>NC_080562.1:30913466-31226735 GCF_030253575.1 Rhododendron vialii | reverse complement strand
TTCTTTCTTCTTTCTTTCCTTTCGGGGAAAATGACGGCCAATGACGTGTTTTGATAATTAATACCCGCGAAAGACCGTTTTGTTGAACTTGACTGTGGGCCTTCTTTAATTCTCGTTATTCTGAACAATACTGTGTAGGCCAAAATTGGAACAGAAATGGGCCTTTGTGGGCTCAACTAGACTTCAACTGAGAACACGACTTGTGAGTTTTAAACTGTTGGGCCCCCGAATTATGTTAAGAGGCAGCCCAATATTATTGAAGAAACGGAGTCTAACAGCTAGATATCACCTTCAACAAAAAGAAAAAAAGGAAAGAAAAAAAATAAAAAAACAGCTAGAGACGAAAATAAACAAAATATAAATTGCAGATGTTTACCGATGATCAGACCACCATTTACCAATGTTTTCCAATGCTTTCCTTTTCGGGTATTTTACGAATCAATTTTTTTTTTATAAATTAATCGAACGGGGGCAGGGGGTTGTTGAAAAAATAGTAAACCGAATAATATATTTTCTTTTACTTGATTGGTTTCATCTATAAATTCCTCCAGTGACCTATGATTCATAGTTTTTTAAAATTGCAGGCCTTGTTGTGTCGGCCCAGTCCAAAAAAATGATAGAGACTTTTTTTTTTCCTTCTAGAAGTATGAAATGATAGAGCTTCGTCACATGGAAAATGAGATATGGTCCAAATCTGCCACGTGGAGCAAGTCTGTGTAGGTAGCAGCGTTCAGTGTTTTAACACAAGAAAGAATAAGATAGAGACAGTGATAACCTCAAAAGGTCTGATGATGGTTAAGGTCTGAGATTTAAGGATTTGCTCTTTTTTAAAGTCTCAACTTTGAAACACCTCAGGTACAATCAACTCCTTTCGGGCCCATCAATACAGTGCCAAATGGGGCTCCCGCCAGTGAACAATGGATTGGTCCTAAAAATTAGTTAGAGTGCGCTTAAGTTGATCCGAACAACTGACGATAAATGAATTTAAAAAGGGATAAAGATGGTGATTGTTGTCCTAACTTGTAAGTAGGTACAAATATTCTAATGAAGGGAAGGCCCATTCCAAGGATATGTCACTTTGTAAATTTGTATGGTACTGTATTTACTAGGTCAAGGATTGCCTTCAATGAACTGAGTCAACTGATCACCATTTCAAGCAAGGGTGTTCCAAAGTTTAAGTACTACTAAAAGTCGGACCCGGGGTGCTGTAATGCACCCCCTGCACTACACGTGTAGTGCGGCTTATTTGGCTATCCATCTCGATAATGGAAGGCTCAGATTTTTATTCGAACAATAGACAGCTAGGATTTGTAAGAGCTCGGATTAAATTCGAGCCGTCCGTGCCGAGATGAACGGCCGGATCGGCTGTAGTGTAGTGCGGCAGGTGCACTACAGCCCCTCCCATCCATGAAAACCTCTCTAATTTGTTGATATCTTTGGTAAACTGTAACGAAATTTGGATGGTCTATCTGTTAACCAATTACTAAAAGATAAATCCTCTTTGAAAAACTAGACATCTTCTTGACAAATCAAACGTACGGTTGGTTTTATTTCTTGGAGTTAGGCACATTTGGCCATTTCGAAATTTTTTTACAGAGGAAGATAACGATACATGTCTAGTGAATCGGTCAAATGGAAGAAGTTTCCAACGGCAGTCTAGTTTTAGTAATATCTATTGTGGCTCATTCACAAGAGTCTCAGAAGTTGAAGTCCTAGTAAAAAAATGTAGTAGTTGAGATTGATCAGAACTTCAGAGCATTGTGTCCCGCGCTTAGTCACGTAATCCTTCAAAATGACCATCGCTCCCACGCTCTACAGTACTCATGCTCCGCACTCACAAACTCTAGTTGTTTGGTGGAGTTTCGAAAGGCACTTTCACGCTTCCACGCGCTCACGCATCTATATTTGCATGTGCATTATGTGACTTAGGTCCCGCTACCAACAACATGAAGGAGCTCGGGAGTTAGTTTTTTATATATATGTTTAAAAGTTCGATTGTATACGAAATTTCTTGGACTGAATACATCATGTGGCCGTACCAGCTCATGGTTTTAGTCCACAGAAGACTTTGACAAAATCTATCATCATGAGCATTCTGAATCAACAACTACACAAGTATTTATCTATAATTAGCAAGAAATTAAGGGGATTTGGTCTCCCTCCTTTCTCCTAATAACATATTCGGGTACTGTCGATGATAGTCAATCTTTGTTGTCGATATATATATATATATATATATAGTCACATCAATTAGGAAGCATGTATTTAAAAAACTTGTGCAGGAGGACTTGGTCTCCATCCATTTTGCTACCGTAATCTCTATCCACTCTCTTGTTTTTTCGCAAATTGTAAATGATATTCGGATGGTGTTCTAATCCACTAAGAGATAAACCTTATTTGAAAAATCCTGTTTGATTTTTCTTGGTGTACTAGCTAGGATAATTTAATTTGGACAATCGAAACTTGTCATAGATCAATGCTACGATTTATTTCTCATAAAATCGTTTCGATAAAATGTTCCGATGGGCCATGGCTACGATTGCCTAGCCTAGTAGTATCACCTTGGCTCTTACGAGCTCTGGTGCTCATTATGCAGGATTGTATCCCACTACCACCAAGAAGAAGAAGAAGAAGAAGACGACAACGAAGAAGAAGGGATAGAGTGATCTAAAAAATTTAAAAAGTTTCTGGTTCGTGTGGGTACGAGTATGGTTTAGTCCAAAGGAGAATTGGACCAAATCTGTCATGAAAATCTGGAACAACAGTAATTATATCCTATCCTAAAAATAATAAGCGAGAAGGGGATTTGGTCTACCTCCTCCCGGCCTGTCAATAGATTTCCGGCGCCAATTATGATTAGTCATATCAATCTTACAGTATGTGTTAAATAACCTGCGTAGGACTCACGGAGCTGATGTTATTCTGGTGATCCATATTGCTACTCAGATCTCTATTTGCTCTTAATTCTTTTGTCAACTATAATGCAATTTAGATGATCTATTATTAGTCCACGAAGCTAGAGATCAATGATCCTTCTTTGAAAATTTAGGGCTCGAATTTTCTTGGCGTTGAAATAACTTGGCCTTTTGAAATTTGTCACAAGAGACAACGAGGCATGTTGATAAATCAATTTACCATAAAAATTTTGCTACGAATGAGAGGTTCAAATCTCTCCTCCTATAAAAATGTTCAGAGATTACGAATTGGTGTGCTGATCAAATGAGATTGTATCACGCTACCAAAAAATGTATCTTGATAGAGTTCCTAATTATTATCGGAGTATTATTTTTTTGAGAACACAAACGTATGCGAGAAGCAGAGGATTTCATCTCCCTCCTTAATTACTCCTAATAGGTTTCGGCGCCCACAGTAAGAAAGTCGCTACAATCAAACAGCATGCATTAAACAACTTCTGTCCAAGCCATGCAAATACTCCCTCCATTCTCTCCGTTCCATATTGAGAGTTTACTACCAAAAGTCGTGCCATTTTTAAAATCAAAAATCAACTGCTTCCGTGTATAATTTTTTGAATTTTCTTGCATCAAATTAAAGTACTAATTGAGATGTTTAATACGGTGCGAAAAAATTTGAAAAATTATACATGGAAGTAGTTGATTTTTTAATTTGAAAAATAGCAAAAGAGAGAATATGAGACTCTCAATATGGAACGAAGGGAGTATACTTCTTGATTACTATGGGAGAACAAAACTAAATTCAAAATCCAGCGCCAAAAACAATTGACAAAGTTGTGATGGTCCCAAGTGCCCATTGATGCAGCGCAGACTTTTTTTACGAAACTATTTGCAATAAGAAAATATGAACTAAAAGTACTTTATCTTCGAACACACAACAATGAGATAAATTTCGTTTTCTTTAATTCAATAACAATAATCTTGCCCAAAGGCTTACATCCTTTTTAAATAATGATGATAGCATTCTACCCTAAAAAACTAAACAGGAATTAAAATAATAAAAAGCTAAATCTCAGTCTTGGAAAACAATAATAATAATAAAATACAATCAACCTGATTAAGAAAACCTAATATTTTAGGCAATTTATACTAAAACAGAAATATCCTTAATAAAATACTACTACTAATTTAGAAATTATAATATAAAATTCATATATTTCTAGAATATTGGCTTGCATCATCCACAACTTAAGTAATAATACTTAGCAAATCTTCCTCAACATGCCCTATGCGGGGGAATTATTTTATAGCCTTTCACTTGCATTTTCTCTCTAGCTAACTTCTTGATGTTGGATTGATGTCTGAAAACTCTTCAGAATAAACTGATTTTACACGAGGCGAACTTAGATTTGAAATTTTCACACTTATTCGATATTGGTTTATGATTTTAATTGTAACAACATTTATCCCCAACATGCTTGGATTAGAAATTTATAAAAGCGGTTAACCACGGCCAATTAATCATATGCAAAATGAATAATATTAGCTTGTTTATTCCATTTATTGTAGAGACCCGTAATTTATTTAATTACTGAAAATGATTAATTAATGTCAAAATGAGAAAGAGTGGTTTATTGGTGGTTGATTAGATTGAGGATTGAGGTGGTGAAATAGAAACTACAGGGGGTGAATGTGTGATTTACATATAAGTTAGTATCTATAGTGTGTGTGAGTGTAGAAGATAATTATATCTCCATAGGGCTGCAAACGAACCGAGCCGCTTGTGAGCCGCTCGCAGCTCGGTTCGTTAATGGCTCGTTCAAGCACGGCTCGAAAGTTAAACGAACGAGCTCGAGCCGAGTTTTTCAGCTCGTTTTGTAAACGAGCCGAGCTCGAGCTAGGATAAGCTCGGCTCGCGAGCCGGGGTATATATACTTAAATTTAGAATTTTTATTGTTATTTCATAATTTGTTTTTTCCGTTTTCACTTTTTAGTCAACCAAGGGAAGCAAGAGCACACGCACACCAGTACACCCCTGCTCCATAGGAAGATGAAAGATATATACCTTCACAATCAAAATATTTTTGATTGTATTAGGCCTTTGCGAAGATATATATACATTTTTCGTTGGTTCGTTAAGGCTCGTGAACAAGTTCAAGCTCGAGTCAAGCTAAGGCCTGCTCAGCTCGAGCTCGACTCGTTAAGTTTTCACTGAGCTCGAGCTCGAGCTCGTGTTCGTTAAAAACTTAATAAACAAGCTTGAACACCGTAAAGCTCCGCTCGGCTCGTTTGTAGCCCTTTATTATAATCTCCATATCTCACTCTCTCTCATCCGTCCCCCTCCCTCTTTCATCTGGCTATCTCTCTCTCCTCTCCTCTCACTTAAAACTCCACCTCATCTCCCAAAATCTTCAAGAATCAATTTTCCTCAAGCCTTCCATTTACGTTCTTGAGCTCGGAGATCCGTGAGTTGGGCTTGAATCGAAGTTTCGGAGTTCCAGAGGCTAGGGCTTGTTAAAAAAAGTTTGAATCTCGGCTATTGTTGTGAGGTAATGTCACACCCTCGATTTTTAACATAAATATAAATGATTTCCATAAATAAAATCTCGCCATAATTTGTACGATAACCAAAATGAAGTAGCGTTCCCAAAATATTACATCTTCGGCTCCGAGGCCCAAATTAACGCAAGTACTGAATATTCAAGAGTTAAAGGTTACAATATTCCATAGTCAAAAGATTTACTATAAAGTTACAAATACATCTTCAAAGAGATTTAGAAAGATGCCTAAGTAACTCCTCAATCGATAGCTTTCAAAATAATGATCACATCCAAGCATTCCAAGCATGCACGCTATTGTCCTGTATTAGTACCTGAAAATGATAATAGGCTTGAGCTACACTAGCCCAGTAGGAAATTCTATGCTAACATTATATGCAAGAGAAATGCAAGGATGATCACAAGGAAGAACGAGATACAGACCACACAATAGGCAATAACCGAGGCTTAACAATCCGACAAACTCAGTATGAAATTTGGTATACACCTCAATCTTTAACCGTTTCACTCTCCATGTGTCCAATATCGCTTCACGTTAAGTGTCATGAGCCGAAGCTCCTGCCGGGCTAATTATGGGACCCCGATATCCCCTGCCAAGCGCCCACCGAGAAGGTTAGGCCTTGAGTGATCATTATGAGCATAAGCTCCTGCCAGGCTAATTATGGGACCCTGATATCCCCTGCCAGGCACCCACCCGTCGATGGGCCCCAAATGTTCTCGTTGTGTCGATAAGTGTCCAAAAATCTCTTACTCACATAACGTGTCATTTCAATTTAATCAAAGTCCATATGGAAATCAACGTCCAATTATACCAAACAAGGGGCGAAGGTTGCAAAGATACTCAACGAACTCAACGAATATGATCGATAGTGTTATGGAGTGATTTGGTGACGTTTGGAACAAGTTAGAAGCGATCGGGGGTCAAGACAATGGAGTCGGAACAAGAAACAAAACTTAGCCTTAAGGCATTGAAGTATAGATACTATGAATTTCAGTATCTATACAACAGGCCTTAAAAACTTTCAGAGACCGATTGTATCGATACTGATTTAATCAGTATCGATACGACAGTAACCTAAGCCGTTCCAGAGATTCCTGTATCGATACTGAGAAGAGCAGTATCGATACAAATGGGTGTTCGAGCAAATTTTCTGCAGATTTCAAGAAATCCAACCACAACAACAACAACAACAATAGACACGATTTCAAGCAAGGAGAGCACTTCTATTACATATATTGAGAGGTAGAATCCCTACCTCGAGGCCGAAGAACGAAACCCACAAGAATTTCAAGCCCTAGCTTCCGAAAATCGAAACCGAGAGCAATACGACTCCACCGAGCTCCAACCGGTGAAATACGGACCACAATACGCGTAGAGGATGAATGTTTGAAGGTTGTGTTGAGTGGGTTTTGGGTTATTGGAGTGAAATTTGGTGAGAGGGCAAGAGAGAGGGAGAGAGCCGAGAGAGAGCTGGGAGAGAGATGAAAAAAAAAGTGAAAAGGGAAAAAAATTTCCCAGGCATATACACGGCACACACATGCACAAATTACACTAGCACCCATAACTTTCAACTCCTTACACTTTGACCCCCAACTACAATATTCTCATTAATCCATCACTTTTCCATTTATAAAACAATAAAATTATAAAATGAATTTACGGGTCTCTACATTCTACTCTCCTTAAAGAAATTTCGTCCTCGAAATTTTTCCAAGCCAAGGTTAGCTAACATATACATCATATATGCATGCAACAATCATAGCCATTAATCTTGTGCAACAAGTCAATTATCAAGACACGTAAATCTTAAACACTCACATTGGTTCATTCCGAAAATAGGTGCGGATACTTTTCTCTAACTTCGTCCTCCCTTTCCCATGTCGACTCTTCTCTACCCTGATTGCTCCACAAGACTCGCACTAACAGTATCGTCTTACCCCTTAGTACTTGGTCGCGCGAATCTAGGATACGCATCGGTTCCTCTCCATAAGACACGTCGGCCTCCAACTCAAGTTCGGACCATTCTAACACGTGCGACGGATCCGGTTCATATTTCCTCAACATAGACACGTGAAACACGTCATGTACACCCGATAGCTTCGGTGGCAACGCCAAACGATACGCGACCTCCCCAATTTTCTCAATGATATCAAACGGCCCAATATAACGTGGCGAAAGCTTCCCTTTCTTTCCAAAACGCGACAAACCCCTACGAGGCGATACTTTAAGGAATACGTGGTCCCCTTCTTCAAATGACAATGGGCGACGACGACGATCAGCATAGTTCTTTTGTCTACTTTGAGCGGTCAACAATCTTTGGCGGATCACCTTGACTTGTTCGGTTGTTCTTTCTTGTGCTTTCTTAAGGCGTTGGCGAATAGCTTTCATACTCTCGGAGGTCTCCTTGATCATATCCGGCCCCACTAACGTAGCCTCACCTAATTCGGTCCAACACACAGGCGATCGACATGGTCTCCCATACAAAGCCTCATAAGGTGCCATCTCGATACTAGATTGATAGCTATTATTGTACGCGAATTCGACTAACGGTAAGTGATCCTCCCAACTACCCCGAAAATCCAAGACACAAGCCCGAAGCATGTCTTCCAAAATCTGAATCGTTCTCTCGGATTGCCCATCGGTTTGAGGATGATACGCAGTACTAAACAAAAGGTTGGTGCCCCAAGCGGCTTGCAAGCTTTGCCAAAAACGCGCGGTAAATCTCGGATCTCGATCGGACACGATAGATACGGGAATCCCATGAAGTCGGATAATCTCCCGAATATACAAACGGCTAAGTGCATCCACGGAATCGGTAACCTGAATAGGTAAAAAGTGTGCTGTTTTCGTCAAACGGTCCACGATTACCCAAATAGCGTCGTGCCCCCTTGGCGACCTCGGTAAACCCGTAACGAAATCCATCGTCACGTTCTCCCACTTCCACTCGGCCACAGGCAATGGTTGTAACTCTCCCGCGGGTCGTTGATGTTCGGCTTTCACTTGTTGACACGTAAGACACCTGGATACGAAAATCACAACGTCCCTCTTCATTCCGGACCACCAAAATTGCCTACGCAAGTCATGATACATTTTCGTTCCCCCCGGATGGACGGCTAACGGTGAATGGTGAAACTCTCGCAAGATTTCTTCCCGACACGAAACGGGTACGAACAACTTTCCTTGATAGCGCAAGCTTTGATCGGCGTGTATCATCCACCCCTCTTGAGCTTTTCCACTAAGGAATTTAGCACGAAGTTCCTCCGCTTCTTCATCGTGTTGTTGTGCCTCAATTACTCGAGTCGATAAAGTTGATTGCATGGTCAAGTTGCATAACGTAACCCCTTCCCGAACTTCCTCGAAATGCGAAGCATAAAAGCCCAAATCGTTCATCATTTTCCACTCGTGGATAGCTAGACTCGCTAAGTGTATCGGTTTTCTACTCAACGCATCCGCCACGACATTCGCTTTCCCCGGGTGATATTGCAATTCGAAATCGTAGTCCTCTAAATGCTCCATCCAACGGCGTTGTCGAAGGTTAAGTTCCTTTTGAGAGAATAAGTATTTCAAACTTTTATGATCGGAAAAGACTTCAAACTTCTCACCGTACAAGTAATGGCGCCAACTTTTCAAAGCAAAAACGACGGCTGCAAGTTCTAGATCGTGGGTAGGGTAGTTTCGCTCGTGAGTTTTCAACTGTCGCGATCCATACGCCACTACTCGCCCTGCTTGCATCAACACGCACCCTAACCCTTCCTTAGACGCATCACAATATACAGAGTAGCCAACTCCACGTTCGGGCACAATCAGAACCGGTGCAGTCGTCAATCGCTTCTTCAATTCTTCAAAGGCCATCTCACATGCGTCACTCCAAACAAAACGAGTCCCCTTACGTGTTAATCTAGTCATTGGCGCTGCTAAACGAGAGAAATCAAGAACAAAACGGCGGTAGTACCCGGCCAAACCCAAAAAACTACGAATTTCGAACACGTTCTTCGGTCGTTGCCAATTCATAACAGACTCTATTTTTCCTGGATCGACGGACACGCCACCCTTCGAAACCACGTGACCCAAAAATTTGACTTCGGATAGCCAAAACTCACACTTACTAAGCTTGGCGTACAATTGGTGCTCCCTTAAGATTTCAAGAACAATGGTGAGATGCGATTGGTGTTCCTCCTCCGTTGGCGAATAGATAAGGATATCATCGACGAATACAACCACAAAACGATCAAGGTATGCACGAAAGATACGATTCATTAAGTCCATGAATGTAGCTGGAGCGTTCGTCAATCCGAAAGGCATAACAACGAATTCGTAATGGCCATAACGAGTGCGGAATGCGGTCTTAGGAATATCCTCTCTCCGAACCCTCAACTGGTGGTAACCGGACCTTAAATCAATTTTGGAAAAACAGGTCGCACCCCGAAGTTGATCAAACAAATCATCGATTCTAGGCATGGGATACTTATTCTTAATGGTGACTCGGTTTAGCTTACGATAATCGATACACAAGCGGAGTGAACCATCCTTCTTTTGCGCAAAAAGAGCCGGTGCTCCCCACGGTGACGTACTCGGACGAATGAATCCTAAGTTCTCCAATTCCTGCAACTGAGTCTTCAACTCTCTCAATTCGGCTGGCGCGAAACGATACGGAGGTATAGAGATAGGAGCGGTACCGGGTAGTAAATCGATAACGAATTCAATCTCTCTTTCAGGAGGTAAACCAGGTAACTCTTCAGGAAAAACATCGGGAAATTCGCGAACTACTAAAGGTAACTCCCCACGTGTCGACAAATCTTCATCTAACGTCAAACTCGCCAACAAGGAATAAATTGACTCGCGCTCTCGAGACCCACATAGATACGGTTCCAACGGCTCCCGACGCTCCCCAAAGAATTGGAAACAAGGACCCCCAAGAGGACAAATACGAACTCGACGCTTGAAACAATCGATGGTAGCATGAAAGGTAGATAGCCAATCCATTCCCAAGATAAGATCAAACCCCGACATTCCCAAAACGATGCAGTCGAATACAAAACGATGGTCACAAATGACTAACTCGCAATCTCGACAAATATGACCAAGAGGCGTTCTACCCCCTAATGGTGTCTCAACAAACAAAGGAGGACTAAGACTCTCCGTTTCCAATTCCAAGGCACACACAAATGATGCAGCAATGAATGAATGCGATGCTCCAGAATCAAAGAGTACTTTAGCAAATGAGTTGAACAAAAGAAATGTACCCCTCACAACGGATGCTTCTGGAACCTGAGAAATAGAAGGTGAAGCATTCGAGTTGATGTTGAAAACACGCCCCTGGGTACTCTGACCTTGTGCAAAACCTCCCCTCTGACCAGAACCCTGAGTAGGCGCGGAAGAACTCGCTCCCTTGTCACCCCCGGAACTCTGAACCGACGTAGTCTGGCGGAAGTGAGGTTGTTGCTGCCTCTGAGTGCCCCTAAACTGTTGGCCAACATTATACCCCGTTCCCGGCTGCTGCACGGAACCCGACTCACTTTGCACTATCGACCCCTGAGGACAATTCCTAGCGAGATGATCCATCTTCCCACAAACATAACAAGCCTTCTGGAGATGTGGACACTGAGCACGAACGTGTCCAGGTTGATTGCACTTGTAGCACACAGACGGAGGTCTAGACAAAGCACCCCGAGTCCCTGAAGAAGAAGGTACCCTAAAGTTGGATTGGTTAGATGGTTGCTGAGATGGTTCCCTCTGTCTCTTCCGTCCTTGACTCCCAAAGCTTCCTGACGATGAACTCACACTCACAACTTGTTGCCTCGGTTCCCAAACTCCCCTATTCCTCTGTGCTTCCTTTGGTATTTCAATACTTCTCGCACACTCAACAACCTCGGCGTATTTTGTCTTACATTGCACCATTACCATTCTCCTCACGGTATTATGAAGCCCTTTCTCAAAACGTCTACATTTCCTTTCCTCCGTCGCCACCAACTCTGGCGCAAATCGAGATAAAGACTGAAACTTTTGAGCGTATTCCGACACGGTCATACCCCCCTGCTCCAACTTCTCAAACTGATCTCTCAACTGCTCACGACTAGTCTCTGGAAAGTATTGTTCCTCAAATAATGTCTCAAACTCGGCCCACGTCAAATTTTCAACATCCGGTTCATTTACTTGAGCTACGGTCCTTGTCGCTCTCCTCGCATCCTTCCTAGATTCTAGGACAGACTCCCACCACTCATTGGCTTCCCCGGTAAGTTGAACAGCCACGATATTCACTCGTAAATCGTCTTCGGTAATCTTAAGAGCATTGAAAAGTTTACGGATTTGTGCTAACCAATGATCGGCCACAAGAGGATCACTACTTGTCCCATCAAACATCGGTGGATTCCTACGGCTAAATTCTCGCATTGCTGATAAGGCTCGGTTGTCTGCATTTTCTCTAGGAGCTTGGTTGAACAGATTTGCAGCTGTAAGTGCTGCGACAAGATCCCTAGCAAATTGAGTTTGATTGGGTGGTATTTCTGCAGCCCTACCGGCCCCAGCCCCCGGATTCCTACCTGGGTTCTCCCCATGCTGACTAACCTCATCCTCTGGTGGCACCCCACGGCCACGACCACGGCCACGACCTCCCCGGTTTCCTGCCACACCCCGCCTAACACGCGATTTCGGAGGCATTTTACTACAAGATATAAGAAAGGAAAACTATTAATCACAACATCACAACTATGTCCCCAAATTCCCAACACAGGTTAATAACAACTCTACACCACTCTACGATATCGAAAATGCAATGCCACGTAATCATACGAATGTTAGTCACACAAGCATGCACAAGTCATGTAAAAAAAAAAAATACAGAATTTTGAACCCATGAGACGAAACGTCTCCCCACGGTCGCTAGGTGTTCTAAACCTAACGCTCTGATACCAAGTTGTCACACCCTCGATTTTTAACATAAATATAAATGATTTCCATAAATAAAATCTCGCCATAATTTGTACGATAACCAAAATGAAGTAGCGTTCCCAAAATATTACATCTTCGGCTCCGAGGCCCAAATTAACGCAATTACTGAATATTCAAGAGTTAAAGGTTACAATATTCCATAGTCAAAAGATTTACTATAAAGTTACAAATACATCTTCAAAGAGATTTACAAAGATGCCTAAGTAACTCCTCAATCGATAGCTTTCAAAATAATGATCACATCCAAGCATTCCAAGCATGCACGCTATTGTCCTGTATTAGTACCTGAAAATGATGATAGGCTTGAGCTACACTAGCCCAGTAGGAAATTCTACGCTAACATTATATGCAAGAGAAATGCAAGGATGATCACAAGGAAGAACGAGATACAGACCACACAATAGGCAATAACCGAGGCTTAACAATCCGACAAACTCAGTATGAAATTTGGTATACACCTCAATCTTTAACCGTTTCACTCTCCATGTGTCCAATATCGCTTCACGTTAAGTGTCATGAGCCGAAGCTCCTGCCGGGCTAATTATGGGACCCCGATATCCCCTGCCAAGCGCCCACCGAGAAGGTTAGGCCTTGAGTGATCATTATGAGCATAAGCTCCTGCCAGGCTAATTATGGGACCCTGATATCCCCTGCTAGGCACCCACCCGTCGATGGGCCCCAAATGTTCTCGTTGTGTCGATAAGTGTCCAAAAATCTCTTACTCACATAACGTGTCATTTCAATTTAATCAAAGTCCATATGGAAATCAACGTCCAATTATACCAAACAAGGGGCGAAGGTTGCAAAGATACTCAACGAACTCAACGAATATGATCGATAGTGTTATGGAGTGATTTGGTGACGTTTGGAACAAGTTAGAAGCGATCGGGGGTCAAGACAATGGAGTCGGAACAAGAAACAAAACTTAGCCTTAAGGCATTGAAGTATAGATACTATGAATTTCAGTATCTATACAACAGGCCTTAAAAACTTTCAGAGACCGATTGTATCGATACTGATTTAATCAGTATCGATACGACAGTAACCTAAGCCGTTCCAGAGATTCCTGTATCGATACTGAGAAGAGCAGTATCGATACAAATGGGTGTTCGAGCAAATTTTCTGCAGATTTCAAGAAATCCAACCACAACAACAACAACAACAATAGACACGATTTCAAGCAAGGAGAGCACTTCTATTACATATATTAAGAGGTAGAATCCCTACCTCGAGGCCGAAGAACGAAACCCACAAGAATTTCAAGCCCTAGCTTCCGAAAATCGAAACCGAGAGCAATACGACTCCACCGAGCTCCAACCGGTGAAATACGGACCACAATACGCGTAGAGGATGAATGTTTGAAGGTTGTGTTGAGTGGGTTTTGGGTTATTGGAGTGAAATTTGGTGAGAGGGCAAGAGAGAGGGAGAGAGCCGAGAGAGAGCTGGGAGAGAGATGAAAAAAAAAGTGAAAAGGGAAAAAAATTTCCCAGGCATATACACGGCACACACATGCACAAATTACACTAGCACCCATAACTTTCAACTCCTTACACTTTGACCCCCAACTACAATATTCTCATTAATCCATCACTTTTCCATTTATAAAACAATAAAATTATAAAATGAATTTACGGGTCTCTACAGGTAAGGACTTCTTTACCTCTTTTATATGTTTATATGTTGATTTGGTGTAGACTCGTGCCTTTAATTGTTGGATTTTGATTGTTGTACATGCCTTGAAAATCTGCTAGAATCGCTACCCGAAGCCCCGTGGTATCGATACAGATTATGTGTGTATCGATACAATAAGCTTATCTTTTTGCATAGTTAACATTGTATCGATAAGGTTTTTGTGCGCATCGATACCACAGACTTATCTCCAGTTTTGCTCTCGTTGTCCCTCCGTCAATTGTTTTGACCCCCAATCACTTCTAAATTCTCTTCAACACCTCTTAACCTATCTTAAGCTTGTCTAATTGACTTCCTTTGACCATTTGATGCCATCCTCGTTCCGTTGGTCTTCCGTTAGCAAAAACTGAGTAAGAAATTATGTAGTTAAAACATCGTTAGAGTGTATTCTATAAATTATTGATACTTGTGATTGATCATGGTGCATTTGTGATGACGTTGGCATAACGCATGACGTATGATGTTTCATCTATGAATGTGGTCATGGGTGAGTCTTAGCTTGCATATTGTATGAGAAATAGTCGAATGGGTCGGAAGTTGGTTTAGGGAGTCCTGTAACGCAATGAGTGGTAATACGAAAACTTAGAGGGGTCTCATAAAGCAAGGGGTGGTAATACGATAACCCGGATCGTTAGGGATCACCATGACGCACGAGGTGGTAACACGGTAATCCTTGTGGCGTTGTACGGTAAAGCAAGGGGTGGAAATACCGATGGTGGGAGTTTGATTTAGCGAGTCGAGTTCGGATTGTTGAATTGTTTGTGTCACGTGACCTATGCATTCAATCTAGATAGAGGCTCATTTACAAGTTGATTGATTACCACCCATCGTGCTGTGTTTCCTTATCATTTTTTGTTTTGTTTTGTTTGCACTTATCATCATGTTTACATATAAGACTGGTAAAGATTTTCTTACCGGGCTAATGTAGCTCAACAAAATCCTTCTTTTCAGGTTCAAATACTGGGTAATAGATTGCATGCTATGGTGTGATTGGACATGAAGATTTTTGGAAGCTAACCTTTTTTAGTTACTTATTCATCTTTGTAATAGGCTTACTTTTGGTTAAAGATGATTTTGTAACTAATTAGTTCTTGAGTTATCTTTTGACTAAAGTTTATAATATTCAAAACACGTTGTACTTGTATCTAAGCTAAATTGGGCCGTAGTGCCAAGATTGCTATTGTTTAAGAAATGAGGACTTGTTGGTAAATTAAACAGATGAGAAATTCTTTTAGGTAATATGTATGATACGCAAAGCTCATTATTGAAATGTATTATTTATTTATGTTAAAAATCGAGAGTATGACATTTATTCTAGCCAATTTTTCTTAGGATATTCCAATCCCTACAACACAAGCTTAGTAAATTTCCCACTTTATTTTCTCACTTTAGTTAAAGTCGGGACATTAGATAATGCAACATGCGCATATGGACTATCAAAAAGGTCATTTGATGTGATCTTAAGAGTTTGAAAACTCCTGTTTTTGACACGGGGACGCTGAGCAAGGCGTGAACGCGTTTGTTGATGGAATGCGGGTGTGGCAAGATTTGTCACGCCTAATGTTGAAGGACTGAATACCATTTATCTAACTTCTAAATGAGATCGATTGCGTGAGACTTAAAAGGGAAAACCATAAAATGGTTCGAGGGTTTGGACTTAAATAATTTTCTAACCATGTAAGAAAAGAAAGAACGGAATTGATAAAAGGAATTTAATCAAACTCCATTAACGGTTAAGGAAGTTGATGGCTACAAGGAAAAGAAAATGGTGCTTTGGACCAAAGGTTAAAAAGTACGAGGTACTCCAGTGCATATTGAATGTAAACGAAAGGAAGCAAACTTCGTTGGAAAGTTTGATCGTTGGATTAAGCGCTGTGCTTTGATTAGTGTTGGAATCCGTTTTTGGTCCAGCAACATTGTATTTATCAGCTTCACGTGAGAGAGAGAGAGAGAGAATGCCGAAATGGGTAGAGAACATATGGGGCCACGCTTTTGCAGAAGTGGAGAACATTTTCTTGTACTACTTTGTCTCCATGCTTGACAATGCCGTTTCGCTTTTTTTTTAAATATTTTTTAAAAAAAAAAGATAATTTTAAGCTTAAATATAATGAAAATAAAAAATATTTTTAAAATTTTTTTGTACCGTTTAAAAGATCTCAATGAGATCTATCAAACAAGATTCATATTGCTAGGAAAAATAATTTGCGTAAACACATGAATTTTGAGTTTGAAATTACCTTTCTTTTCTAAAACTTCTTTTTTTACAAAACTGGAACACCCGTCCCTGTCTTTGCATATTCAACCACCAAATTGGTTTTTTTTTTACGAGATGTGTTATTTTCTCATACATTTTTAGTTTAAAAAATAAGTACGTATTTGAAAAATAACTACTCCTACTTATTTTAGTTAATGAAACACACCTTAGCAGAAAAACTCTTTTACACTAAGGCCCTATTTGATAGACCGATTGGGGCTTGGGATAGAATTGGGAAAGTGAAGTGCCGTTCAAAAAGTGTGTTAATTTGGTTGGATTTTTATCCCATGAATTACAAATCCCTTGGGAATACCAATCCCCAATCGAATGGGATTAGTCAACCCTGGAGTGGTATTACTAATCCCTCTCCCATGGGATTGATGGTGAATGACTTTTATATCCACCCTGTTTACATATTTTGACACAACTGCCCTCATCCTATGTATATATAATGTTCTTGTTATAATGTTTCTCAAATAAATTATCATATTTATTTTGGAGTACAATAAAAAATTATAATACTTAATTTTTTATTAAGTTCTTCAATTTTGAATTCGTTTGAACCAGTTCGAGTATCTTATTTTCTTAATCATTTTATTCTAAAGGATCATAAATAATTTTTATTTTTATGGCTTTCATTTAGCACCATGTAAAGCAAATACTTAATTATTAAAGTCCTAAAGACAAAATTAAATTATGATCCTTTAGAATAATATGATTAAAATAATAAAATTTTTTTGTCGGTTCAAATGGATTGCAAATTGGAGCAATTAATTTTTTGAAAAAATTGTACAGTAGCATTTTATTTTTGATATTGTTTATATATTAAAAAATGGTTAAAAAATTAAGTGCTCTGATTTTCAATCCGTTTGAATCGGTACCAAGATCTTATTATTTTAATCATATTATACTACTGGGTCATAAATAATTTTTGTTTCTACAGCTTTCATTTAGATTCCTGTAAAGCAAATACTTGATTATTAAAGTTCTAGAGAAAAAAATTGATCATAATCCTTTAGGATAAAATGATTAGAAAAATAAAATCTTCGCACCGGTTAAAACGGATTGAAAATTGGAGCAACACTTAATTTTTTAATCATTTTTTAATATATAAGCAATCTAAAAAAATTAATTTTGTATAATTAATTTATTAACTATATTTTTTAATGTTTGCTTCATTTTCATTTACCATTTTTTTATATCAATTTGGCACAAGGGTAAAAAAGGAAATTGACATTTTCAATCCAATCCTATCCTATGTATTACAAACATGTTACGTAATAATCCTATCGTTTAATCCCATGTAAAACAAGTATACAAATTACTAATTTATTCTCATTATTAATCTCAATTTTAATCTCATCTCATTACAAATATCTGAAAACGAACTCTGCAATCAAATAGAAACAGGCCCTAAGGCCTTAAATGACAATTGACTAGCCATAAATATTTACTCAAAAGAAGTAGTGGAAAGGACAGGACCCCACACTAATAGAAAAAATCACCCTTCACATTCATGGAATCATGGCTAAAATGAACTAGTGAAAGTAGACCACAAAAAAGAAAAGAAAAGAACAAGAACAAGAAGAAGTAGTGAAAAGGACAGGACAAGACCCAAAATCCTAATAGAGATGGACCCGGTTTCTCTGCTTGTCCAATTGCAGAGAGACATGCACTTATATCACAATCATTTATCTTTACATTTAACGGTTCTGATTTAAAAAAAAATTCCGGGGAGAAGTTTTTTTTGGGAAAAGTCAACTTTTTCTCGGAAAAGTTTTTTTTAATCTCGACTGTTAAAAATATCATTCAACGGTTGCGAACAATCCAACTACACCTCTACGGACCAAACGTGGATTGCAGACAGCAGACAAGCCTTCTGCAATAGAGATCACCCATCACTGGAGAAACCACTGAACTGCATCTGCATCTGCATCGTCCAAATATTAGAGGGAATCCTTTGTCAAAAAAGAATTGGTCCCCAAAAGGGTCTCATGGAATACAACAATACCAGAATTCATCTAGTTTCCAATTGAGAGTAGGGACAGGAAAGAATTAAAGATAAACTTAATCTTTAGCAATATGTATGCACAAAGTGACTGCTCTCAAAATATATACTACTGAAACAGTAGCCCACCTACACTTTCAAGAACCGAGGAGCTAAAAAGACATTTTGCTGCCGAATCATGCCCCCAAATCAAAGCTGAAAAACATCAGAAAGGATAAACCTAGAGATCAAAATCAATTTATGTGCACATTATAATATTTACTTCATTCATAGGTCCAGACTCTAGAGCCTCGGAAAGCACAACAAGAGTCACATGGAATAAATAGAGAAAACCCAATTTAGAGTCATGCTCGGGAATATACTTCCAGACACCCCTCGTGATAAGTATATTCTTTCACTAAATTCTTACTAAAACAGAGCATATTCCTCGTAAGATAAATGTATCGCCTTTGTATTAGAGCATCCACAGTGGAATAACCAAATCATAAGGTTGTTAAAGTTAGCAATATTCCCTCAAAAAAGTGCTTATAGTGGCATAACCAAACTTAACAACCTCTTAGCAACTCATCAAATTTTGGCCATTAGATAATCAAAATTAGCAACTTTTTGTCAATAACCAAAACCTTCTCTCTCTCAACAATGTTTTTAAAAAAAATACTATATTTTTAAAAGAAGTTTTTTTTTTTATTTTACAAAAACAGTTAAACCGTTTTTCAAAAACTGTTTTTTATTAAAAACAATTTTTTTAAAACTGTAATTTTTTTTCAAAAACTTTTATTTAAAAAAAAATCTGTCTTTTTTTTCAAAAACTTTTTTGGAAAAGTGTTTTTCAAAATTTAAAAGTTTTCAAAAAATTATTTCCTATTTCTAATAACATGTTTTTATTAGTTTGAAAAGTATTAAAAATATATTTTATATGGTGACAATTTTTAGATTTTTATAAGTTGAAAATGTGATGTGGCAAGTTTTGATTATTCAATATTCGATTATGCCACTGTGGACATCTATATTGCTAACCTTAGCAACCCCTTAAATGGATAATCAAAAGGTGATGTAGCAACTTTTGATTATTCAATTTTGATTAGTCCACTGTAGATGCTCTTAAGGCACCGACACACATACATAACCGTACCAAAAATAGATCAAACAAGAACTTTAAAAAAAAAACGCTATATACAGACACACAGATTTACGTGACTTCCTAATCGAGTAATTGGATGAAACCACATCCCAAACCAATTTTCATTACACATGCATCAAATGAAGAAGATGATACAAATTGCATCGGCCAAGTATAACACGTTATGTATTTGTATCCTAGAGTCATTATTACATCACCAATTTACATGCATCCAACGCCGATAGAGTCAGTGCGGTGGCAAACTAATACTGGATAAATCGTACTTCACGAACCTAGCGCAGCGCGATTAATATCCAATCACGAATGAGTGATTTTTAAAGTGCACTTCACATATGAATGAAGGGAAAAATGCAAACCAGCAGGGTCGATTTCGAGAAACATCCCCCAGCCAACTACCAATGCTCATTCTGCACCATTTGTCAACGGCACCATAAATCGTGACCCAATCATCAAAAAAAAAAGAAAAAGAAAAGACAAAATAGATCATTCGAATTGAAGTCTCTCACTCACTCTTTGCCATCAAATTCAACGATGGGGGAGGAGGAAATTAAACCTGACAATAGACAGCACATATAGCACTGGAATAAAACGTACTCTAGTTCCTTACAGTAATTTCATAAAATCAACATTCGATATAAATGCATGGTTGTTAGAGCATTCGCAATGGGGATAATTAAAATCAATAACCAAAATGTGTCACGTCAGTATTTGATTATCCATTTAGTTCATAATCAAACTTAATTAACATTTACCTTCACATTGGTTATTTTTGCATCCCTATAAAAAAACCCCATAGTACGCAATACACCTATGTCCAATTTCAAACGAGTTTCAATCACACACCCGACCACACCAAATTATTCGCCTCGATGAGACGATTCTAATGTGGGGTATTTTTTGGTTATTGAGCTTTGGGTTTGGTTATTGAGTTTTGGTTATTGATAAAAGTTGTTAAGTTTGGTTATGGAATGAGTGGAATTTGGTTATTTGCTAAAAGACTTGTAACTTTGTTTATTACAATGTGAGGTATTTTTTTAGCATTGTTGTTAAGTTTGCTTACCCATACCAATTTGATTATTACAATGGAGATGCACTTAAAATATGGTTTTTAGTTGATGCAGAATAATGTGATTATATATATCTCTCCTAAGACTACTTCCAATTACGGCATCATGTGGTCATCTTAGAGCATCCACAGTGGACTAATCAAAATTTAATAATCAAAAGTTGCCACATCATTTTTTGATTATTCATTTAAGAGATTGCTAAGGTTAGCAATGTGGATGTCCGCGGAGCCATAATCAACATTGAATAACACTTGCCACATCACATTTTCATCAACCTGTAAATATCTAAAAATTGTCACCATATAAAATAATTTTTTAAAAATAGTTTTCAAACTAATAAATACAGGTTATTAGAAATTGAAAATACACTTTTCCGAAAAAGTTTTAAAACAACAATTTTTGAAAAAAAAGACAATTTTTTTAAATAACAGCTTTTACAAAAAAAGACAGTTTAAAAAAAAAAAGTTTTAACTATTTTTGCAAAAAAAAAAAACTTCTTTTAAAAATGTTTTTCTTACCTCCATCAGAGAGAGAGAGAGAGAGAGAGAGAGAGAGAGAAGATTTTGATTATTGGCAAAAAGTTGATAGTTTTAATTATCCAAGAGCCCTGATGAGTTGCTAAGATTTTGTTAAGTTTGGTTATGCCACTGTGAGCACTTTTTTGAGAGAACATTGCTAACTTTAACAATCTTATGATTTTGGTTATTTCACTGTGGATGCTCTTAGTAATTAAGACTACTTCTAATCACTTTACTTGTAGGTATTCGTAAGATAATTACTCCCTCCGTCCCATAATATTTGTCCGGTCTGCAAAACAAGGACGTAAAAATAATACAATTTTTGCAAGAAAAATTAAAAGTTTTTTTAATAATTTACTAGATATCGATGAGTTCTTTTAATTTATAAAAAAAATTTGAATTTTTTCTTGAGAGAAATGCATTATTTTTTAGTCTCCGTTTTGCGAACTGGACAAATAATTTGGGACGAAGGGAGTAATTTGCATTCACGAATGGGCCAAACACTAGAACCAAATTGGTCTAATTTTTTCCTGCAATCACTTCAAACACTTACCCAAACACGAATACGTACACTCACATGTGCTGTGGGTCCTGCACACACTGCATAGCTCCACTGTGTATGAGACCCACAGTGCATGCGAGTTTGTATGTGTTTGCGAAGGTGTTAGTGGTGGTAGCAGTTTTGTTTGTTTTCCATTTGCTAATCGAAAGCAATGATTAACCTAACGGGTTAATTAAATAGAAGATAGATATTACTCCGTAATTGTGATTTTGCTTTACAACTGACTATGACAACTTTTCATATCTCGAAAGTATCAGAGCTAGGTCTTGAGTAGCCTCGACTCATGTGGAAAGTATCTGTCATTTCTTTCGCCCAAGTTAATCGCTCAGCTCCGGGTCTGTTGCCTCCATGTGCATCCGGGCTGCACGTGAGGGGAAGTGTTATACTTAATCTCACATTGCTCATCTAAGCCACTCAAGTTTAGTTAATAAAATCTAGAGGCTACTCCACCTATTGCCAAGTAATTTTAGGTTAATTGGAACCTCCAAAAAATCTAACAGTACCATTTGCAATAGTTTTAACTTGTGGAAGAGGAGAAAATGCTTGAACATTTACGTCGTGTCTAGCTAATGTTTGTAATCAAGATGCGTGAGGTGATCAAGTAAGAGGTTAGTAAAATAAGTGAAATGACTTTTTTTTTTTCCTTATTAAAAAAAAATTCACGTTTGTTAGTTTTTCGTGGATTTTTTGAAAATTATTGTTTCTTTATGACGAGAGGAATCTAAAAAATAAAAAATTGCGAGCAAAACTCTTTTTTAATAAAGATAAAAAAAAATAGATTCATTGGCTTATTTTTATCTTTATTAAAAAAAATCATAATTTTAATTTTTTTAGAATAAAGATAAAAAAAAAAAAGCCATTTAACTATATTGGCAAATGACCGCTAACCCGACTTTTACCGAGGTGTCTCCGCCCCTGCTTAATTACACCATGGATTTATGACTTCTTTTTTTTTTTAAATTTCTGAATGGTTATCGACACAAGTGGTTATTTTGTCTTTCTACACGTGATGCCCGCTCAATGCATTCGGACCATCAATTTCGATTTTGAACGGCTCAGATTTGGAGAGAGAAAATGAGAAATAAAGAGGAAAGAGAGTGTTGGGGTAAGAGGAGAGAGTGTTTCAATCTAGACACTTTTGGACGGCCCAAATATGTCCGCTCAGACACCACGTGAGCCAGATAACGTGGTACTTAGTCGACACTGAAAATTTTCTCTGTAATAAGTTGAAGCAATGACGAGTGTTATCGACTCCCGACAGTGCCGACGGTGTCCAGTACTCGGTCATTCTACCCACCTCTATCAAGCTGAACGCATAAGCATCTAAGAAATACTTTTCCTTAGTGTGAAACCAGAAAATTGAGTCATGGCATTATCCTCTTCTCTAGTTCTTTTATTTTCATGAAAAATAAAATCTGCATATATTGTGTACCATCGCAAACTTGTGGACCAGAGAAAATGATCATTTTTTGAATGAATTAATTAGCTAGCTAGCTAGTTTTTTTTTTTTTTTTGTCAAAAATTGAGAAGATTGTATCGATAAACGTTCAGCGGCACTTACAAAACAGAGATTATTACAAAGAACTTGAATAAAGCCAAATTAATCGTCTAACAAATACAAAACGAGTAAATCATAAGGCAATCGATGTCTTTCATTCAAACCCAGGCATAGCCTGACGCAATAGCAACACTTTAATTTAAACTGCCTAACATCTAATTAGGAGTCTCAAATGAGAAAAAGTACAAAGTTAAGGACAAATAAAAGACACCAAATACTCAGACGATCAAATGTACTCAAACCAATTATGAATGCACAAGAACTACATATCCGCCAAGCCGCCACGAGTTGTCCCACTAAAGACATCGTGTAGAGATATGTCGAAACACAAATATCGTTGTGAAGCAACCTCGATTGAGAGAACCCAATCTGTAGACAAAAAGTCTAAAGACGAAACTAACAACTTTCATATAACGAGAGACAAAACTCTCACAAATCAATCAACTAAAGACGGAAGGAAAAAATAAAAAATAAAGTCAAAATAGTACCATGGCCAATAATTTGCACCCACCATGGAAATATGGAAGGGGGTGAGTCTGGCCGGGGGAGGTGATTTTAGGAAAATCCAAACTGGATCGATCAACAATAATGGAGGCCACATAAATATGCATGAGGCATATCGTTGACAGAACTTCCTTCATTCACATTAGACATTTGATTGTGCTATTTTTGTCTTGATTTATCAGACTTGTGTGAAAAAGACTTGTTTGGAAATCCGTAGCATGTACAGAATTCTATTTAGATACAAATTCCATCTGTCTTAAAAAGAATGGTAATTTTTAAAATTCGTGTCATTTTTAATCACTTATATATTTCAATCTATAGTGTTTTTTATGAGTTTGAAAACTTTGTATAATAGAACTAATTGAGAATTATCAAACAAGATTCATATTGTATATTTTTTAAAATTCATATTGAAAGATATACGGAATTGAAATTGTGTGGAAAAGCCTTGTTTGGAAATCCGTAGCATGCACAGAATTCTATTTAGATACATACTTACTCCATATATCAGTATCAAAAGTATAAGTTCAGTGTACCCTTATACTTTTCATCAGTATGTACTCATTTCGTACCAATTTGTTTATCCAATATTTGGAATCCAACTTATTTAGGAAACATAATGATTACATATAAAAGTAGTTTACTTTTTAATATTCACCCTTCAGTTTTTTTGAAAAGTTACTTTATTTAAAAAAGTAAGGGCAAAAAGGAAATTTTATCCATTTAATAGTTAAACGAACAAATAAATTGAGACAATGCAAAGTGAAAAAGTGGACAAACAAAATCGGGACGAAGGGAGTAATTATGATAGAGATTTTGTTTTCTTGGTGATTTAAATTAATCAGAAAAGATAGGATACCTAAAAGAAAAATATGAAACTGTCCATAAAATGACACTGGACAGTCCAGACAGGCCTCGATTTAAATTACTAAAACGCATTTAAAATTGAATCTAGATTGTCTAGTGTTGTTTCTTGAACAATTTTATATATATTTTTTCATGTACTATATCAGACCTCGATTTAAATTACTAAAACGCATACAAAGGAGTTCAAGTCACTTTGAAGTTTTCAAATATCTAATACAAGAAGTATATATAAACATCACCACTTGGACACCCACCCATGAAAAATACCTAATCAGAATATTACTCTATTTCTAGTTAGACATGAAAATAATTGAAGTACATATATTTGTGATGGGTCTCATGAGGTGTGAAGTCACATTCATCAGTCTCAGCGATTTCAGTCTTGACTGTTGGAATTTAACTAGAATTCCTAAATTGACTAGGATTTCTATTTCTATTCGGTTTAGGTTTATTTAGTACTTTTTTATAAATAGGGGCCTTGGAGGTTCTTAGGGTTATGGTATTTTATTTAAGGGCTTAGATATTAGGGTTTTGTTCATCTCTTTGGGTTCCACCAAGGGTTTGTGTCTCCTTTTTGGTTTCCACCAGAGATTTATCCATAGATATCTGTTTGGTGCTTACAGGTATAGCCGGCTCTTTGTGTTCTCTCCCTATTTAAAGTGAATCCTCTTGCTCTTTTCCCTGTGGAGTACGTTCTTACTTTGTGCTTGAGCGGAACCACGTATATCTTTGTGTTCTTATTTATCGCTTGTTGATTTGTTATATTCTCAATTTTGTGTTTGGCACAACAAATTGGTATCAAAGCATCGGGTTTTTAATCTGATGCTTTCGTTTTGCGCTACGTATTGTGCAATTAGTGATCATTTCAATGGCGACTTGTTTCGAAATTGCGAAATTCAATGAGCAGAGCACTAGCTTCAGTTTATGGCGTATTAAGATGAAGGTTTTGCTTGTTTAACAAGGATTACACAAGACATTGTTAAGAAAATCGAAGAAGCCTGCTGATATGCAGGATAGTGTGTTTGAGGATCTCGATGCAAAGGCACTCAGTTTGATTCAGTTGTGTTTAGCTGATGATATGCTTTGCGAGGTCGGGGAGGAGGATATGGCTACCGGTATTTGGTTGAAGTTGGAAAGCATCTATATGACGAAGTCTTTTACCAACCGGTTGTATTTGAAGCAACGCCTTTATGTGTTTTGTATGAGGGAAGGTACACCCGTAAAAGATCATCTAAATGAGTTAAATCGAATTATTATGTATTTAAAAAATATTGATGTTGTGATTGATGATGAAGATTAAGCCCTTATTGTGTTATGTTCTTAGCCTACGTCTTATGAGTATTTTGTTACTACTCTACTTTATGGGAGAAATACAATTTTCATGGAAGATGTTAAATCTAGTTTATATTCAAAGGAATTAAGGAAAAAAGTATCCGGTGAAAGTGAGGTTTATACTGATAGTTTGGTGGCACAAGGAAGACCTTTTGAGAGTGATAATGGTAGTAGAGGGATTTCCGGCTCTTGTTCCACAAATCAGAAGTAAAGTGTTTTTACTGTAGGAAATATGAGCACATGGTGAGAAAGTGTCCTAGGTTGAAAAATAAGGACAATTTTGAAGAGAAGGTTGTTGCTGGTATTGTTGAAGAGGATTCCCGACGATTCACTTGTGTTCTTTCTGTGAGTGTTGGTGATGTCTGTTCGAATACCGAATAGATTCTGGACTTCGGACGTTCTTACCACATGTGTCCAAATAAGAATTGGTTCGATACTTATGAATCGGTCAGTTGTGGTACAGTTCTTATGGGGAATAATATGCCCTGTAGAATTGTTGGGATTGGAACAGTTAAAGTCAGAATGCATAATGAGTTTGTGAGGATGTTATTTGGTGTTCGACATATACCAGATTTGAAGAGGAATCTTATCTCTTTGGGTACTCTTGACTCTTTGGGTTGGAAGCATACCGCTAAAGGTGGAATCTTGAGGGTTTTGAAGGGTGCTCGTGTTTTGATGAAGGGTCAGAAATCGAATAACCTCTATGTGCTTGATGGTAGCACGATTGTGCTACATCTTTGGGTTCTTCATCAGTGAATTCGAGATTGACTTAGTATTGAGTTTTTAACTTCGTGGGGAGTTTGAACAGATCTTTGTGTGTATCTGGGATGGATGCGTTGGTGGGAGGTGCCCGTTGGAAGATGCGTGCTTGAGCCTTGCTCGTTTGTGCCATTGGTGATTGCCCCTTGGGGGGCTATAGGGGGAGATGAGCGATTGAAGGAGAAGATTGCCTATAGTATTGAGTTCGATAGAATTCAAGCCAAGGTGGAGATTTGTTGGAAATTGACTAAAATTCCTAAATTGACTAGGACTTCTATTCCTATTCTTATTCGGTTTAGGTTTATTTAGTGTTTTCTTATAAATAGGGACCTTAAGGGTTCCTAGGGTTATGATCTTTTGTTCAATGACTTAGATATTAGGATTTTGTTCATCTCTTAGGGTTCCACCAAGGGTTTGTGTCTCCCTTTTGGGTTCCACCAAAGATTTGTCTCTAGATATCTGTTTGGTGCTTCAAGTAGAGTTACGGGTATAGCCGGCTCTTCGTGTTCTCTCCCTGTTTATAGTGAATCCTCTTGCTCTTTTCCCCGTGGAGTATGTTTTTGCTTTGTGCTTGAGCGAAACCACGTATATCCTTGTGTTCTTGTTTATCGCTTGTTGATTTGCTATATTCTTAATTTTGTGTTTGGCACAACATTGACAGTGGTGATGAATTCAGTTCTGACCGGTGTGAAGAGAGTAAAATCCGAAGTTTTGTATTTACGGTCCTAACCGTGCTGTCCTGACCATGGTGAAATCGGTCATCAGTGTGATAAATTTGTTCCTAACCGTCGGGTACATGAAAACACGTGTTTTGAGCAGTTTTTAGGGATTGCTGCAGGGGCTTTTCTCTTCTATAGTTAGGGCGCTCCAAGTTGTAACTCTCTTTTTCTTTTATCATAATTATACACTCCAACACTCTGTGGAGTACGATTAAGCAATCAATTTAAGTTGGAAGCAAGTAAATTTTTGTGTCTTGTTTTTCTTGCTTGTGATTGTTTTCTATTCTTGGTTTGTTCTTCGATTGTGTGTGTTAATTTACTTGTGGATTTGGATGTACGAATCCTCCAAGGTTAGTGGTCGTCCGGGTATAGAATGCTCTTTTGTTGCAATATACTACAAGATTAGTGGTCATCTGAGTATAAGAGAAGAGAGAACTGGAGGTCCCGTCAGATATGATTTGATGCTTTTGCAAGCATCGTTGCAGGATTCATCCCATTTAAGAGGAGTTTCTTCCTTCATGAGCTCACGGCTTTCTTCAAATTCATCCCAAATTTGCTATACAAAGATGACCTAAACTATGGAGTTAGATAGTGTCATAACTGTTAGATTTTAATTAGCCTAATAATAAATAGGGTAGCTTTGTTCCATTCTTCACATTCACACTCTATACTGAGGGTCCATTTGATTTGATTTACTTGCTTATTTATTTAATCGAAAAGTTAAAAACTTACCGTAAAAGATTAAGATAGAGTAACAAACGAGCCCGTAAAAATTTAATGAAAAGAAGTTGATTACGAAATCCAGAACTCCTTTTGGCCGGCGAAGCAATGTCCGATAGAACGGGCCAATAACAAGTCGATCAGTTGATGAACAAAATAAGATTTGAAAAAAGTGAACAGTGAATTGGAGGAGATCCTAATAGCGATAAATTATAAACAGTACAATGAGTTCGATAGCTCAAGTTTTTTTAAGTTTTGTGGTGTAAGCTACTAGTTTAAGATTAGTGTGTGAATCGGAGCTAGTTATAAGTGTCATAATCTTTTGAACGGAAAAGGTTCTAGACATTCTAGGTACGTAGTCATGCCATCGATACATTTTTATTTATTTTTACTATGATCGATGTTTTTTTGAAAAGAGTAGATACATTTGCATATAGAAACCAGCATCGGGCACGCACACGCCCTAAATACTAATCATCCGATACTCAAAAAAATCAAAGTTTGGATTTTAAAATGGTAAAATTTACTTCTAAAAATTTAGTTATTGTCCAAACACATATAATTAGTACTTAAAAGCATCGATATCATGCTACGTCGTCTCTATTGACTGCTCCAGAACAAGAAAGATTTTAGTGAGAGGGAGATAATTTAATTTTTCGAATTGCCTGACATTTTTCCGGCAGTTCTTCATTCTCGTTCTAATTAAAATAAAATACAGTATCTAAAACATTAAGCAACTTTTGACCACCACTATCATAAAAGATATCATAGACATGAATTTTCGCTATATTTCGTTATGAAATGTATATATATCGGGTTGATGTGCATTACGTTGCATATCCCAATCGTCAAAGGACCCAAGATATTTTTGGTAAGATTTTGAAGTTGATTAGCACTAGCTGTCGATTTCTTCAAATCATTATTCTTCGATCTCACTTGCGATTGCAGATCGCCTTCTTGATCGCGTTTTTAAATTTTCTATCAAATCGCCTCCATATCTAGTATTTTCGGTAGGTCATCAGCTAGCGTCAATTTCTTCCATCGGCGTCCACCATCATATTTGCCTATTTATTACCTTTCCTTGTGACCTAACTCATATTGTTTCATTAAATTTCTTTCTATCTGCTACCTAATTTTAGTGTTTGTGGATCCTGCAAAGTTCTATTCTAGAAATAATAATTAATTTATTATTTTGAGTTACTGTCCTAATATACGATAAGATATCAGCACTATATTACTTAATGACCGTCTATTATTATTATTATTATTATTATTATTATTATTATTATTATTATTATTATTATTATGACTGCACAGTCGGAATTCAAAAAACAACATGGATAGTTGACTTAGCGATGTCGGGGAAAATACAATATGATCGGCGAATCCAAAATACTGTAATTCATTGATATTACAAACGAATTATACAAAATAATATAGAATACATATTACAGAAATCAATCCAAACCAAGCCCTATAAATAGTATGTTTAAACAGATGATCACTGCCTCACTGGTGGGTGTAAAAGTTGACCGGCGTCTATGTCCCGATATAGAACGACTAAGCCACAAACATTAGAAGGAACACCTCCGAAAGCCGCCTTGGTGAATAGATTATTTCTGCCTCCCCCTTAACAAAGAACAATTCCAGAATGTTATTGGGGATGCAGACAACTTTCAGCAACAGAGTTCAGCGACAGGTTCACGCGGCAGAGTTCTGAGTCGGGCAGGCGCACGACCAGGCATCCCGCGACTGGAGGGGTCCCGCGCAGATTTTGGCCTTTGCCTGTAAATATCAATTGTTGTATTCATTTGTTGAGAGACCAAAAAAATTTTAGAAACAGAAAGTGCAAAAGAAAACTTTTCAGAGAGAGAAGACTTGTAATCTTTTGTTTTCTTCGTTCATAGTGGACTGATGTGACTCCCGTAGTTTTTCCTCGCGTTGAGGATTTTCACGTATATCATGTTGTTCCTCTTTCTCTTCATTTTCTCTGGTTTGTTTTTCTATGACGATAGTATCCTAAGATCCTGATTGTTTTTTGTTCGTCGTGAGTCGAGCGCGCATGCAGTTTGATTTTCTCCAACAAATGTTGCTGTGAGGAATTCGTGGAGCTGGTGAGAATTTCTGAAAACGGGATTGATCAATTCATAATGCAAGGAGAGACGTCCCTTGAGTTGATGTTAGAAATCAATACAATATTAAACCTATTGAAATGAATATATCGATGAATTGAATTCTGCCATAATATTCGATCTCACATCTTGGGGGAGTTACCAACAATATTAAACCATGGACCTTTGAGCTGCAATGCCAAGATATGATCGATGAATCACGTAGGGACCTTTCGATTGTCTTGAAATTAAGACTTTCTGTGGAGGTTCATTCACAAATTTGCCAACAACAAGCGATAATGCAATGGAGGTTGACATTTTTGCTAGGAAAATTCTAAAATCAGTCCAATGGGCTGACGATATAGTAGGTGTGTGAATGTGTATTAAAAGATGTAAAAAGTGCACAGAAATACGTGTTTTTCTTGTCTTTTAGTGTGTTTATCGTCAGCCCAGTGGACTGACAATAGCAAGACCGTTTTTGCTAATGAGTGGGGTTTTTAGGTTGGAATTGAAAATGTTGGGTAATCGTCTCATCAGAATTAGGGAGCCTATGACATAAAGCATCTCCAAACCTACTAATATTTATTTGTTGCAATAAACTCTTCACCCGCACAGAAAGACGCAAAGTTTATGGGTCCCACAATTAATGTGAAGAGAGTTTGTGTCTTTATATGTGTACATATGTTTGTGGTTGTGGTCGTAGCACCATTGTATTTTTTGGTCATAATCAAAAGTACAAAAAATTAAGGTCATTAATTCTTCATGCCTATATATTTTTCCACGTTCACACTTGATCGATGTAGAACAAATCTCTACGGATTTTACGGAAAGACTTCATTCGTCTACATGTACGATATCTAGCTTCTCTTCTGCTACTACGCTGCGTCAATACTCCAACCCTACTCTCTCTTTGCTATCCATTCATACATGCATCAAGAATGGATTGGATTTGTGCTTTGTACGCAGGGTGAAAAATGTGAAATGGGGTAATCTGAATACCACTTGCCTAGCTAGCCTCTCCAGGCTAGGTAAATGTAGCATGCAAAGTTGCGTCCGAGGCAAAATGCCAAGACATATAGAAAGCCCGTAAAAATAAAATAAAGAAAATGAGTTTTTTTTTTTTTTTCCTTTTGGCCCTAAACATGCAGTTAGATAGTGTCATAACTGTTAAATACTACCTTTAAAACTTAAATGTAAACGAGAGTAATGTTATCTTTATTAATTGAAGTTGGGTAATTAAAAGGTAGTAATAAATATGAAAGGTCATAAATTGGATAGTTTCATTCCATGCTTCACCCTCTCATACTCCACGCTTAATTAGGGTCCATTTAATTTACTTGCTTATAGATTTATCGACGAGTTCAAAAAAATAATACCGATAACAAACGGGCCTTTAAAAATGCCTTAATTTAAACCAAAAAAAAATCCATTACAAACTCTAATTTTTGTGTGTGTGTGTGTGAATTATAGTATAGTTTATATTGATAAAAAACACAAGTAGATAAGATAATCACATAAAAGTAACATCCGTCTTTAATTAGACGACTAGAAAGCCACAAGCGAAGGTAGCCTTCCCAGTTCCAACATACTGAAGAGACCATTACTGCTTCTTCTAGTCAAAGAATGAGCTACCCCATTTGCACACCTCCGAAAAAAGAAAATTGTGAGTGAATAAAATCTGAATATCTGTAGCAGCGAGGCTGGCAAGTCAATATAATTACAAACACTAATTTGGGGGTGAAGCAATGAATGAGCCAATAAAAAGTCACCAATTGTTGTTCGTTTGGGGGCTTTAAAATTTCTGTCCATGGTCTCCATTGCAATTTCTCTATCCACTCAAACATTCTTCAAAACCCAAAATGAACAAACTTGTGTGTTTTTATTGTACTTGTAATAAAACCGGTACTTGACCGCAGTGTTTCATAGGGTGGTCTCCTCCGCATGGTATACAATCTCGTAAAGCGGAAGTTCGATATTCCATAGCCTTCTATTCGTCTCTATCATTTTCCAACTTTATCCTTAAAACATTTCATGGAATCATGGCAATATGTAAAATGGGAAAATAATTTTCATACTCTCCTCTTTTATAAGTACTATTAAATTTAAATGTAAAATTTGTCTTCTAAATCACTGTAATGGCATAAAAATTCATCGAAACAAAGATGGTATTAATTTTCACCCTCCTTAATTATATGAGCATCCTTCTTATAATTTTTATTCATTTGAAATTATAAAGTTTTTTTTTAATCATAATTTTTTTTTTATTAATCTCGATAAGGGTACATCACACATCCAATAGAAAATTGGAGGAAACATGATTAGCACCCAAGATTGTATAATCTTGGGGCTTTAATCCTCTAATTTGTAGCTTTTATATGTTTAAGTAATCGTTTTTATGCGATATTGCATGTAAGGTACGTTTTTGTGTATTTCAGGTAAAACGTGCTAATAAGGCGATTTTGTACGCCAAGGGACATTCCGGTATGTCACCAAGAGTTCAAGTGCCCGGCGGCATATGGACATTGTCACCGGAGCCTAACGGTGCCACAAGAAGCCTCGGAGATTGGCCGGAGGTCAAGATTGGCGAGGAGTGTGCCAAAGTGGTTCAAGCAAGGCATATGCATCGAGGATGGCCCTCGAGGGTATCCGAGACTCCAAGGCCACTTGGCATACCTCCGCCAAGTCTCGTTGATCATGTAATGAAGCATTGGAAGGCCGTCGGAGCACGACAAGACATGATGGCCGAAGCTGACCCTGTTCTGTTGTTTTCACACAGAGGTACCAATACCTCATTTTTTAGGTATTGGTACCATCATGCCGAATTAGAAGACAGTTGGATTGATACCAATACCTCATTTTTTAGGTATTGGTACCAATGCCCTTCGGCTAGCACCTTTTTTGCTGAATATTTCAACCTTTCATATATGGAAAGTTTCTACTTCTAGTTGTTTTTGGGATATTTTAGGGACCTTTTGGTCCATTGTATGGCTGATTTGTGTGGCCTTTAAATAGCTTTGTAAGCCATTATTGGCCATTATGTACTCTTTTACACTTTAAGTCTTTTATGTTTTAAGAGCTCCTTAGTTATTGCCTTCAAGTTCTTGCATTCAATTCCTCAACAACTCAAGTAAGTAGTGGTTGGATGATTAATTCTCGTTTGTTAATGTTGTAGCCATTAGTGAGATCTCTATATAAATCAAGTTTGTTTTCAATTCTATCGGTTAATCATGTTTTCATTTCTTAGCATGTTTTCTAGTCTTTTTATTATGAGTGAGTAGTTAATCGGTTCGGTCATGGGGTGAGGTTCACCCTATGGATTAGTCCATTATATGGTTTCTCTTAACTTTAGCTTAATCTCAAGGTTTTGAATGAATTAAACCCATGATTTCTAGCTTTGATCATGGGGATTGGTGGCTTCTTTGATCAATGAAGTCTATCGCCTTATGCTACGTGCTTGATAATCCTACGCGTGCGAATGATCCTTTTTCATCTCTCACTTGCGTTAAATGAGTTCAATTTGAATTAGAGTTTTGAATTAAGTTATAAGTAGTCTTCAGCTTTTAATTCTTCTAGTGGAATCCGGACGGTTTCGGTCCACTCATGAGTTAGATGAAGAAACCGTTTGATGGCTAAGTCGTGGGTAAATCAATCCCTTTGACTCGACCATCTTAACCTAGTTTATTTCCAAGTTTAATTTCATCAATCGAATCAAAACTCTAAAGTTGGCCGCTTGAACGCCGCAATCTTTAAGCAACTTCTATTCCAAATTCGCTAAAGAAGATTTCTCTGTGGGAACGATCCGGTCTTACTGGTTATTATGCTTTCAACGACCTAGCCCTACGCTTGGGGTGCAAACCTATTTCTAAGTGGTTAGGTTGCGACGAAGCAAAACACCTTAAAGGGCCAAGCCCAAACTCCCAATTATCTAACGGGCCAATGTTATCCTTTCACTTGTTTGATTTTTCATACATGAAAGTGTATTATTATAAATTTACATAAATAAAAATATAAAAAAAAAACACGGCAAATGGTCAAGCACGTGGTATTAAGAGGTGTTGTGGCACCACGTGCCCAAGACCAGTAAAGAAATACTCCACTTGAGAGAGAGAGAGAGAGTACGAAAATTCATCAACAAATTAAAAGGAGCATTTATCAAATTAATTACAGTATTTCCCAAAATCGTCATAAGATGACATCCAGACATTTTTTTACCGATTCAAGAAATTAAAGATGTCAACTTTAAAAAGCCAGCGATGGCCAAGTCTCGAACTTTCACTAAAGTTCCACAGAGATTAGGAAAAGAGAGAGATAGATAAATATTTTGGATAAGTCTCACGCAGTTACATCAATTATAGTACAATATATTCGTTTTATGGTGCCTTCATTATTGTCCCGTCTCTCTCAGTCTTTATCTAAAAAAACCAACAAAGGGAAATCTCCCTTTCTCCCCACGTTCACACCCCTTTTTTTTTTTTTTAAATCGGATATTCGGATCAACTTGCATGCACCTCAACTAATTTTGAGACCCTAGAGGTAACGACCGGGCATGACTCCTAGTTGAAATTTCGGCCTCCGTGAAAATGGAACCTGCGACCTTATGAATGAGCACTTATTGCTTTCTCACAACGGCTTGGCTAAACCCGCTGGAGTTCACGTTCACACTTATTTAGAGTTTGGTTAATTGGTTTTCTAATTGTTACTCCATTAAACAAATTAAGTTCACACCTATTAGAGTTTGGTTGATTGGTTTTCTAATGGCTACATTAAACAATCTTTTCAAATGATAATCATATCGGTTGTTAATTACTCCTTAGTCCGGATTTAATAGTCATTTTTAGGAGTTTGTGTCACTTCTCGATCGATTATATGTTGTAATTTATAATATTTTTATGTAATTTTGAAAATATTGTCTTATAGAACTAATCGAGATCTATCAAACAAGATTTATATTGAATATAAAATTCATTACTACTTTAAAGATATAACTTTTTTTTTCGGGTTAGAATTAAACGAGTGACTATTAAATTCGAACGGAGGGAGTACGATTATATGACCATTATTTTTTGAACTCGTGCAAGTACTATTTGACCAAGCACTTAAAAATTAAACGACTCTCGTTATCGAAAAGGGATCCGGATCTTACAGGTGGGGTAATGTTCACTTATTAATATATTTTTTAGATATCCGTAGAATTAATTAAGATCTTTTCATATGATGATTTCTATGATGTACCCAGTAACATGGACGCGGGGATTGTGTTATGCAGTGTGTGCTGTGCTGTGTGTTTGTGAACCATCTGTCTCAGTAATCAATGGTCTGAAATATTAAAATGAAACTTTTCTGGAAAAGAGTTTAATTTTTAAAATCTAGATTATCCATAACACTTTTGGACGGTTGAGATCGCGTAGCACGCCCCCCGTCCCCTTATGTGATGCAAAATAGAACCTATCACAATCCTACTTGCCAACTTGAGTCGCTCATTTCGTAGGACTTAGGCCACGTTCCCACTAGATTTTTTCACTACAATTTTTTGGTTTTAGTTAACTTGTTCATACTAAATTAAGGGCGTGTTTGTTATAGCTGTGGATACAGATTTTTAAATTTTAGCTTCAGATTCTATTTCAAATTTTAGATTATGAATTTAATAGAAGTTAAGAAACATGTTCGTTGTAGCTGCAAAATTGTGAGAATTTCTTTCCTTTTTCAGGTTCTCAAAATCTGTAAATTCTAAAAATCAATTTTCTAAATTTTTTGACAAACATTCTTCCCTTATTTTAGAAACTAGAATCTAAAAATATGTCAAAATAATTTTCCGCAAACCTCCATTCAATACATTTTATTCTAAACACCCAACACATTTTCTACAACTTTTAATTTAGTGAAAACAACTTGAACTACAAAGAGCTACTCCCTCCGTCTCAATTTACTTGTTCCAGTTTTATTCTAATTGGATAAAAAAAACTAATTATATCTTTAAATTGGTAATGAATTTTATATCCAATATGGATCTTGTTTAATAGATCTCGATTTGTTCAATAATACAATGTTTTCAAAATCACCTAAAACATTATAAATTACAAGATATAATCAATTGAAAATTGGCAAGAACTCTCAAAAGTGACAAGTAGATTGGGACGGAGGTAGTACTAGAAATTGCCCACAATGCCCCCTATTGTGTTCATCCATACAAAAAATCAAGCTGGTTGAACATGGTTATGGGCTTGATGGAGTCATATTGGTCTTAACGGAATTAGACATTGACCCTCCATTGCTCTTTGAAAAGTTATTATTCATACAGGTAGATACTTATATCCAATCAATTTAGCTTTTTGCAAAGGCGAAAAATACATTGGTGGGAAATGTGAAACGAAATTGGTATATAACGAAATATGAACTCTCGCATACCTCGAAGTTAATCCGTTGAGTACGTGATTAGGTTAAGAGTTAGTAGATCAGTTGGCACAAGGTGTTACAGTTGGTATAAAATTGTGAGGCCCCAAGTCCTGGAATGGGAGATGCTGCCAAGCACCTCGTGCTTGGCAGTGTGTCGAGCCGCTTATCTCGACATAGACGACTTGAATATAATTCGAGTGGATAAAAATCCGAGCCGTCCGTTGCCGTCGATTACTAAGATGGATGGTCAGATCGGCTGCTCGACACCACTATCAAGTCTTACATCAATGGGGAAGTGAAAGTTGGTGTACTAATATACAAGGGAACACGTCAACGTATGTGTAATTCGAGATTAACTTTTCGAACCTCGTAGTTAGGTAAATAATTAGCAGGTCACCTGGCGCGAATAGTTACACAATGCCCTTTTACCATCTCACAGTTGCGAGAAATCAAACACCGTATTATCATTAAAAAAAAAAAAAAAAAGTTGGAACATGAGGTGACAGTATTTCAGAAGCATTGAATAGTTACTCTACAGCATAAGCATAGTCGATGCAACTTCTTTTAATGGACGGTTACGGTTCACGTAAGAGAGCATATATATCTACGTGTGTATATCTATATAGTACATACGTGGTGATCTCTTCTCTCTCTCTCTCTCCCTCTCTCTGATTACAGTTCAGTTTCCTAGTTTGTTTGTTCTTTTTCCTTTTCCCCGGAAAGTGATACCAGAAAACATGGGTTTCCGTTGAGGAATAGATCATCGTTGTGAACGCAATAACAGTTTTTCTTGGTGGATCGCGTGATTTCTTCGAGTTACCATAATCCAAAACTTTCCCCGTTTGAAAGCATTCTCAAATCCTTCATATTTTTCCATCCCTTGTCCATTCCGCAAATGTCGGGGGATTTTCTCGGAATCTCAAAAATACACTGTATCTGATCGCGTCGGTTTTATTTTTCTTATTTTTTTCTTGATTTGCTTTGAATCGTCGCGAGTCGCGACTTTTGGGTGTGTTTGCTTTGAGTTTTGTCGAAGCATTTGTGAAAAAAGAAAAAAAGAAAAAAACGAAGATTGAACTTTTGCTAACTGGTTTTTGGTTTTCTCACCTTGGACGGGGAAATTTTGGCCGGAAACCGAATTTTCCGGTACCGGATAAGGAATTGGTTTGACACCACTTTACAAAAGAGGACTTTATCTTTCAGTGAATTGCGCGAGAGAATTTAGGGAGATTTTTTTTCCCCTTTCTATATATTTGCTTGTCTAAAGTCAAGAGAATAGAAATTCTGTAGACCAATTTGCATTCTTCCCTCTCTCTCTCTCTCTCTCTCTCTCAAAGAGGGACAGGAAATCCCGAGTCTCTCTCCCCCTCTCCCGTTTCTCTCTCTCTCTCTCTCTCTCTCTCTCTCTGTTTCTTTTTCCTTCCTCTGTTTTCCCTCTGTTTCCAGGGTTTTGAGAGAGAACCAGAGAAATCTATCTCTCTCTCTCCCCAAAACATGATTCTCGAGAAGGGTTCAACGCAATCAAACCTCGAGTGCTTCCTAGATCGCACAACACCAGCGGTCCCCTCCCAGTTCCTACCCAAGGTTTGTTCTTTTCTCCCTCTTTTTTTTTTTCGTTTCAATTCGGTCTTTAATCTTGATTCAATACAAACACACCATTGATATATCATAACGACCGATGATTTATATGTAGAGTGAGACAAGAAACCTGAATAGGCTCTGGCACCCATGGGAGAGGGAAAAGCTGGAGTTTTTCACATTGGCTGATCTTTGGAATTGTTACGATGAATGGAGTGCTTATGGTGCCGGAGTTCCAATCCGTTTGGACAACGGCGAAACCCTAGTTCAGTACTACGTCCCTTACCTCTCTGCAATCCAAATTTTTACGAGCAATTCGTCGTTGAACGGACTAAGGTACCCACCTCATTGCAAAACTTCCTTCAACATTTTCCGTACCAATTTTTAAGGCTTATTCTTGGAATTTTCGTTTGGGTGTTTGTTATATTGTTCAAGGTGTACGTGAGGTGGTCCAGATTCTGGTTATCGAAAAAAAAAACCCATTTGGGTATCCTTTACCCCTTTTATTTGGTGTTGGTGTTGTTGATTAGTTTTATAATTGTAATGCTTTACCCTTCTTGACATCGATGCCTAAGGCATTTACAAGATTGAGACATAGGTTTTTTGATTTTTGAGGGGCTATGGTGAACAATACTTCTGGTGATTCTTTTTTCAGGGAAGAGAGTGATTCAAGTTGCGAGACGAGGGATTCGTGTAGCGATTCATTTAGCGATGAGAGCGAGAGCGAGAAACTATCGAGATGGGACGGATGTTCATCCGAGGAGGGATTGTTCGAGCAAGAGTGCCTTTGGCCTTTGAATGATAGATTGGGAAATCTTTATTTCCAGTATTTTGAGAGATCAGCTCCTTACGGAAGAGTTCCTCTCATGGACAAGGTAACCTTCGCTCTTATGTTATTTCTTTTCCATCCGGTTTTATCTCCCGCGGATAGCTGTGTCCTGTTGAGGGCAATGCTCCCTGGCGCAGTATGTGGAGTAATTTATCTGCATATCCAGTTACGAACCGAAAATATAAAGATATGTTGTGTTTATCGTTTTTAAAATGTGTAATTTCCTCAAGTTATGGGGCGTAGGAGTAAAGAAAAATGTTATGGATTATGTTGGAATCGTTAAATCCTTTTCATGATAGGCATCTAATAAAGTTGGAATCAAACTTTTGACTTTTTGGGATCATATGAATCAAAATAAATTTTCTTTTTTTGGTTTCAAATTCCTTTCTAAGACTATGGTGGTCTCAATTATGTGTCATCTTTATTCAAATTCTTTCCTTGTGTGCGTGCGCGCACATTATGTGAAATTGTGAATTAGTACTCGAATTTCCTTTACGTGTGATTGACGATTAGGACTACTATTATGTCTTAATGAGCATATGTTCTTACCTTTGATGAAGCATTTCTCAAATCATGGTTATATTGGCTAAACATCTGATTCCAAGGGAAACTTGAGGCTTAGAATTTTCAAATCACAGATACCAATTACAAAACTTTGACATCAATTCCTTTCATGTCTATAGCATATGATGTTTGGTGGTTTCCATTGACACCATCCTTTTTGGTACCTTGTTTTCAGATCACTGGATTAGCTCAAAGATACCCAGGATTGATGTCATTAAGAAGTGTAGATCTTTCTCCAGCTAGTTGGATGGCAGTTGCTTGGTCTCTCTCTCTCTCTCTCTCTCTCTCTCTCTCTCTCTCTCTCTCTCTCTCTCTCTCTCTCTCATTAGTTTGAAAGCTATGGCTTCCACTTCAAGGATGCAAATTCATGTTTTTCTGTCAAAAAAATGAGAAAGATGTTTACCCATGTGGTGGAGTATCTTAAACCAACATATTTGGACATGGATTTCGTTATTTATGTCAAAATCACTCCTCAAATGAATATTCTTATTTAATGGTGTCAATGATTTTCAGGTACCCAATTTATCACATTCCCATGGGAAGAACCATAAAGGACTTGTCCACATGCTTCCTCACATACCACACCCTCTCATCTTCTTTCCAAGGTAGTATTTATTATTCTCTTCTCACAACTTTCGACTCTCATTTTTTTCTCATAATTCCCTTTCATTTCCACCTTTCTTAGTCTTGTTCAAATTCCTAAGAAACCGGAAAAAACGCCAGTCACTAACGTCTATGTCACTTGCAGATACAGAGATTGACGACGAAGACGGGAGTGCCGAAAGGAAGAGAAAGGAAAGGGAACAAGGCATCTCACCACTCACCCCATTCGGTCTGGCCACTTACAAGATGCAAGGCCACGTTTGGGGATCTAACAGGAGTGGTCGGGACCAGGAGCGATTGGTGTCGCTGTTGAGCGTGGCGGATTCGTGGCTAAAGCAACTCAGGGTCCAGCACCATGACTTCAACTACTTCACGGGGATTAGGCGTGGCTGAGCAAAATCACAACACACAAGAATCATGATTTCACGTACACTCCAAACAACCCCCACCCACCCCCCTCACTAACTAAAAAAAAAAAGAAGAAGAGAAAAACGGTTTCGAAAACGCGGAAACATTTCTTTGTGCTTTTTCGGCCTTCGGGTTTGTGTGTTTTTTTTTTTGGTTGATTTTGAGAAACGGCCTTGAAAAAAAAGAGAGAGATGTTGATGATTGGACTTGTTAATAGACTTCATTTGTGTAGCAGAGATCGACTGATCAGGAAACAGAGCTTGTAAGGTCTGGACCACTTTTAACTGCTTTTTCCGCAGGCTTAATTTGCACAAGTAAATTTTCATGCTCTTGCATGCACCTGTGATGGAGTTACTATCTTCTTTTAAATTTTGGGATAAGAAATCAACAGATGATGCAATGCATTATTCACACTTAAATCACAAGAATTGTGGTCACTCGTTTTGTTTTTTATTCCGATGATTTAATGTTGCGTGTAAGTAATTTTCCATACAAACAAGTAACAAGAAGTTAATACATCAGATGTATACATCCAGAGGAGTTGAGTTTTGTTCACCCTCCTAATTTTGTTCACCCTCCACTTGAGAGGGTGAATTTCCACCACAAAATGTGTCTCTGAGTGAGTGGTAGGTATTTCACTTTAAATATAATCTATCATTCAAATGTCTCTTGATTACAAATACCATTGTTTGTAACTCTTTTTTTTATTTATTTATAGAAAACGCAACTTATATTGATGAAATTATATATAAATTGTGCGGTCGACCTGAAAATAACAGATACAAAAGAGATCCGGAAAGGTAAAAAACAGAGACCCCGAAAGGTCACTGTTTGTAACTTTGTATCATGAAAGTTTGTCAAAAGAATCTGCGTTAACTATGGAAAGAGTATAATCTAGTAATTTTCCTTCCACTGATTAGCATAGACAGTAGGTTAGTACACCATTTCCCCCCTTCCTTTACAGACCACTATACCAACGGCTATAGTACTAAAAAAGAACTTTATTAGGTTGAGGTTTTATGAGGAGACGAAGTAGTTGGTTAATAACCAATGAGTAGAGTACTTGGACTTTCTCGCTCAATGTTTGGATTCAAGTCTTCGTGATCGTTGAGCACAGGCTAAACATATTTTTTCGTGCCCGTGGCTTGCAGGTTACACCTCAACTTCGATATCAACGTCGGTGTGGTTGGATTCTCTACGAATGGCTATGTGATACCGAGAGTACTAATAAATATTACTCTCTTGACGGAGATGTGGAATAGCTTTTTCTACTTATCCATTTATTTTCTATTTAAAAAACAAATATGCAAAGGAAACGTAGGGTCCTCAATTTGACAAAATGTCATGCTTCACGACACCTCACTACTCATGTGGGGCTATGGGGGTTCTTGTTTTTGTGCCATATATCCCAAAAACAGTCTCGAAATGCTGTGGGGCTCTATCCATCCACTCTACCCAAAAATGTCAAAATCCCATTGTCTCTCTATGCGTTATCTCCAAGTAAACCACTAATCTTTACTACTAATCTATATTAATTAACGTGGCTCTTTGGGATTGACTTCTTATCAAATCTGCTAAATGCCAAACCTTCTTTACTAGGATAATGGTGTTGAATATTGGTTAATTAAGATTTTGGATAATCTTGCTAAGAAAATATGTCATGCAAAATTTCTTTGTTCACACCTCCTTCCTTGTTTAGATGTTATGATGAAGTGTTCTAGAAATAGGAAAGTTAAAGCATATGGGATATTCCTTGTAAGTGATGTGGTCATAGCACCGCGGACGTTGGACACTTTGGCGAACTATATAAATTGATAGATCTCATCGAACTATATCAATCAAGATTCATATTGCATATTTTTAAATTTCAGTAAGCCTATTATTTTTAAGCTTGAAAATTGTAAATAAATACTTATTTTTTAAGAGGCAAAACTGGAACGCCACCTTATTACTCTCTCAACTCGTATGTTCGGTTGTCACGAAAGACCTCTTGTGGTCATCCAAGATTTTTTTGATTATTAACTTCAGAAATTCAGGATTCGTAAAGATGCACGGAACTGACGGAAGGTGGCCAAATACGCGGAAAAAATAGGGTAAGCTTTGTCCAGATTGATCACGGCAAATGAGCGCCTAACGATTGACCGACAAAATGTTGCATTTTGTTTACACCAAAGGCACTCCAAAATTCGCTTTCCCTCACAAAAGTCCTTGTGCTTCAAAACTGTGCTAGGATAGAAAAAGTAAGTGGATGCCGTGATGATTAGCATTCCAACATCAAGCCAGCAATGAAAATGATAACTTCACTTGCTAGAACCTTCTTGTTTGGTTCTTGTTTGGTTTGGGATTCCAGGGAAATTTTTGGAATAATGAGTAGAAAAAGATAGATAGAGAAATGAGAGTAATAATTTTGAAGAATATTTTATTGGGGACCGTGCGTAGAGAAAGGGGTTGAGTCTAGAGACCCCAAACCCAACACAGTTATGTGGTACTTCTTGCAAATAAAAGATTGTTGCCGTATAATGTGGATCACTCATTGTCTTTCAACCGCGCCCAACAAAAGTGAATGATGCTCCGTTCCACTAAAAACTCAAATAAGTACAATACTTATTTTTTGAATTAAATATGATGTATTGTAAGAGAATGACCCGTCTCGTAAAACAGAAAATATTACTTAAAAAATAAAAACTTTAACGAAACGGGACCTGATAATATTCATATTGCATAATTTGTCGATACGTATATGACAGAGAAAATTGCACAAGCAACGTCACGTGGTACTCCGAGAATACTGCATAAGTTCTACCGGAGAACCTGATGGTTGGTAAACACTAATGAAGCACATGCATGGCACATGTACCCTGTTGGTGGTTCATCATACAAAAGTACCAAAACCATCCCATCTGCAATTCTGCATTGACTTTTCGCTTAGATCAAAGGTGATGAATTTACATGACCTTTTTTCTGAGTGCATTGATTAAACATCCCTCTCCATTTTGGAAAATTTTAGTCCAGAGGAAAGCAACCCATTTCCCAATCTTATCCAGACAGATTACATCACCTTAAATTGATCTTAAAATTGCAACCACTAACCATAAACACCACAAATATATACATAGTATATTTTATATAAAAAAAAATAGCTTGCAAAACTTAAAGTGTAACCATCAACAAAAAACTAGTATCACACATGGCTATTGGTTCTTACAAGTCAACATAGGCTGTGGACAGATGGGATTTTAATTAGGTCATTTTTAAATTTCATATTCCCCAACTCATGAACTTCATGATCCACTTTGGCATTATTGCTTCATGCCACCTGTCAAGTAATTACAGCTTAATTTCTTTTTCCTAATTTGGGCATCGCCATTAAAGGTTTTTATTTTATTTTATTTATAATTATATGTTACTTAGTGCATAATGATTTGGAGAGACGGTCATGTTCTACCTTCCAAAATAAGTACTTAAAAAATAAAGGCCTATTTTAAAGTTTAAAAGTAATGAGTTTACAAAAATAATTTTTTAATTTTTTTTACAGGGTTTGATAGATCTCATCGAGATCTATAAACTTAAATTCATATTATATATTTTATTATTTCAGTATACCTATTATTTTTAAGCTTAAAAATTACAAATAAATACTTATTTTTTAAGGGGATAAACCGGAATGGCACCTTAAACTAGGAGGGAAAATAGTGTATTTATTTCAACTTAGCTAGGGTACTTAAGGGCTTGTTCGTTTGGGGTACTCATAACCTCTGAACACGACCTCTAATAAATTTTCTCGATCTATCTCTATTCACTCATTACTTTTAAAAACCTACCTCAAAACCCAAGTGCTATCCCGTTCATGTGCCTGGTTTTGAACCCGGGAAGTCCTCCTCGCATACCGCTAATATAAAATTTGGCCTGCGCAGGATGCTGCTACAGAAACCAACCGGGCGTACTGACAGTCACATGGGGCCCACTCCGGGTCCGCAAGGATGATCCGAACAGTTCAATAATAATTAAAAAAAAACCCGAGTGGGCCCGTGAAAAATCATCTCGATGTGATATGTGTAGGTGCTCGATCCAATCTTTCATTTTTTCATTTTTTTTCGGATCCCCGAAAAAAATGGAAGATTGAATCGAGTATCTACACATATCGGATTGAGCTGATTTTCAACAGGCCCAATCAGTTTTTTTTTTTTTAAATCATTGAAAAGCTTGCATCATCTATGCGGGAGCCACTCCGGGCCCCGCGTGGCTGTCGGTACATCTGGTCACTGTGCCCGAACGATTTCCTTAGGTTTCTCGCATATGGCACCAAAGGGTTGTTCAAAACATCTTTGGGTCGGACGCTGATGAGCATACATATTGAAGAGGTTGTATCTAGTACTCAGAGTTTGCCTGGATTTGGTACCGCTCCTGCGGCAAAAAGGAAAATAGTAGCCGTAGCATATCTTGTTCTTTCTTCCGGAGTTCTGTTTTGCCTTTTCTGAAGCATTACCATTGCCACGACAAAAGGAAAACCAATAGCAGTTTAAACATGGGTTCAGCAATCTCTAATATCACACTACAGGATTACTTGGTAATGTTTCATCACTGTTGTGATTTCAAAGGACACAAACCTAACAAACCCCAACTGTGCAAAACTGAGACCTATTTCAATCCGCCGAAACAAAACACCACAAGGCTGAAATGTCCTGAATATTCACGCCGATGTTCATACAAACACTAGAAAATGTCCTGAAAATCAGAAACGAACATTAGAACGCATGAATATTCACATCCATTTTGTAAAAACATTCTAGTATAGGACTAGCTTATGCAGATTAAAATCCTTTCATGATGCGATTCGATTACCACATCGGACACCAGATTCCCTAACCTTTTTTTGCCCATCTTTGAGGTGGCTCCTGCGAAAGTTGAAGAGATACGAAAGCAACCCATCTCTTACCAAAGCTAAAGATGAGAATTGGACAAATGTTTAAAACTATTCGATCTGCATTTTGATTGAATCTGCTAAAGTCCACCAATAGTCGTCAATGTTCTCCAATTCCAGCCTTCCTTAATTTACAAATTTCAGCACTAAAATTCCAAAGTTAGTATACCCGAGAACATGATCGGGATTGTACATTTTTTTGTTCTTTTTCGATCAACAGTGGACTTCAAGATAGCCTTCATTATGGAGATGTCTTCACTCATTGCACAGGTGTCCAAACCCAAGCGAACGACTGGAGGCTTTTAGTGCCTAGATATAAGCAAAACTAGTAGTACAACAAGTTGTAAGCTGGTAGGTCTTGTATCCGATTTACATCTTCTAGCGATAGTTCTCTCTCCAGTTGTGTCCGCGTTACTCTTAGAACCTCCTGAAAGACAGGAAATGGTAAAGTATCAGCCCATTGGGGTTCCTAGTTTACATTGATACTTTACAGAAACCTGTTGTGGACACGGATAATGAATTTGTCTCCTATCTGACAACAAAACCCAACAAAATCAATTACAATAATGAATTCAGGTAATACCCCCCAATATCAATAATCTGAACTTTAGAAGTTTAAGTAAATTAAATTATGGAGTTTTGGCATCAAAATTGGGAAAGTACTCCTAGAAATGATCAAGGCAGAATAAATTAAGAAGCAATATGCATCGACGGGAAACAATAGAACCATAAGCAAGACAAGCACCGAAACAAGAGGACATTGAAGCAGAAAAGGATGCTCAAACACTTTCTTTCATGTTTCTGCCGCAGCAAATAAAGGGAGTAAGTTGATTCCCGAACCAATCTTATGCAATGTTTCAGGCTTCATTTCAATGTACAGCAGATAAAGAAGACTGCATCTGTGGATGTCCCAAGCTTAACATGAATAAAAGTTGTGTCTATTCACTACTGTTGCATCTAAAAACGGAGTCAGTCCCCAGTATTCAGCAAAACTTAGGACTCTTATCAAAACAGTAAAGATGCGGTGCTGCAAGCACACACCAGTTCAAAACTGCAAGTGTAAGATATCTGTGGTTTAACTTCAAATTTCACTATTGAAATTCATAGCCCAAGAGTAAAAACTTATAGTGATAAGTGGAGTCAGTGTGATTATGTACAAGTTTTTTTCTGAAGCTTTTGAGCTAAAAAATGATTGAACAAGCAAATGGAGGCTTCTTCAAGCACGAGAGAGAGAGAGAGAGAGAGAGAGAGAGAGAGTACATTAAATTCCATATATGAAGCACGCATAGCAAGCCACTGAGCATCCATCATTGCGAAAGCTATACAATATAGAACATCAAAGGCTTCTTCATCATCTGCAGTAGTAAAGATGCATCATTTTATTTGTTAGGAATGTGGAAAACTGGACATTATCCTTATAAATTCTAGATGCAAAGACACCTCAAATTTAATTAGCATGGACATTACCTCCTAATAATCTAACAAAATTGATTCCTGGGAGACATCTTGGTTTTGCTGCGAAAGAGAAGAGAAAATAAATTATAAAGCAAAAACGACAAAAATTTTTTGTTCATCATTCAACATATTGTGGCATCTAATCTCCCAATGCCCCTTTTTGGCATTGAATCCCCTAAATGTAACTGACAACAAAGTAAGTTAACAGACCTGAGTACAAATCCAGCATTTGAATCAACATGAATGATACATTAATGCCGGCAACAGCAAAGGGATATTCCCAGGTTGCTCGTTTCCCTCCTTTCTTGAACAATAACCTATGAAAAGAAGCCTTCATTTGAATTTCAGGCAATTAGTAATAACTCTTATTTTTTCCAGGGACAGAGTAAAAAGGATAAGAATTTACGTTTATCAAGCAGATAAAAAAAATAATACAGGAAGCAACAATCCGAGGACTTCCTATTCATACCGGATAATTCCTTGCAAAAAACAGCAAATTCTCGAGCGAAATAAAACCACAACCCCTAAAAACAATAAAATTCTCAATGAGGAAGAATCCATTCAAACACAAAAATATTCCGAAGTACAAAAAAATTTGAACACAAAAGTTTAGCATAATGTCAGAAGTCCAAGAACACATATATTTCTGTTTTGAATGCATTTGAACACAAAAACTTTAATGTCCCAGCACCACCTGCCCCAGGCACTGCGTTGCCCACATACTCTCTACAGTCTACAGCAAACCAATCGTACTCAAAAAAAGGGTTCAGCAAGCCTTTAAAGTTGCAGAAATGTACCTAAAGTCGGTTGATGGATTAGGACCCTGCCAGCCCATATCTTTCCATTGTTCAGAAATCAAACCTTTAAGAGCGACATTCGGAAAGGCTGCAAACCACAGGTCTCTAAGAGCTTCCTACCAAGAGAAAGGAATAATGAGATCTAACAGGGCACATCCAACAGTGAAAATAGAACAAAAGTGCTGAAAACTACTGCCATGCACCTTCAGTGGGTTATACAATAGAAACAGGAAAAAGAAGGAAAGAAAAAGTCTGTGGCCAGATAATCCTAATAGTACTACCAAAGTTAACATGAATGGCAAAAGCGTGCAGTTTCTACTGGTTGAATCGCATAAAAGCAGTTTCCATGTAACATTTTGGGAAAAACGAAACCTTGAAAAGCAAATATGAACTGAAAACTACACAGGCATGACGTAGTAAAGTACCTGATGGTCAGCACGAGTCTCGTCAAAAGGTACGTGCAAACGCTCCTGAAGTTGTTGAAGTCTTTGTTCCTGCTAGAATGCAATAGAACATGAGAGAGAGAGAGAGAGAGAGAGAGAGAGAGAGAGAGAGAGAGAGAGTACTGCAATAAGTACAGGCACTAATGCTATCCCAATTTACCTGAAGAGGACTCAAAGAAAAGTCAATGAACTTGCCACTTCCATAACGTCTATTGCCTGAGCGGCTAAAGATCCCTCCTATCCATGATCGTGGTCCAACCATAGCATTAGCTATCACAAAAATTATTGTCAGTAAACTAAGAGGAAATGGCGGATCAAAAAAAAAAAAAAAAACTAAGAGGAAATGAACTAAATTGAGTAGTCCCAAACTTAATGTTGCTATGAAGTTCGACCTAGAAGAACCACTATCTTGATTCTCGCCCAATGTGCTTTTGAACTTGTATGGGATTTAGTGAAGGGAGTGTAACACCATCCACATATTTGCTCAACTTTACAGATTAATAGCAAGAATAAGAAGAGAATATGAACACATTTTTATCATGACTTAAAATTAGGGACAATCAGGGATCAACAAAGTTGATCAAAAAGAAGTTTAAATCACCACATGGTTAGGTTGTTTTGATTATTAAACAATAGTAACATTCTTTCAGCATATTCTCATGAGGACGAAGTAAAGGCTGAAGATAAGAGTTGGCAGGGATGCAATGTTTTCTCTTAGCATAGAACTTGATTACAAAGCCAGTATTATGGGTCTATGACATGAATTACATCAAAATGTCTTTTCACAATGTTTACAAATTGTATGTAATGCTGCCACATTCCCATATTCGGAGCATGTTTACTACAATACAACCTGTTATAGTGTCATATAACCAAATAAAGGAAGTAACAATCAAAACAACCCAAATAAGAACATGGATATACCAACCAGAGAGAGAGAGAGAGAGAGAGAGAGAGAACTTTCAAGAACTTAAACTCACCAAAACATCGAGCTAGCTGTGTTCCTACGTGAGCAGAATTATGAGACCATGCCAACTCTTCACTGGCCTTCTTGTGTCTCCAATAAACTTCATCTTCATCAACCTAATTATCAAAGCTTTAAGGTACTTGCAAAAGATTATGAGTGGCTAGAACAACTACAAGAACCATTTTTTCAAATTTTACAAGCAAAAGATGACTTAGTAAATACCTAATGTGTACGTAGACCAAATAATACAATGCAAGCAAAAGTTCCTAAATTCATGGAGATAATGGAATACATTACACACTTCCTATATATTCATAAATATAACAACTGGAGAGGCGCAAAATTGATATTAGCACATCAACAAAAGGATAATGGAATTTCAAAAAAGCATTTTGTGGACTTCTGCTGAATAATGTACCATAAAATAGTAGGAGATAGCAAGAAGATGAAATCAATGGACATTGGCAACACAAATTATCAATCAAAGAGTTGCAATGATGAAAGAGTGCAACAGCATTGCAGGATTTGAGCAGAGAACATATGGTGAGGACAAGGGCATTTAGAGGAGATTCTTGACAAATAATTGTAACAAGTTTGATTTCCAAATATAAGATAAGCTCATCCATAACGTTTGCTGTGTTTTAGAGAAGGAAAACAAGATACATGATGTAAGAAAGAAGCAATGAACAGTTGCCACGTTGTTCTTTACATTGATGGACGTAGTCTAATTCCATGTAGCATAAGCTTTGTAAATTATTAGAGGAAGGCACAACACAACCGATAGGTACTTCTACAAGCCTACAAACCAAATTCAATCTAATCCACAATGTGATTGAGTAAATAAGCAAATATACGAACTGCAAACACATGGGAAACAAAGTAGGAATTGCAAGCAGAAAAACAAGAAAAAGTCATTGTCCACATAAGTTTTGCATCTAAAGCTGGATCAATCACACCGTTAAAATTCACTAGTAGTCATATCAAGAAATGAAACATTGTGCCAAAAAACGTATATACAGGAGGCTCCTAACCATCGAATCGACCTTCTTGCAACTCACGATATGAGCTCAATGTAAACTAACAAGCACTTATCGAAACATTACAACCAATATAAACTCAACACATTATCGAGACGAAATCCAGAACTAATTTTAAGCATAGAAAGCAAGTGATATAGCCCACGGGCCGTTAATTATCTCAAAAGGGTTGAATGCTAACCACAAAGTGAAGAAACAAAAAAAGCAATTATAGGATTCAGCAGCGGAAGACATCAAGACACAATGTGAGCTACTGGAAAAGCTGTAAAGCACAAATGTCTCAACAACTTTCCGAAATCCAAACTATTTTTTCAGGTTCATGAAGAATGTTGTGAAGGGTGTTTACTCTGTGATGAGAGGAGCAAGAAGGAATGCATTGCCTACGCCTTATTCTCATCAGAGACAAACAAAATGGGAGGGGATCAGATTCTCTTGCCCTTTCTAAACCAAAAGCAAAAAAGATTAAAGCAAAATCATGATTAAAGGTTTAAGCCCATGATCGCACCAACCCATGCTTTGCCCCCAAAATGTCAACCCATAATCATTCCAACAATCTCTCTCCAATCCTCTCCCTATCTCACACACAACCCAAATTGTTGCAAAAACACGGTTTAACAGCGTAATCAAAGGGAAAATTTGTGTTTTGCTTTAAACTTTAGTGCAATGAAAAGGCAATGCAAAGCTGTGAGGCTAAAAGGCACCAAATTTTTTGAAAAGGGGAAGGAAAGGGAAGGCATATGTGCCTTTCTTTGCATGATAACAACACAAGACAAAAAGGACATCCTCAGCTCCCTCAAAACCCAAGAGCTAGACATATATATACATCTGTTATTATTACAAAGAGAGCATTTTTTTTTTATTTTATGCGAACGTGAGTTCTGGAGCTGGCTTTTTAATTTCCCAAACTACCAAAAGAAACTACAAGAAAAAAGATACCGCCTCCCCAATTTATTCTCCCTTCTTTCCTACTTTCACATCCTAGCATTCATTAGACACTCAATCCAAGATTTTCCTCTCTCCATCCTTTGCATAACACGATTTGCTAAGGCATCGCATGCGCCACAGTCAAAGTGTCCAGTCAGCTTACGTGCATCTCAACTAATTCCCTCTCTGGTTCGGTCAAATGGAAGGCCATCCACGCCGCGCCCGGATTAGAAAATTCATTTCTTGCGGGTTAGAAATATATACAATAACAAGACAGAGAAATCCAGAAAAGTGAAAAGGGGAAGCACCTTTTAGGCCAAATGAGACGAGGAACTGCTGTGGGAGGTGGTTGTGATGGAGATGGGATCTGGGTGGGGGGCAACGGAGGAAAGTGGTGGGACCAGAGCTCGTACAGAGAGGGAAAGGAGGAGATGGAAAATGGCATCTAGGTGGGCGAGGGCGTGGCCCCCTCTGGTGTTTCTCTCTCTTCCTTCTGGTCTTGGATTTCAGAAACCAGCCAAATTGCAGAAAGGCCGCCTAAAACGTAGGTGGCGCCTGGGGGTTTCTTTAAATTGTATATTTCTATGGCCGCATTTGGTTAGCGATTATGGTTCCAAATAGTCTTTGTTGGGGTGAAAAAATAGCCAAGTCAAAAAAAAAAAAAACAAATTCCCGGATAAATTAACTTGAAATAGAAAAAAGATTAACCGAATATACAATCTATAATAAGCATAATGGAAAAGAAAAGAAAATTGAAATGCCTACATCAAATGGCTATAAAGCGCTAAAAGATTCATTTTTGATGTCATTAAAGATAAATATTGTCATCTATCCCACATAAGCAAATCTGTTTGATTTAATAGATCGAGAAATTAAAATGAACTTAATTTAACGGTCTTGATTTGAGATTGTGTTCAAATGACACTTGACTACAATATTGTTGTTATACTTTTTGACATTGTATGTAAAGTCATTTTGGCACCAACGAGTGAACTTGCCGTTATAAGTAACATTAAGCTGGATTTACAATAATTAAGATGATTCAAAATGTTCATATTGTTGGTATCGTTGAGAAGATCATTCATGAAAAAGTCATTTTGATGTATCAAAGAACATCATGGTTTTAATGTAAATTTTGTGTTTAGATACCTATAGATGTTCAATAAAGATAAATTTTCATGAATAAATTTCTCAACAAGTTCGAATCATTTGGTAATGAGGTCGATGTATGCTTGAAAATAATTTGTTAGCTTTAGAAAGTACGGGGGAGTTTGTGGATTTGTATATGCATTCTAAACCGGCACATGAAATGAAACTAATGTGGTGCTCCATGAGTCTTTCCCATCATACATTAGTTTGAGTTTCATTATTAAGTGTGTGGTGGAAAATGTCATTGACACCTTAAGAGCATTGAATAATCACTCATCCATGAGACGACGGAGCAAAGTCAAGGATTTTGTAGGGTAGGGGGTTTATGGAGAAGCTCATGGAGCACAATTTTTTGGATTTTTCTCAAGGGCATCTCCAATTCAACATCCTCTAAAACCTCATTTATTATTCAGAATTTTTTATTCAAAAAGTGGATATGGTGGATTACTCCACTTCTTCACGTCAACTTCAACCCTATCACCCCATTTCTTCAAAATCTTTCTCTGTCTCAACCTAAACTCTAAAAACATCTCCAAACCAAGCTACTTGTATCTCCACATTTCGAAGCTCCAAAATGGAAATCTCATTTTCCGTCCACAAATAATATGGAGACGCATCTCCATTTGTACTTTTCACTACTCATCTTTTCTAAAACCCGATTTTATCCATTTTATCTTGTTCAATTCTAATACAATCATGTAAATCTCATGATAATAAGATGCGGTTCAAAAACTAATAATAATAAGATGGTCAGAAGAAAATAGAAAACCCAAGAAACCAAAAATTAACTCTTTGATTACACATAGATTGCCTTGATAAAATTACAAAGAAAATTCCAAGTAGAAATTGGAAAGAAATTAAAAGATTGCCTAGATCGATCAAACTAGCTTCTTAATTAATTTACAGATGACCACTAAAATAAAAGATTAAGAAAATTTCAATTCCCCTCTCATGGAACAGGATAAGACTTGTTGTTACACATGCATTTGTAAGCCATGGGACATGTCTCCGCCTCGGCAAGTGATGCACAAACGAAGCTGACCGTGACTAGTCGACACGGCGAGCACGAGCCACAGGCATGGGAGCAATCCGGCAGCGCCGACCCGGCAATTTGGAAAGGGTCCGCTCTCCGGTGCTTCACCGGCGGCACCGGCCTTCTCTCTCCATAAACATTAGGGTTCACCTTCTCCCCATCTCTTGTGCCAGGTAGAGTTGCATGATGGTGGCTATGATCTGCAATAAATAGCATTTAGGGAATGTTGTGAATTTCAAGAATTTGAAGTACGTAGGAATAATATTGAACGAGTGACGTCGAGGATGAAATTTGCTATGCAAAAACCATTATTTTTTTACTAAATAAAAGCCATTTCATTATTTAGAAGGATCTCAGGTGTCATTGAGTTGTCATGTCGCCACGTTTGACGAGGATGGAATTTACTACAAAAAAATCCATAATTTACTAAATACAGCTTGTTTTTATTATTTAAAAGAATCTCAGGTGTCATTGAGTTTTCATGTTAGGTGCGCACATTTGGGGAGGATGAAATTTGTTACGAAAAATCAACTTTAAGTAAAATTCAGTTCAATTTCGTCAAGCGGATCGGAGGATTAAAGTTAGTAAAGGACTAGACTTTAAATTATATTTTCGATAAGAAAATAAAACAGTAACTGGGAATTAAAATTTGTTTGGGTAAGAGTTCAAAATAAGGGAAAAAAAAGACTATGAAATGAAACACAACCAAAAAGAGGAAGAAATTATTCGGACATGGAGCTAGATGAACAAGATTTTTCTAAGGTAGGTATATATACCGATACATCTTCTAGAATAATGTCTATTGTAATATTTAGCTTTGTTTTATAGTTTATTCATGTGGAGAATTGCTGGAAAAAAAAAATACTACAAGAAGTTTTTTTCCCCCCTTAATACCGTAGAGAAAGTGACGTTCCATGCCTAAGAAAATAAGATTGATTAATGGAAAATTGCAACTATATTTTGACGGTCTATTCTAATAATACAGACTTTCGCAAATAAAAAACGTATTTTGATCGACGGCCTAAGAGAGGGAGAGAGAGAAAGAGAGAACCGTACGTGAGTGTTGCCGCAGAATGTGCCTTGCAGGCATGACTGCCGGAAGGAAAACGAGAGTGCTAACGAGGAGGAGAGAAAGGCAGACAAAAACCTTCATGGCTAGGACCTAGCTTGATGAGTTTGATCTAATTTCTATTTCTCTCCCTTCGAGAGTTTGGTTTTTCTAACTCAGAGAAAATGTGAACTTTTTGGTAGGACAAAAAAAATGAGAAAGCACGGTGCGTATTTAAATGGGTGCACCTATTGAAGTAAGTCACAGGCAAAGGTGAGGGCTAATGGGAAAGGGCTCACATGAAAGAGAAGGTGATCAATAAGAAAGAGTGGTCACAGGGCAATTGCTCGAACCCCTTCGATTGTATTGATCATCTAAGCTTTAATTCCTTCATTTATTTGCTTCTCTCACGTTTTTTTTTTATTCCTTCCACTAGCCGTATGGAATTTCAAGAGAGAGAGAGACCACAATTGTGCAGGTTCGCTTCCCGCACAATTGATACGGGTTCGATTTTCGGAGTCAAGTCACAAAAAAGAAATTTCTTGCAAATATCCTCTAGTCCCGGCATGGATGGCTCGCCTTTGATTGGACTGTGGAGGAGATAAGTCGATGTATACGTAAGCTGATCCGGACAGCTCCGATCATATAGAGAGAGAGAGAGAGAGAGAGAGGGAATTTAGTGATGAAATATACGTGAGCGTCTGGTGAAGAAATTTTGAAACTGGAGGGTCTAATGTGACTGCAATTAATGATGTTTTCAGGTAGTTATGAGATCTTCTGCTTATGTACATGCCCATGTATTGATACATCACTTTCAAAAGGCCACTTTAAAACACATACCGGCCAGCTTTTAATTTCCTGTAAGAACTGGTACAAATCAGTACTTCTATTTCTCTCTTATGCTATAAAGAATTTTTCCAACAATTAGTACGAAATCCAGAAGTTTGTACCGGTAAGAAATACTGTATATGCTAGAAATTAGTACAAAATCCAGTAATTAATTTGTACTCTACTAGTTAGTGATTTTCAAAAAAATCGAGAAATTTAAGGTAAGGTTTCTTTGGATTTATGTGTTCGATTAATGTCAAATTGATAAATTGTATAGCAAGGTAACAAAGGAAGTAATGTTGAAAATGGGTGTTCAAATTTTTATAAATAAGGTGGCTTGGGTGTTTATTTGTAGAGTAAGTTTAAGTTACCTTTTACCAAATATAACATATACATATCTATAAGTACAACTCGAAGCCTAGGGTGTTCAATTGACTACCCAAGGCACGATCGAGAAGCTTGAAGGGGTTTATGTGGGTTGGTCCTGCCTGACTTGATTTCACCCATCAGGTCCTAAAAGCGCATAATTCCAAAAGTCCATAGCTGACAAGGTCCTTTTCTTGGAAAAGAAATGCAAAAAATAAAAATAAAAATTAGTTAAGTAAAAACAAAAGAGCGTTGCCAAAAAAAAAAAAAAAAATTCAGTAAAAGAGTGGTTTTATTTATTTGGAAAAAGAAGTTTCGAGCCATCTCTCAGTATAGACCACTTTTTCCATGGAACGGAAACAGCTAGCTATCCCTCGTTTTTGTTCAAACTTTTTATGCCTCATTATACTACTGTTTTATGGAGTACTATTATATATAGTTGCTAGTTTTTTCTTAAATTGAGTTTCTCACTTTAGTTATTGTTCTAATGTTCTTCATTTCTGATGAAGTATATAGGTCTCGATGAATGGAACTTAAAAGTTACTCTAAAAAATATTGACCGAAACTGGAAATTAAATTACCAAGAACGGACCTATATGCGTGGATTTCTTTAGAAACTAGTACTAGTCTATATTTGTTTAGTAAGTCAATTTTTTAAGTAGTGACAAAGACCAAAAGATTTTAAAAAACTATGCTAAAAGTTAAATTGATTAACTAAGAACGATTTTTTGGAAATTTTCAGATTACTGGAAAAAAATTGCACGGTGAGACCCGCAATGCGCGGTGGAAACCCCATGCTTTCCACCTAAAGTGGAAAGAATTTTAACTCTGTATGTTTAAGCTAGATTTTATGTGTCAAAGTTGTTATGTTGAGCATCCACAATGGGCGTGCTAACTCGTGTTTTAATTGTGTGTGTTAAGATCTAGCAAACAAAAATGTATTTTTTGTGCTACAATGCTAGTGTTAGTTTGTGTGTCAAGTTTGACAACTATGTTAGCAAACAATACGTGGGTCCCACCTTTATAATTCAAACTCCAACCATAAAATATAAATATCTACTACTCCTAATACACACTTGTGGCACCCATTTTTATCCTAACAAACATTTTAACATACAAATTTTGTCAAACTCATTGTGGATGTTCTAACACACTTCTATGTTATCAATATCTAACACACACTTATGGGATCCATTTTTATTCTAATACACCTTTTAACAAATATTTTATCACACAAATATCCCAAACGTCATTGCGAATAAGTGAATAATGATTTCATAGTGAATAGGGAAAACGTTTCTTGAAAAATAAAAATAGATAAGCTTTGGGATCTTATCATTGTTTTACGCTACTAAGTGGAGTATTTTAAACCATAACCTGATAACCATAGTTAAAATAGAGTAGGCGCGCTCCACGAGTTGGTACCAAATAATGAGGTGGTGGCTAACACACTTTTCAGCAGTTCTATAGGTTGCTTTTTGCATTTTCTCTCCATAGACTTTCATTGGAAATACTATATTGGTCAAAGGTCAATAACGAGGGCTTCAGGCAACTGCTTATTGAAGATAAGGCTTGACAAATGACAGCGGGTAAAGCCCCTTAGCCTAACTTTTTAGTGCGATGTCTTTTTAGTATTTTTATTTAGATCAAATTTCTACGTCACATCTTTCGACTTATAAGAGGAATAAGACTAATGTTAAAAAATAGTATACCAACGTTAAAACCAATTGACATAAAATAACGAAAAAGACCTATGTACTTTAGGCGGCACTACGAGGTAGTATACGGAGTATTAATTTACTATTGTTATGAGATTCATATGCTTAATTTAAGGTCCCGTTTCAGAACACCTTCTTAAAAAATAAGAACTTATTTCACATTTTTAAACTAAAAAATAATGTAAATGAAAAATAATTTTTCAATTTTTTTTGCACCGTATTAAAGATCTCAATGAGATCTATTATACAAGATCCATAGTGATAAAAAATTATTTGCGTAAGCACATGATTTTTAAGCTTGAAATTGCCTTCTTAAAAATAAGTACTTATTTATCGTTCCGGAACGGAGCCTAAGACTAACATTTACGTGTGGTACCTTAAACACAACGTGGCGGGGGCCAAAAGTATTAAATATATATATTTTTTGATCCGAACATTTCAGCCGTCAATTGCCTTGAACTTGCTTCCATTTCATGAGAGATTATTTAGCGACAAGGTCTAGTGTCGCAGGTTTCTTTCCGCCATACAATTATGAGGTAAGGGATTTAAGCACCGGGTGCCGATGCCTGCGTTTTAATAAATTTTCCCATTTCATGGACCTACCATTAAGACTTACAGTATTTGCCAAAGTTGACTCTTCCACAATGGATGTCAGCGTCGTGGATTACATATTTGGCTGCAATCCAAACGTTGCGCCCTCCACGAAAGAACCAAAAGGCAAGAACAGTCGAACAAATTTTTCCTTTTATATATACAGCATCTTCATATATCTACTTGGTTCAGCTAGCCCCTCTCTCTCTCTCTCTCTCTCTCTCTCTCTCAAGCACACAGCCATGGACTCCCTAGTAAGGAACACCACACTGCGTTTCAGCCGGCGGACCCGCGCAATCCCGAAGCAAAAGAGTGATGACCAACGCCCTAACATGACAGTTTCTTTAAGCTTCAGAAGGGAAAGGGCGAAGAAAAGGCAGATTTTCCTCAGCACATACAAGTTGGCATCCTCGGACAATTACGACTACTCGCGAGAATCCAATAGGTGTCAGAAGCTAAAGAAGTTTGGCGTCAAAGTGAAGTCGGTCGTGTGTTCGGCCATGCTGTTCGCGCAATTTCGTTTATCGAGGTGTTGCTACTCTCCACCAGCAATCTCTCCACTCCCATCCCGGAGCGAAAGTATTTTTAGTTTGCTTTTTCTTGTAACTTTTGGTTTGGTGAAGAAGTTGGGTTGAGCTGAGCTTTGAGTCGACCTGAAGGTATTGCGAATGCTCTAAAGCAAAGATGGTTAGGTGCGCGCAAGCTGGCTCGGACACCCTGCATTAAAAAAAAAAAAATGGTTAGGTTACTCAGTTATTTTGTTAGCGGGGATTCAACTATACTATGCATACAGTGTTATGAAAACCTTTCATCTTCATGCTATGAGAATTCTACTTATATATTTGATTGACGAAAATTGGAGTTTGGTCAACAGGATTCATATGTATTTTTGGTTGATGTACAAGAAAATAAATATATATCCACCATCAAAATTAGGAAGAATAAATCTCTACTGTCACAAATCTTGCTCCTATCATGGAGTCTGTGGAATGTAGCCGACCTCAATGGTCTGAGCCGTCATCTCAGGCCCGCCTAGAAAACAAATTGGCCGAGTAGTAATAGTCAACTGATCGAAATCACATTTGTCATATAAATAAAAATTAGCCAATCTGCATACCCCATTTGATCCCTCACTAATATCTTTTCATTTGGGAAAAAAGATGATCTAATCAATCAATTTTTTATTTGGATGATCTACTTGGATAGCAATACCTATCATACCGCTCAAATCATCCAGACGACCCGTACGTTATGGTCCTGCATTTCGCGGACTTCACAGTGCAATCCCAATTTCGGATAGCAAAGAATCGAAGTTCCAAAATTTAGGATAATATGCTGTCAATTCTTGAAATATAGTGTAGCTGATATGCTGTAGCAGAAGAACAAAGAAATTCAGTCAAACTAGCCAGCAACCCCAAATGTCTGTACAGGAAATAAAGAAGAAATCCGGGAAAAAACTGCACGTATCCAAGAGCCAAGTTATTTAGCTCGAGCAAGCCCGCTAGAATATGTACATCTTTAGCCACACATATGTGAAAACACAGTTGTCTTAAATTAGACAAATACCTATAGATACCAATCTCTCTCTCTCTCTCTCTCTCTCTCTCTCTCAGATTTCAGCGGAGAGGAAGAAGAAGAGCCGCTCCTTCATCCTCCCTCATCTTCTGGTTCTCCTTCTTTGATGGAATATCAACCAAAGGTTGCATTCTTAATTTCCACATTCTAACCCACCATTATCACAATGAGTTCTGCACCCCCGCCACCCTACGTCGCCCTATCTGAGAACAACGGAAGCCTCCGTCCCCCTCCCTACCGCCGCAATGTCCCCCGTTACCAATCGACCCATCACAAGAAAGGCGGGAGTGGTTGCCTCAGATGCATATGTTGCTGCTATTGCCTCCTGTTCCTCTTCATCTTCATCGTATCCGCATTCATCCTCTATTTCTACACCTTCTACAAGCCTCAAATGCCTTCCTACCATGTGGAAGGCATGACTGTCCAAGCTTTCGACCTTCAATCTGATTTCAGCCTCCTCACCCAGTTCTTGGTTACAGTGAAGGCTGAAAATCCTAATGAGAATATTGGTTTCATCTATGGCCGCGAAAATGCTGTGACCGTCTCGTATAAGGACTCCACGCTTTGCACTGGGAATCTCCCTCACTTTCACCAGGGGCACAAGAACACCACCATGATGAAGGTTTTGATGAGTGGAAAGAGTGAATTCGGGTCGGGTCTTCAGGAGGCCCTCATGCAAAACCAAAACTCGGGGCACATACCGTTGCTGGTTCAAGTCAAGGTGCCCGTGAACGTTGTGGTGGGAGAATTCCCTCTGAGGCATTTCACAGTTTCTGTCAATTGCTCTTTGGTCGTGGACAACTTGTCGCCCAACAAGAAGATTGGGATCGTGTCGACTAAGTACAACGCCGGTGTTTCGCTCTGAGTTTGACAAAAGCTTATCCTTCGTGATCTCTCTCTCCCTCCCTCCCACTCTCTCTGTCTCTCTTCTTGCATGGGAAAGAAATCAGATATTCTCGTGTCCTTGCTCAAGATGTAATATTTCTGTTGTTTACCATGGGTCGATACATTTTTTTAAAACCAGCTATACATAAACATTGAACATATAGATTGTGCAATGTAGGCTTCTATTCAATTTGCACGGAAGATGCAGGGTTGTCAGGCAAGGAAAACACATGATAATGCAAATAGATAGCAGGGCAGATACTAGAAGCCTTGATTACAGGCAAACTTTCAAGCGTGGCCAGTTTTAGATATCTCTGACACTATATTCTAGACAATTCAAATTTTCATTGATGAATGATGATTCCTAAGAATTTGCAGAAGGTCAAAAGGGTTATTGTATGTTAAAGCATCCAACTCCAAACCAATTGGCAAAGAATGGAGAGGCCGCCCAGGCTCATATACTAGTTTTGGAGGAGATAATTAACCAATGTGGGACAAATCCCAACATTGTATATTTCACAAAGGAAAGCAGTTCATTTAATCATGTAATTCACAGACTATACATTAGCAAAACCTTGACAGTGGAAACAAGATTCTAGCTAAAGTAGCTTTGAAGGTTCCAGGTAAAGCACAGGACACCAACCGGACAACCATTACTTTGTGGGTTAGAAAACATGCATGATATCCAAATACTACAGGTGTGCTCAAAGGAAATAGACCTGTTTTGGGGACACATAGCGTCAAACATCATATAACCTGATAAAAACATTCTTCTGTTAAGGTGCGGAGAACCAAGAACTCCTTTTCTAGACATTATTCACTATCCAGGATGCTACTTTATCACCAATCAAATTGCATTAACGCGTTTTCCTTTTTCTTATTAATGACTATACAGTTTAACTTGCATACTTCAGGTGTCTCTTACAAGTATTTTAGTATCACAACTATATAAAGAACAGTTAAAACAATAATATACTAGTATCTAGATTCACCAGCGTATCAATCTTCCATCTAGATCTCTGGATTTCCAGCTTCAGACCCCAGTATAATCGTAGCAACGAGCAAGTTATCCATGATTTGGGCAGCCAGAGGTGATGATAATGATAAGAAACACTAAATGCTCGACAGAGTGGTTCCAAGGTGGGTTTGGAATAGGAAAGTTTCTGAGACCATTCATGCATGATTTTTGGTTACAAGACAGTTGCTCCTGGAGGATCTTTCAGGATCAGTAAGTTGAACCACTGGCTTCTAACATGCTCAATTGTTTTGCTGAATGCTGGGTCCCCATTTAATCCTTATTCCTTATCATCACATCCCCCTTTTATGTCTCATTGTATCATAAATATAAGCAAGCAATGAAAGACCTTGATCATTGATTCCACAGAACCCGTTTCGAATATCTATACTTAAACGACTGTTTGACAAGGCTTCGAGAAACAATATATGCAAATCAATATGCGACTACCCACAATGATCAGTTCACTTTTGTCAATTTTATGTTGTTCATAACATCTAAATCCTTTGTCTGGGTCAAGGACGGATCCAGAAATCTATCCTAGTAGGAGCACATTATTTGTCATCATCGGTGAAATTTATTTTCCTTGTCAACCACACTAAGATCATACTAAATTAGGATATGTATTAATAACTACAAAAGTTTATAATGCATACTTAATAAAAGAATATCTTGAAATGAGCATAAAATCTTAATTAAATTTTTTTAGAGTATATTTGACATTGGCAAGTTCTTAGAATGACATAGATGGTTTTAGTGATGGCTTTCTTTCCAAATACTCCTCCAAGACGGATAAAAATAAAGAGAATCGAGAAACAAATGTTCCGAATAGTCAAACTTTGTAAACCAATAATTATAAATCAACCATAAAACGAAAGTTGAAGCATAAAAGTAATCTTGTAACTTTATTAGTGAGATGTATACAAGCCTGTATGCTAAATATAGTCGGACATTTAGACTATTATTCTAAAAACATAAGAGTATTAATCGAATTTTCTAGTTTTGAGGGTCATGTGGCCCCGCGTATATCCTGCCCAGCCTGGGGCTGGGGCTCAAAATAAGCACTCTCTGTCATACAAAACTCTATTTGCTTGTAGTGTTTACTACCACAACTTCTACATAATTCCTACAACCACCAGCTATAATAAGATACAAGAAAAAGATGACAATATCCGTTTCAACCCGAGGAGTTTGTGGAGTACGTATCAATAAAAAATAGCAGTTTAAAAATATTAATATGCAACTGGAGACAAATAAACGAGCAATTTGCAAGTCAGCCTTACTAGAGATGCAATTTTCGGCAGTCCAAGAGACTATGAGAGAAAAGATCTGTCTAGCAGGCATGGTTTGTGTAGGGATGAGGTCTAAATGAGGGTTCATTTTCCTATGCTTCCTCTGCTGATCAGCCCCATGTTACCAGGCAATGTTCATACCCTAGCCCGATTTAGTACATGTATCCCAAAACATAGCACACTTAAAGCATGGTACACTTCCATTTCAAATTAATGATCTAAAGCCATACCAAAACTTCCATTTTTACTAAATCAAGTAATCAACTTATGAAGCTAGAGAAAGTGGAATTTCAGAGAGAGGGAATGTTAAAAATTAAGTCTTCATAATGTTTATTTTGTGAATAAATTGGAAAAGAATTATTATTTGACCAGGTACTTATCGGTTGGAAGAGTAAATTCTGTTTTGTGTAACCACAGATCGCAAACCAAACACACAGACAAACTCGAATCAGTCACGAGAGAAAATTCATCTATTATTATACACAACCATAATAGATTAAAAAAAACTCTCCAGGGAAGGAGCCCCCAATTCGAGCTCAACTCTACTCCCTCTCTCTGGTTCTCTCTCCCTCACAGTTCACCACACACCCTCACAGCAAGGTTTTAAATAGCAAAGCGGCAGCGGGAGTATCATATGATACGTAGCGAAAAGCGGTTGAAGAGATCGTAATTTTTAAAAATTATCTTTGGCGCCAGAGCACCTAAAGCGGTTGTAGTGGTCACATCGCGGCTGTAGTGGCCGTGAAGTAGGCAAAAATTCAAATAAAAAGTGATACGTAGCATGTATCGGACGATACGGGTGTGAATTTTTGGTAACGCCAGTATAGCGGGGTGTAGCAGTACCGGAGGACCCAAAAACCACTACGTAGCAGCCGATACGCTACTTACAGTCCCACACTCAGACAAGAGGAAAGCTTCTGAATTTATAGACATTCTAGCCTAGGAGCCTTCGCAACAGGCAACAAGTGATAAGGCACACAAACAAAGGGCAGCCTTCAAAACTCTGAGTTTTGGTGCTGCAACAAGCAGTCTAGGTCTCCCACTGAAGCACAAAGCTTCTAGAATTCTAGCTTATCATTTTGAGCCAACTCCACAGGTTCTACTTTTGTTATCTATACAAGCCCACTCTAGATTACCACGTTCCCGTTTCTCTCACACGTATGATTAGTATACACATAACATACAACCAACAAAATTGCATACATTAAATCGCCAAAACTCTCCTTTATGAAACTTATATTGTCGCCCGCACTTATCCAAACTTAGCTCATTGCCCAAATGAAAAATGTGACGAATAAAATTACCATAAATTTCAGCCCTGTTTTGCTGAAGTTCTGGGTTACAGCCAAAAGCTTTGCAATCCTCCACCTCGAGTCCCCAATTGAATTTGGATCTTTCATCCGTCTGGATGACTCAGAATCACGAAAACTAGTCACTAAGTCCTAAAAAATACCCCCGTTCTGATCTACTCAAGACAACTACGAAAATGAACGGTTCTAACAAGCATAAAAGCAAACATCTGGAGTGCTTTCATCACAAACAGTGTGAACAAAATTTTATGATCAGGGTTAATGTTTTTATCGTGTTCCTTTCGCTTTAGCAAATTCTTACACGTATATTGTCGAGTAAGATAACGAAACTAATGAAAGAAAGATCACTGGTAGTATAACAAATGAAAGAGCTGTGTAGGGTTGGTTGCCGTGTTCTGTAAATGTGGTAATTGAATATGAAAAGGTACAAAAAGGAGTTTACCTTGTTTCTTTTTTGGCTGCGAATTGGTCAGCAATCACCATCATTTTGGGTGCTCGGCTTTGCCCCTCATGACAAAGCAAAGGTCCAAACCTCATCTCTCGAACTTTGCATGCTCTGTCTGTCATAAGTTGGTCACCAACCCAAGAATATATGAAAAAATGTATACATGTTTGGGTTTGTCATTTGTGTATGCGTGGGGAAGGAGGTAGAGAGTGAGAGATTTGCGATAAGTTTTTGAGATAATTTTTTTTATAAGTTTTTGAATTTTTCGTCTTTGGTAAATTTTGTTTATATTTTAATAATTTTTTAATCTTTTGATCAGAGATATGTTATATACGTCTAAAAAATAAAAATAAATAAAAATTTTGGTAAGAAATCACTAAAGACGAAAGAATACAAATAACAAAACAATCAAAAGTTTTCGAGATGAATTTTCCAAGAGAAGAACCAAACAAGGTGCAACGATTACCTCTTCTTTATTTTTACTCTAAATAAACATAATTACCAAAACCACGCAGTGTTTTGAATTTGTGGGTTAAGAAAGTAGATTATTGAGGACGTGAAATCCGACCTTGGATATTAAATATTGAAGGTAACATATTACGGAGATGGTGTCAGTGCCTACGTTTTGAGGATGAGAGTATCTTTTTCAGGGAGCCTCCGTGAGCAAAATTGTTCACAGAGCTGTTCAATCTTGCACGTTTATTTTGGTTTTGAACAATTTAAATTTTAATGAAAAAATTTCGGGAAAAAGTTAATCACAATTAATTATTAGCGGTCATAATTGGTTTTCAATCCGGATCGTCTAAAAACACTTTGGACGGTTGCGATTGAGCTCGGTAACTTCTTCTTTACAGAACAGCCATAAAGAAGATTTTCTCTCGATGATGTCTCGGAAAAAAGTGAAAACAACATTTTACGGAAACAATCATTCTACAACCACAAATACTTACACAAATATTTATATTGGGATCCACATACACTACGCCTTCAGTGTGTGGGCCCTACCTAAAGATGTGAGTGTGCGCGAGTGTTTGTGGAACGTTGAATAATAATTGTTACGGAAAAATCATTACACTAAAATTTTGTGCTGTGGCATTAGGAATATTCGTGCTCCACTTTTTATCGATGGCGCTCCACTTTGTTCCTGAATTACTAGTAATTTCACGTTAAAATTAGAGTGCCATCAATAAAATATGGAGCGCGAAAATCAGTTTCATAGCATTAACATCTGCTAAAAAGAAATATGAACAACAAAATGTCGCACCCATCTACTGTTTGATAAATACACTCTTATTTAGTTATTTATTTATTTATTTTGGTCAAACGGAATTCTTTAAATTAAAAATATTGTCCAACTAAACTGCCGAGATTATCTCGTTTAAATTTGGGATTTTGTGTGTGTGAGAGAGAGAGAGAGAGAGAGAGAGAGAGAGAGAGAGCACGTAGGAACACTGACGAAAACTTTGAAAATGCAGAGTTCGTTCAATTGCGGTAAAAAGGGAACCTCAATCAAATGAAATTGCAGTGACTTAGCAAAGCACAACATATTCGATTGGTTGTTATTGGTTATAGGTTATTTGGTATCTAAAATAGAATTTCAATTAATATGTATCCAAGATTTGGACACATTTACTACGGGAAAAAAAATAGAGTACCTTATTATATATTCTTTCAAAAAAGCATATTCCTTTTAAACGAAACATCGAAGTCATTCAAGACGTATGTGGTTATGACGGTATTGGTGAATGGTGATTTTGTGGATATAGATATCTCATTAGAGAGATTTCATGTAATATAGTATTCGAGGACTTTCTTGATTATCTAAGAACTAGTGGATGCCCGTGTCTGAAGACACGGCTTGAACGATTCAAACAATACTGGACATTCAACCAAATATATCAACCCCTACCCAATGAATTCAACTTTGCGGAAAATAATAATCCAAACAAATTTATTGACCTGTTTAACTTGAATCAGCAAGTGAAGGGCAAATAATTTTTCAATTTCTAACTTCTGTATGCACAAACTCAAATGCATAAAACTTTGATAAAATAAAAAACACCATCCAAACATCAATGCAAACAAAAAATCTATATTGATTTTGGATAGGTAAAAAAATCAATAATAATAAAATGACAAAAATATATGGTTGTGTACCATTTTTTTTGCCTACGATGTGTCCCCAGAAAGCGATTATGATTAGGGCATTCCAAACATTGATATCTGTCAATAGATACTAGAGAAAGCCCGTTCCCAGTTAACAAAAACTTGTACCAAATTAAAATTAGGCAAAAATCAAATTAAGATTAGGGAAAAATCGCGTGAGCAAACATTACAATAGATTAAATTCATGCCACTACCTTGGTTGATGTTTGGTGTGCTCAGAAGAACCTTAGCAAATCTGTAAATGACATCTAAAACCACAGAAATCCAAGAAATTTTTTTGGATACGTAAAAATTTTGGTAAGAAATCACTAAAGACGAAAGAATACAAATAACAAAACAATCAAAAGTTTTCGAGATGAATTTTCCAAGAGAAAAACCAAACAAGGTGCAACGATTACCTCTTCTTTATTTTTACTCTAAATAAACATAATTACCAAAACCACGCAGTGTTTTGAATTTGTGGGTTAAGAAAGTAGATTATTGAGGACGTGAAATCCGACCTTGGATATTAAATATTGAAGGTAACATATTACGGAGATGGTGTCAGTGCCTACGTTTTGAGGATGAGAGTATCTTTTTCAGGGAGCCTCCGTGAGCAGAATTGTTCACAGAGCTGTTCAATCTTGCGCGTTCATTTTAGTTTTGAACAATTTAGATTTTAATGAAAAAATTTCGGGAAAAAGTTAATCACAATTAATTATTATCGGTCATAATTTGTTTTCAATCCGAATTGTCCAAAAACACTTTAGACAGTTGCGATTGAGCTCGGTAACTTCTTCTTTACGGAACAGCCATAAAGAAGATTTTCTCTTGAGGATATGTTTCGAAAAAAAATGAAAACAACATTTTACGGAAACAATCATTTTACAACTACAAACACTTACACAAATATTTATATTGGGGTCCATATACACTACGCCTCTAGTGTGTGGACCCCACCAAAAAATGTGAGTATGTGTAAGTGTTTGTGGAACGTTGAATAATACTAATTGTTACGGAAAAATCATTACACTTTCAAAATGCAGAGTTCGTTCAATTGCGGTAAAAACGGAACCTCAATCAAATGAAATTGCAGTGACTTAGCAAAGCACAATATATTCGATTGGTTGTTATTGGTTATTTGGTATCTAAAATAAAATTTCAATTAATATGTCACCAAGATTTGGACACATTATAAAATTTCAATTAATATGTCACCAAGATTTGGACACATTTACCACGGGAAAAATTACTTTATTATATATTCTTTCAAAAAAGCATATTCCATTTAAACGAAACATCGAAATCATTCAAGGCGTATGTGGCTATGACGGTATTGGTGAATGGTGATTTTGTGGATCTATATATCTCATTAGAGAGATTTCATGTAAGATAGTATTCGAGGACTTTCTTGATTATCTAAGAATTATGCCGAGTGTCAAGTTTAGGCGAAAATAAAAATAATTTTGTTATTTTTAATTCCGTTCAAGATTAATTACCACTTCATTTTAAGTCGTTTCATTTTATTAGAAATAAAATTGACAAAACTAAAATAAAATGAATTTTTTAAGAAGAGAATTTATTAGAATAAATTTGTCAAAACTAAAAATAAAATCTGTTATTGTAGTCTAAATTAATATGAATGAATTTTTTTTAAGAAGTAAATTATAACTCTCTCTCTCTCTCTCTCTCTCTCTCTCTCTCTCTGTTTCTGGGGTTTCGAGAGAGGAACCGGAGAAATCTCTCTCTCTCGCTCTCTGAAGTCAGAATGCTTACCTTTTGCTTTTGAGATTTTCTGTAGTCCATATAATTTGAATACCCCTACGCTCTGTTAAATAATTTCTGGTGATCAATAGCACGAGTTCATGCAATTGATAGTTTTAGATTTTATTTTAGGTTTCTGTTTTCTTTTTGTGCTGTTGGAGTATTATCATTTTCTTTTTCAGCTGGTATAAGTTGACAGCGTAGATATTCAAAAGTATAGTGTAGTGAACAGTTCAAGCATATATGGAATCTTAATTAGCAGTGTGATCATATATAGAATCGGATTGCCAATACCCAGGAAATTATCATTCCAAACCATCATAGATAGATGGTCGATATCAGAAGCTTCCAAGAAATCTTCGAAATAAAACTCTCACGGTCTTTTGTCTTTCTCGTCGGAGACAGAGTAATCGGGTAGCTCAGGAGTCAACCACCTGAGCTGTTCGATTAAAATTTTCTAGGTCTAATCCAATTTTCTTCTCCTATGTGACAATCGACAATGATCTCTTCGGACTTACCGAGAAAATCTCACAATGGCCGGTCTTTGTTTTGACTTTTGATAAACCCACCCTATAATAACAGATCGAAGATTTTTTTTTTTCCGCCTCCAAACAAAAAGAAAGTACATACTAATATTTTCAAATTGGACGGCAAGCGAATTGAACTGTACGCGAACAGCTTGGGGTTCGGTTTGTTAAGAGCTTGGCTCTGTTGTAAAGGTATGGTTCGTATGACTCACTCATAGAGGTGCATTTAGGGGGAGTTTCCTTGCTCTCTCTCTTGTCTTTATTATTATTTTTTTCACTTTTATTAATTTTGCGTCAATTTTTTTTTGGATTATCCTTAATTGGAGTTTTTAAATATTCATCCTTATGCATCACTCCTCGTAACTTTTCATCCTTTGACTTTTTTGCACTTATGTTTTCATCTTTTCTCTTTTTTAATACCAATTGTACCCTTACATATAAATATGCATAACAGATGTTGCCTAAATAGGTGGCATGTAATTAGGTTTCATGTGATCATGGTTTCCTAATTAAATGGGATTTAATTGATGATTTGAAAATGAAGGGGGATAATTCAAATCTTTGTTATCTTTTTTCCAAAACTTCTTAAAAGTAACTAAAATCCATTTCATTCCATTCCATATACACACGAAATCCCCATTGAATAAACACATCATGAATGGAAAGAAATTTTTAATAAGTGTTTCATGGTTAATTATATACATGATTTTTATAACATACACGAAACCATCGCCTCATATCATATTCGTGACATCTATTCGCAATTGTGGAATCGATTTTATTATTAAAACATGACATATTAAGATCATGACGCAATTCGAATCAATAAACCTAACATCTATTCCATAAAAACATGACAATCGTTAATCCCAACAAATAAACGTGAAATCGATTCCACCATGAAATCGGTTTCATAAACACGACAGATTTCAAAAGATAAACTTTAAAATTATGGCAGATTTCATAAATCGATTCAAGTACCCCGTTGTGCAATTCGCCATGAACTTCAACCATGGAAGATTTTAAAAAAATTAAACCTATAAACATGGCAGATTTCATCTGCATGCAGGTAATACAACCCCAAGCCTCGCCGCCTCTGTATGAACTTCAAAATCATGATCATGAACATAAAAATCTGTCATGTTTCATGAATCTAAACATGAACTTCAAAACACGGCAAATTTCTAAAAAATTGAACCTATAAACATGGCAGATTTCATCTGCATGTACGTAATACAACCCCAAGCGAGGATGACACGGTGAATCATTGAAACGCCAATTTAAATTATAAAAAAATGAATTTGGGGCACTTACGAACTGGAACCATTCAAAAATCGTCCTTTCTTCTTCGATGACTAGTGTTTTCTGGCGATGTCGATTACAGACCGGCGAGGATGGAGGACTGAGTCTAGGGATGAAGGATGGAGGATGGATAACGGAGGATGGACGATGAAAGACGAAGTCGACGGAGGACGAGAAATAAATTCTTAGATTTGTTCTCCGTGAGGATGTGATATTGTGTGGTGGTTTTTTCATCCTAATTTCAAATTACTTATAATAGTACTTGGAAAGCAAAAATTTAGGGATTTAATATGAATTACAATCGGAAAAATAGCAACTAGGACCTGGAAGATTTGAAATAGATATGAAAAGCGTGACTTTAGGGATTTGGTAAGTGTAGATATCCATAAATTACGGCACGGGACCTTTGAAGTTATTTTTTAGTCCCAAAAATCATTGCCTATATGGGCTCCCAAAAAACAAATAAATTCCATAAATATAGTTCTACGAGGGTAAGATGGGGTTTTTTAAAATTAGAGGATGAAAACATAACTTGAAAAAATGGCTGGGATGAAAACATACGTCGATTAAGGTCTGAGGATGAATCTTTAAGTCTCCCAAAAAAAAATATATATGGAACAAAATAAAAAGCCTAGTCTGCTTTTTTAGGAAAACTTTCCTTAATTAGCGAATTAGGTGATGGTCTTGTGTAGTGATGTGCGCAGCACCGTGCTGCACACCTCCGAACAGCTCAAGCTTGAACTCGAATAACTCGGCTGGGCTATCGTTGGATTTCCTAACTGGTATGTTCCTTATTTTACTATGTTTGGGGTTTTAAGAGGTGACAAGTGTCCTACGTAGGATGTTCCCAAAAAAAAAAACCGTCTCCCTCCACCACCACCTCTCTCTCTCTCTCTCTCTCTCTCTCTCTCTCTCTCTCTCTCTCTCTCTCTCTCTCCCATTTTTCAAGCCCACTTCTTCCTACTCCGTTTTCCCCTCTCCTTAATAACCACTCCTCTATCCTAGTTGACCCCAAACTGTCAATTTGTTTCCTTCACTTCTTCTTCCATTTTCCCTCCCTCCCTCTTCACCCAGCTAATTAACCCCCCATGCAAGTTTTGGTAACTAACATAATGGAGTATTAGCTTTCCTATTTTTGCTAAAGTATGTATCCATTATAAACGAAAATCATGAAAACAGAACGAAAGCAAAAAACTTACCCCTCCCACTCCCCAGGAAACACACACACTCTCTCTCTCTCTCTCTCCCACGTCCCCCATCTCGAATTAGAGCTTTCTGTTTGCATCCCACCTCTCCAATTTTCCTGAACTTTCCTCACCGCTTCTAGCTATGACCAAATTTTCGTCAACCCATTAATCCCACTTTACAACAAACCTAGCTCTCGTGAAAAACACAGCTCCAGAGACATGTTCGATTTCTTGTTTGGATGGAGGAAAGCCTCCTACTGGTAAATCTCAATATAATCTTGTCTATTTATACCTGTGGCTGTACGTATAGGTGATTCTTATTATGCTAATTATTTAATTTTTTTGGACTGGTGCAGTAAGAGGCTGATAACGCAAGTGCAGTGCCGTCTGAAGCTGGTGAAGAACAAGAGATGCTCGATCGTGAGGCAGTCACGGGACGACGTCGCCCAGCTTCTCAAAGATGGCCATGAACAGAGCGCCCAGCTTCTCAAAAAGGTATATGCTCTGTTTTTTTTTTCTTGCAGAGAATTCTTTACGGAACAAGTAATACTCCCTTTTCTTCTTCTCTCAACTTCTTTGAGGCTTCCCCTGTCTACGTATGTGTATCTATTTGTAAGCAAAGCATAAATACTTGGTTTTTGTTATGATCAATTAGTTGGATGCATAGATTACTCGGGTGCATGTAAACTGGCCTGGACACGCACGTTTTCGAAAATTAGTTGGATGTATAGAATGAGAATATTTTGTCAGGTCAAGAATGTTGAGTTGATGAATTCTATAGTTACAAAGCGGTGTTATGTTACTAGTTTTTTTAATTTTTTTTTTCATCTGGAAAAGTAATTTTGCTTTTGTTTTTGTTTTTCTTCTTGTTTTTGTTTTTGCGATGTGGGTATCTAGTCTTTAGTGGTTAGTGGATTTCTGAACAAACTCGCACAAGAAAAGCAAAAGAACATCTTTTTCCCCAACCGAGCCGCCATGCCCAGGTTCATCTCCCACCGTCAATTGAAAAATCTCCGGGTCACTGTCGGTTTGCTGTCGTTAACTTCAGCACTACGAGATTAGTCAAAGGAGCGTGAGCTGGCCTTGACACTTTATTAAAAAAAAAAAGAACTAGGATTTCAAATTCACCCCGGCTCTAAAGAGCTAGCAATGATCATTCAGGAGTCTCCGTGTCTGACTTCCTTACCAAGTTGAGAGAGAGACACACATGAAGACATTCCGGCCAAACCACGCAACTCTCAGTCTCTAAATTGGGGGTGTGAGCGGTCCACGATGCTTAACATTTCGTGCAACGGGGATTCAAAGGTTGGAAAGCACTGGGTATCACTATTTTTCCTCATATTAGTTCCAAACCTAAATGGGATTTGTTCGATGGGGCTGACAAAGTTAGATTGGGAAAAAAAAATTGGATTGTTCCATGTTAATTGGAGGGGAAATCTCGGCTAGTCGCGTCTTAAAATACAGAAGTTTGGAGTTTTTCAAGGCCTCATTTCATTTTGAGAATCTTCATTCATACTGGAATGCAAGAATTTCCACCTGAGCCTCAGTTTTAACCTATCTTTTTTCCTTTCGTTTTGTGTTCCGATTCTCAGGTTGAACTGATCGTCAAGGATGAAAGCATAGTAGCTGTGTATGATCTGCTGGATCATTTCTGTGAATTCATCATCATTAATCTGTCATATATCCGTAGCCACAAGTATGCTTTCTCCGCGCTAATGAGTCTCTAACAACTCACCTTCGTACTTTTACAAATTTTTGGCATATGGAATCGGGACAAGAACGTGCATTGGATACGCACTTCTCTGTTCATACTTTTACAAATGTTAGGTACAAAGAACCGCGACATAGAAAACGTGCATTGGATGCGCACCTCTTCTGTGCCCCAATTTCGTGTCGTTGGAGTTTTATTTGAAGTTGCATGTTGCTTGTCCCTATTTGGCGTCGTTTCTCTTACGATGCAATGACATTGCGTTGTGATATGTATGGTTGGTTTCAGGGACTGTCCTAATAATGTCAATGAGGCAGTGTCAACTCTTATATTTGCATCAGCAAGGTGTGGGGATCTGCCCGAGCTTTCGAAGATACGGAAGCTCTTTGGAGAGCGTTATGGTCAGAGCTTCGCCTTGGTTGCTCTCGAATTACTACCCGGGAATCTCGTTAATCGACAGGTCACCCATTTTCACTTTCAGTACTTAAATGATACTACAGTCATTTTTTATTTTTATTTTTTGCTATAGCATACAGTTGCGAATTATATTTGCAACTTACGTATCTGTGACTATAGGTTATGGAGAATCTGTCCATAACATCAGTACCAGATCATGTGAAGTACAAATTGGTGGATGAAATAGCCAGGAGTTGCCTCGAGCCAGCGCCTTTGGCACTTGAGTACTACTCGGAGCTGGAGCTAGAGCAGGTAACTCATGCACTTCTCCTGGATCAGGATTGGGATACTCCGTCTGATGATGATGACCCGGAGTGTTCCGATTCGTCCTATTCTTTCTGGTTAGCGAATCTCTTTATAGTCGTTCTGGACCTATTAGACGAAACATGAGAATTCGGCTTTGAGAAGCCGATGAGTAGCGATGAAGGTCCCGCTGATTGACCTTTTCTAACTCTCTATGTAATGTACTAGTGGCCTTGGAACCAATGCACAGGGGTGTAAGAACAAGATATCCAGCAAGAAGAAAAAGGAATAGGATTCAATCTAAAAGCATCATTCTCTGCCTAAATTGGCCATACTTATTTAGAAAACTGGAGAGTAACGTTGTGGCTCGGTAGGCTAAATTAATATTTTACCCTTTTCTTTGATACAGCAGATGAATAAAAGCAAGGGAGATCAAGTTCCAGGACGTGATGTTCAAGTGAATTGCTGCAAAAGTAAAGAACATCAAGTGCATGATTTTAGCATCATGGAGGGAGAAGGAAAGCTTGTGCATGTGGATTTTACATCAGAGAGCAGAAATCTTGTTATTCAACCATGCTACTCTCACCAGGGCTCCGATGCTACCACCGGAGGAAGCATCAGTCCTGTTTCACTGCCTTGGTCTGTGAACCGGGAAGACGGAGGGAGAGTTGGAAACTATGCCCACCCGGGATCTCCATATGAATCAAAAATCCCAGCCCCTTCGGTTGATAAGGGAGTGGGGATGGCTATAGAGTCTTCTTCAGATAGTTCATATCGGTTGCCCAAGGAAATGGTGGGGATGGCTATGGGGATGGCTATAGAGTCTTCTTCAGATAGTTCATATCGGTTGCCCAAGGAAATGGTGGGGATGGCTATAGAGTTTTCTTCAGATAGTTCATATCGGTTTCCTTGTAGTTCATATCGGTTGCCCAAGGAAATGGTGGGGATGGCTATAGAGTCTTCTTCAGATAGTTCATATCGGTTGCCCAAGAAAATGACACGCCTAGATGACGTAGAGGAGTTCGAGTCTACAATGAGAAAAGATGGGAATGGTCAGGATCAACGGCTTTTTCTGTTCAAATCACCGGTTCACTTCGAGACAGATAGGGTTGAAGATGTTTTTGATGAAAGCAGTGTAGAAAAATGTGAAGAATGGATCAATGACAAGGCTGCCTCGAGAAGCTCTAGAAAGAGCAGGAAGGCATCTGGAAAGAGACAGAGGATGAGATCCGTTTCTAAGGAGGGAACAAATGTGAAGGATGTCGAATCTACAATGTACTACGGAGGGTCATTAGATAATTCTCAAAACGAAAATCTCAGATATCATCACCGCCGAAAGCATCACAAGAGGACTCCACCGAATGAAACCCGAAAGTCATTGGGAGCACAAGCAAGAGTAGGCCAACCATGCCACCGTGTCAACAATGGAGAGGCCGGAATTGTCCACGAATGCAACTTGGAAGATCCATGTTATTTCTGCACTAGTGACGACAAAGACAAATGTGGAAGCCGAGCGTTGCCTAAAGAGACTAAAAAGAAAGTTGGGAAATCAGGTGGATTTGGTCATGCCCCTTACCTCCTAAGGGCCATGACCATGCCTGTTGAAAGATCAAGCGATTGTCCCATGGTAAGGTCGAATACGTTCGCGTTTCAACAGGCTAGTCACATCCATCCTAAGCTGCCGGACTACGATGAGTTAGCAGCGAAGTTCACGGCTCTGAGGAAAGCAAATCTGGAATGCAAGAGCAACCAAGTTACTTCAGCAGCATGAGGGGTGTCTTGTGCTGGTCTAGATTCCAATATTGTGTTTTCTTTTTTGTTTCAGTGTCCTGTTTCATTGAACTTTTTTCCCTCACCTGTTTTGTAACAAGTAGTGAGTGAGAATAGTGATACCTTCTTTTTCCCCCTCAAAATATGTTTGGCTTCAAGTACGATTACGAATGTGACCCTACTGTGTATCGCATGTGTCCCTTTATTTATGTATGTATGCATATGTATTGTGAATCTATTACTATATGTTATTGTACTGTTACGGAAATTCTGTCAAGCACTCCTTGGAAAGCGAGTACAGAGCATCCGATTTGGCCATTAATCTCGGCAATCGACGGTTTGAATTTTTGCTGAGTAATCGACAACTCAAATTTGCATACGTTCATATTCAATTCAAACCGTCCGTGTCGAAATAACGTTTGGATTGACCGCCCTTTACGACTTTGCAGGGCTGCCACCCGAAAATATGCCTCACTTTCTTTTTCCTTGCAATGTTTGCTTGCTTCAATGACCTTTTCCATGCCTTTTCATGTTGCCTCATGAATGAATAGGGTCAATATTATACTACTAATAAACTATGGAACCCTTCTATTCCTTTAAAAATATTGAATTCTTTGAACGGTAAATTGGGCTAGAGTCCGTTTTGAAGGTGTTTTTGGGTGTTTAGTCCAGCCCAATGTGTAATAGTGGTGAAGGTCCATTACTGTAATATTTATTAGCCCTACAGTCCGTTTTTAGACCAAAATGCCCTGACTGGTGTGTATATATAATGTGTTATTTTTTAATTTTGTTCCCTGCTGCTTTCAACCCAACGCGTCATTACTGGATAGGGCACCATTTCTGGATCTCGAGCAGCACAATTACGAGCTCGAGCTCGTTTCTGGTGCGCCTCTCTCTCTCTGTTTATCTCTCTTTCCGCAATCACAGCTCAGTTCTCTCTCTCTCTTCCTGCGATCACAGCTCAATTCTAGATCACGATCACTTTCACAATTTCGATTATGTATTGCGATCACGATCTCGTTTCCCTTTGTGACGATCTCTCCAGATCAGGATCACGATCTTTTGTCTTCAGAGTGTTTTCTGTTCGCGATCTCTGTGCTGATGTTTCTCTGTCGCTGTATTCTTCTCTATCTCAGTATTTGTTTTGATTTTTGCTGTGTTCTTCTATTTTGTGTTTATAGAGTTTATTTGCTGAGATAGCGTTATCTATTGCTCTATTCTGGTAGATACTGAGATTGTTTTTTGTTGAGATAACATTATCTATTGATTTATTCTGGTAGATACAGAAATTATCGTTGCTGAGATATGTGTATCACAGTGAACTGTATTTTTTGAGATACTGTTATCTCTTTCTATTTTTGTTTATTTGCTGAGATAGCATTATATCTATTTCTTTGTTCTGGTAGATACTGAGACTGTTTTTGTTGAGATAACATTATCTATTGCTTTGTTCTTATAGATAGACTATTTTTTTGAGATATGTGTATCTGATTTGTTTATTCTGATATAATGTTATTTGTTTGCAGACTGAACTGGTTTTTGAAGTTGAAATGGATTCTTCTATTCTTCTATTGTGCAAATATGGATCCTATAGTCTTGTTGTTAAGGAGACAGAAGGTTATCAATTTGAGGATCTTATTGGAAGTATTTCTAACAAGTGGAATGGTTTGGTATCAATGAGGTTATTGTATTCTGTTTGTGATCATCGGTGAAAGCAGTCGTAGCAATGGAAATGGTGGAGTAACTAGTAGTTCACATTCTGAAATTATTGAGGATCCTCTTGAAAAGTTTTGTCCTCATCATGAGACAAAAGACTTTTTGCTGATTGGGCATATTTGATTAGTCATGTTGGTCAAGAATTTCGAGGTGGTGTTAAGGATTTTAGGTTATCTTTGTGTAAGTATGCAATTGAAGTTGGATTTAGGTTCAAGCATTTGAAAAATGACCAATCAAGAATGACAGTGAGTGTACTTTTAAGGCAGATGAATGTAAATGGTTTGTTCATGCAATTCTAGATAAATCAAATCATTTTTTTCGCATTAACGAGCTTGAAAAAGAACACAAATGTGGTGCTACAATTTGTATAATGGCACACCAAGTAGTTACCTGTACTGCAAATGTTTTGGTTTAACATCCTCTTCCTTCACCTCTTTTACGTCTTCTTCCTCCTCATTTTTTTTCTTCTTCTTCCTCTTCTAGTTGTTATTCCTCTTGAGATAGCGTTATCTCTTTTAATTTTTGTGAAATTTACTGGCTGAAATGTATTGGTTGAGATACTGTTAAAACGGATGAGATAACAGTATCTCAACCAATTCAATTCACAAATAAACTTAGGGATAAAGCAAGAAATAGTAATATCACAATGTAAACACATGCGAAAACTCCATTTCACAATATTTAACATGTTTTCTGTCATTTTTCTTGTTAAAACAGATGAGATAATAGTATCTCAGCTAATTCAATTCACAAATAAACTAAGAGATAACTCTATCTGCCAGAAATATTGTGTATAAGCTAAAATGAAAAAAGAGATAACAGTATCTCAGATAAAAAGTATTGGTATCTCACAAACTTAATACAGAGATAATGTTATCTCATCGAAAACATTTTCTAATTGTATTTTACAACAAGGGATAAAACAAGAGATAGTAATATCACAATGTAAACACATGCAAATACTTCATTACACAATATTTAACATGTTATTTGTCATTTTTTCTGTTAAAACAGATGAGATAATAGTATCTCAGCCAATTCAATTCACAAATAAAGTAAGAGACAACTCTATTTGCCAAAAATATAGAGTATCGGCAAAAATAATGCAAGATATAACAGTATCTTAGATAAATAATGTTGGTATCTCACAAACTAAATAAAGAGATAATGTTATCTCATCGAAAATATTTTCTGGTTGTATTTTACAACAAATGATAGAGTAAGAGATAGTAATATCACAATGTAAACACATGCAGAAACTCCATTATAATGATAACGACAGCGATGGTGACAGAAACATGTGTATGCTGGGTATTTTCGGAACACGTGTCCATATAAGGACTGGAACCACTATGAAAAGTTTAGGTGGACTAATTGCACGTTGAACCCTGTAGTGTGTCCTTATCGACAAGGCTCCCTTGTTTGAAATACCATGGATTTTGCAACTTGAATTAGCTTAATGCTCAGGTGAAGTTACCATTTTACCCTTATTTGATTAGTAAGGCTGCGTTCTTATAAACTTAACTTAAATCTGAGAATTTTGTCCTTATTTGAAATTTTTTTCGCTAAAGTTAGTTTTATGCCAAACTTTTGTGGGTTATTGATTCGTTTCGACGAGAGAAATCGGAAAAGTAAATTTTTTTACTTTTACTCAAGTACTTTGAGAAATAACCACTTTTTAGTGCAAAAAATGACCTTTTTTTTGCTAAAATATGGATATTTCTCAAAGTACTTGTGTAAAAGCAAAAAAAAGAAGAAGAAACTATGCATTCTCTTGGACTTAACTTAAATTTAAAATTTTGTCCTTATTTGAATTTTTTTTTGAATTTTTTAGTTTTGCGCCAAACTTTTGTGAAATAACCCACATAAGTTTGAGAAATAAGTACCCCCTCCAATTCCTCATGATTGGTATCTGTACTCGTATTAATTTCTACCCAGTTTTACTCTCTGTTTTCATTTTCCTGGTCCTTGTTTTAGGATTCGGATTCGACATTTGGTAATCTTTTCAGCTAAGCTGTAAATTCATGATTTGAAAAGATGGCAGTTGCTTATATATGCTAGAAAAATGACTTGATTCCTCAACCACAAGGAACTGGTGACAAAACTTCATCAAAACAAAAGGATAAGCCTATGGTACACACTTGCAAAAAAAAATTGGTGACAAAAATTTTGGTTACTTTAACAAAAAAAACAAACATTGTAACTGATACAATAAAAATGCGTAACTAATGAAAAAAAAATATGCGTACCGCACACCAAATACACTTGTAACAGGCATAAAAAATATGCGTATCATCTTCCAAAATTATTTGTTACCACATCCTCCAAAATTAGTTGTACTCACCTTTCACAACTAACCAAAATATGGGTTACATATACTAAAATTACGCGTAACATACGCCAAAGAAATGCGTAACATTTATGGTTCACTTACGTGTACCATAGCTTTCTCACGAAAGACATCGCATATTTGTGGGAAGTAGCACCTCATTATCAGATGAGCGTAAATTTAGTGTAGCACCTCATTATCAGATGAACATAAATTTAGTATCCAACGTAAATTTTCTGAAAACTTAAAAAAGAAAGAAATTCTTAAAATTTATTCTATAACACAAATTCTCAAAAAATGAATGAAATTATCATAATCGTGCCGCTGCAACAAACATGGTTGTCAACTTGTACTAAAATCCAGAATCTAAAATTTGCAGCAGAAATTGAAGCTAAAATCTAAAATCTTTATCCCCAGTTGTCACAACACATGCATTTTTATAGTTTGATTTTGCTAGGCTTTTTTTGAATAATTGGCTAAGATTTTGAAGTATTAGCTAGTGACTAATTATATACGGTGGTTAATTTGGAAAAAACGTATTGCTTGATGTAGGCTTCTCCTCCTCTTTGCACAATTTCGTTCTCTCTCTCTATCAATTGCAGAGAAAAGAATGGAAAAGGAAAATAAAATTTACACTCCTACTTCCTTGTTTGGCTGCGAGGGAAACTAAAATAGGTGAGAAATCAGCAAGGAAACTAGACAGGCGTTTGAGAACCGTTTGTTTCCCATGAGAAAACGTGGGAGGAAAACGAGGGAAAAGTTAGGGTGAAGATTCAAGATTTTTAACAAGCAGTAGGAAAACCTCGTTCGATAGTCTTTAATCACTCTCAGAAAATTTTCGATCAGGTATTGGTTTCTCTCACTCTCTGTTTCTCTTCTATTTTTGAATTTAAATGTTTGTGGAATATTCTTGAGAAATTTTCAAAATGCCACCTTAACTTTCACTCCAATGTCACCGAAACACCTGAACTTTACTTTATTTCAATTAAACACCTGGTCTTTCAAAATCCCCAAATTGAGGCACCTGCCGTTAGCTTCCATCCATTTCCTTCACAAATTGGCTGATGTGGCTCATTTCTGGCTTTCAAAGGCCCCACTAGAGATGTTAGAAAATGAACTCAATGCATACAATCACAACCCAAAAGTGAAGTAGGGTTGGCATGGGTTGTAATTGTGTACGTTGAGTTCACTTTCTAACATCTTTAGTGGGGTCCTTTAATGCCAGAAATGAGCCATATCAGTCGATTTGTGAGGAAAATGGATGGAGGCTAACGGCAGGTCCCTCAATTTGGGGACTTTGAAAGTTCAAGTGTTTAATTGAAATAAAGTGAATTTCAGGTGTTTCGGTGACATTAGAGTGAAAGTTCAGGTGCCATTTTAAAATTTTCCCAATATTCTACTAGATTTAATGCAGTGTTTGTTCTGAATGTAGAACTATGTTTGAATGCCCGTAATCTTGAGCAGGAATGAGAATCTTATTATTAGGACCCAGTAACTTAATTCCTGTGAGAAGCTCATTCTAATGTTCGGATTAGTTCAGGAATCCTATCCACGAAACACTTACCGAAGAAAATTTTCAATTGTGGACACAAGATTTGTACTTAGTTGGGCCCGAATCACATGTATTTCATTGGTAACAAAAGTAGATTTTGTGTCTCTATTGCTACTTGTTAGATCAGAGATTTACCGGCCGGTCTTAGGAAGTTGCGTAAAATTCCCATTAAGGATTAATTATGTTTTAATTTACGCCTAAGTCTAGTTAGCTCTGCGAAGTTACACTAATACCCTTACACATCAAAAACAGAAAACACATCAAAAACAGAAACGAACGACAACAACTTGGCGCAAACTTCGCTCATCTCATTCAAACTTCGCTCATCTCATTCCACTTCGCGCAAACTTCTCTCTCTCTGCTTGCTGGCGATTTTCTAGGGTGTGTTCGCGATTTCTTGCTGGTTGATTTTCTAGGATTTTGTTTGTTGTTGTTGCGATGTAATCTCTGATCTATATTCCAGGAGAGTTAATTGAGCCCCTGTGTTGATGATCTACTAGTCTGGCTAATCTCTGATCTCGATTTAGGTAAACACACACACTCTCTCTCTCTCTCTCTCTCTCTCTCTCTCTCTCTCTCTCTCTCTCTCTCTCTCTCTCTCTCGCTTATTGCATGACATTGATTTTTTTTTGAAATCGATTTTTGAAAGCTAATACAAAAAAGCTTATTCTGATTCGCTTTCATTGTTCTATTTTGTTATGCACTTGTTGTTGTTGCTGCGATGTAATCTTTGATCTGTATTCTAGGAGAGTTGTTGATGATTTACTAGTCTAGCTAATTTACGCCATTTAACTAGTGCCTCTGAAAGTTATAGTCGAGAAAATTGATTTTCTATACAAAAATGGTTTATCCAAAACACTGTCAATTCTATCATCTTTACATTAGAAAACTGTCAATTTTTCAATATTAAATTTGCAAACACTATGATTTTTTTTAAATTTTACAAACACTGTCAATTTTAAACACAGACACTGTTTTTAAACACAGACACTGTCAATTTTATCATTTTCACATTTTCAAAAGCACTATCATTTTACTGATGTGCTTTTGTTTTCACTGTTTTTGAAGAAAAGTATGGAGGATCCTGCTGTATTGTTGTGCAGGCGGGCCGATAAAAGTGTTGCTATCATTTTGTCACAGAATTTGGATTTTGAGTCATTGGTTAGCAAGTTGTCTCACAAATGGAAGGATTTGACTCAAGGTTGCTTTGAAATATCTTATACCCTAGATGGTCATCCAAACTGTGATGTTGACTGTGATGAAGATTTGATTGCTTTACGTACTTTAGCAACAAAGTTTAGAATTGGTCGTATTGATGTTTTTGTTCATGACTTGACTGGATCTAATACTAGTTTGAATGCTAGAGAGTGTGGTGATAGATCTAGTTCTAGTTTGAATGTAAGAGGGTCTGGTGAGTTGATATCTGAAATTGACAATGGTTCTGAGATGACATTGTCGTTATATGATCAAGAAAGGAAGCAGTTGAAGTCAGATGCTTGGCGCATTGCGATTAAGGGAGTTGATCAGGTGTTTGTTGGTGGTGCTGTTGCTTTCCGTGACTCTTTAAGCAAGTATTCGTTATTTCATGGCTTTCAATACATTTATGCTAAGAATGATGCTGAGACTGTGAAAGCACGTTGTCGTACATTGCATTGCACATGGTTTGTGAAGGCCAAGGTAGAGAAGCCAAGTGGACTGTTTAGGATAAAAGAGTTGATGAATGAGCATTCTTGTGGGGCTGCATCGTTGTCGACTAGTAGTTCTCATAGTAGTTCTGGTTTGATAGGCAGAATATTTTCAGAAGATATTCGGTTGAGTCTGTCGAAACGTCCCGTGGATGTTAGGAAGGAGTTAAAGAAAGACTATGGGATAGATGTGACTTATCGAAGAGCATGGATGGGTGTTGAGAAGGCTAGAAGTTTTGTGTATGGGGATTATACAAAATCATTTAAGGAATTAACATGGTTTGTGAATTCCTTTAAGGCTTCAAATCCTGATAGCGCATGTGACTTAGAGTGCGATGAGGCCCGGCGTTTCAAGAGATTGTTTGTCGGGTTTGCAACTTGCAAGCATGGGTTTAAATTCTGTCTACCTCTTTTGTTTCTTGATGGAACTTTTTTGAAGGGAACTCACAAAGGATGCTTGCTCGCTGCTTGTGCTAAAGATGGCAACCGAGGTAATACGTCTATCTATCTTTTGTAGATGCAGTATATTTGTATTTTCTACGCATTTTTTTCGATCTTGTATGAAGTAGTGAACTGCATTCTGAAAATTTAGCAATGCTTTGTGTTAGATTTTGCCATGTTTTCATTCTTGACAAAAATTTAACAGTGGTAGATATGGGCAGATATGAAACTAACCACTACCTGCTAGAATCCCCATGAATAGTGTACTAATTTGCAATTCCCACTTGATTCTACCATGAAGAGAATGGACAGGTTTGTAGGTTGTACACATGGAGTGATTTCGACCAATGCAAAGTTCATCTGGGGATACAACGAGGAGCATATTTACAAACAATTGTGGATATCCATCGATTCCCAAGTTGTTATGGGATTAGTGTACTTAAGAATAAATGTACATATTGGATTTAATAGTATGAGGTTTTCATTTGAAACTTGCTTATCTGGAGAGGGGGAAAAAACCTAATTTACGATCTAAAGTCTAAACTTCAGCACTGTTTTTGGATGCTCAAGATCTGTCATTGTGGATATTAGCGATTTCTTGTTCTCGATTTACCATTTAGAGGGGTCGGTGCTATGATCGATCTGTTTGTTGTTTATTCTATGGGCTCATGGCATGTTTGAGTGTCTTAGGATTCTGCTAATAGTCTCTGCCTTTTATTCTAATGGATTTTTTTTTTCTGGTTTCCGAAACATAGTAAGAACGGTGGACTAATCTAGGATAAAAATACATTACTTTGATTCTTGTAAATGTGAACCAAATTATCATGTTTCATAATCTATCTGCTCGAAGTTGCGGCTGTTGGAAAGTAGGACTTCTGGAAATGACATTTGGATAACCATGGGCATGGATGATTCATTGCCAACAATGCTCTCTTCATGCACATCTGCGCGCGAATTTTCTCCCTTGTACCATACAAGTCTTAGATTACGACATTTCTTCTCCACTCTAGAATCTGAATTACGAACTTTTTTGAAATCTTCAATTAACCTTTTCGTATGCTGTGATATTCGCTTCCTTTGTAGCATCTTTCTAAGTTGTTTACAATTCCAGGCAGATGCCTCCTTTAAATTGGCAGTATAATCACATTTTGGAGATGATCACCAAAACATACAAGAACCCACTAGATTTTTATAGTGCAAATACAGCAACTTGAATGTTTGTTTACGTTTCGGTCTGAAAAAACATACAAACAAAACAGAATGGTGCTATCGAGCTTCCACTTTTTTGCATAATGGCTTCACTTTAGAGGGTAAATATCTTCTTTCAAGTGCTTGGATATCTTAGGAATGTCATTAGATGCCTTTTTGTGCATTTCTGGTCCCATGGTTATTCAGTGACGGAATTAGTTTATTAAGTTTGTGTATCTTACCTATTTTGTGAAATCGTTCTATTGTAAACAATAGAAATATTTAGCTTCTTTCTCAACTTGAACTGATTTCAGAATAATGTTCTGAAATCTTTGAGATTGCCCTCATTACCTTTCTCCAGCACTTTTATTTAAAATGCAGAAACTTAAAGTTAAGTAAAGCTTTGCCCAATTGTGTTGTCCATATTTTCATTGGTTTAATGCTTTATCTGCTATTTATTTACTCCCCCTTTTGTATTGATTGTAGGTCTATATCCCATTTGTGTCGCTATTGTCGATTCTGAAAATTCAGAAAATTGGCACTGGTTTATGTTGAAGTTGAGAGATTTTTTGGATTTTGATAAGGAAGTAGTGTTTATATCTGATCGCCATGAAGGGTTGTTACGAGCTGTAGAATCTGTTTTCCCGTCTTCACCCCATTCGTATTGTCTACTTCATCTTAAAGCCAATTTAAAGAAGCATATGGGGGGGTTACCCACAAAAAAGAAGAAACATATTGTGGCCTTATTCCATAGGTGTGCTTGTGCAGCAAATGTACAAGAGTGTGACAAGCTTTTGAGTAAACTCAAGCAAGATGGCGGAGTAAAAATTACTGAATTTCTGTCAAGATTAGAAAATGAACATTGGTGTCATCCTTATTTCCCAGGAAAAAGATATGGTGAGTTGACTTCCAATCTTGTTGAGTACTTTAATAATTGGATTAGAAAGGAGCGTCGATTGCCAATAACTCAACTTGTTGATAAGATTAGACTAAAGTTAATGGACCAAATGTGTGATAGGAAGGAGTTGGCAGCAAAGTGGAAAACTGTTATTTGTCCAAAATGGGACAAGAAGTTGGTTGAGTTGTTTGGTCTATCGAAGACATGGAATGTAGTTAGGTCAAATGGAGATTTATATGAAGTGCAGTCTGATCCGTCAGTTGGTGTTGACATTGCGCGTCGTAGTTGTTCTTGTGGAGATTGGCAGCTAAACATGTTCCCGTGCGTTCATGGTGTTTGTGCATTGAAGAAAAGTAAGAAGGACTTAAATGATTACATGGAACGTTGCTTCTTCTCTGAATCTTATCGTGAGGCGTATTCGAAATGCATCAATCCTGTACCTAGGATTTGGCAGAATGTTGATCTTGATGCTGCTAATGATATTCTTCTTCCTCCACTGTGCAAGAGACCTCCGGGACGACCTCGGACAGAAAGGATACCATCAACAGGAGCAAAGACCAGAAAAGTTACTTGTAGCAGGTGCGGACAGGTTGGTACACATAATAGGGGAACTTGTAAAGAGCCTTTGGAGAGTTGAGACTAGAGGTATAAAGTGCGGCAGGTGTGAGAAGATTGCTAGGCACAACAGGACAACTTGCACAAAGGATTTGAGAACTTGTGGGATTGCTGTTTAGAATAAGAGAGTAGGAATGTTCTTTAGAAAGGATTTTTGTTTGACATTTGCTTCAAGAATGACATTTTCATTTGAGAACTTCAGCATATTTTTCCATTGACTAATTTTTTGGAAGTGCTTAATAAATGTGTTTTTTCATTACTATGGTTATGTTCCACTGATGAATTGAGATTGTCTTGTTTGCATACTTCTGCAATAAAATTTCACTGTTCAATTTTTTGAAGTTGAAAAAGCATGGCAAGATAGTGCAAATTTTAGGAATTGGCATGTCAAGATGGTGCAATTTCCATGATTATGTGTAATGGGTTTCCGGAACTTGAAACACAGGATATGCCTGTTTTGTGCCTGTTTTATCGCTCTCCATGTCTGGGTATGTCATGAAAGTGGTGACCATTTTTAACTTCAGAATGGCTGCTGCTGATGATTCCGAGGCCTATTCGGCCATGTTGGATGCGTTTGCGAAGGAACAAGGTGTTTTTTTGGAAGCTTTGGTGCAGATTTTGGAAAAACATAAGGGCAGTATCATGATGAGAACTTAAAATTGATTCTATATCTGAATTGTGTCTTTACTTGTTTTTGTTGTTACTGCTTTCGTTTGGCCTTCGCCGCTATGCTAATCAGTGGAATATAAGACTAACCATTATAGAAGTTTTATGATTAAATTATGTGAAGATCAGTGTACGAGCATGAACTGTTATAAATGTGCCTACATTGGTGGAAGAATTTTCAAGGATTTTGCTATGAGATTATGGTCTTGAAAATCTCAAATCTTAATTCTGATATGAAGCAGTCCCTGAAATTTACTGTTGTTACTGTGAAATTAATAGGGAGAAATGATAGAGTGGTTAAATTTTGCATAGTTCACAATCCCACAGCTAGAGTTGCCTAAGAGTTTAGAGTTGTACCCTGTAGGAACCATTCACTTTTGTTAATAGGCATTTAATTCTGCATATTGTTTAATGAGTGTTTGAGCTTAGTGTGAGTGATCTGAGTGAGATCTCTAGCTGGAAAGGGATAGCAATATTATGAGAAAAGGATGCAATTAGTAATCCAAACTCCTGAACCCGTTTGAACTGATAAAAATGAAGGAATATGGCAGGTTTTGCCTCTGCTGGATATTTGGTTATGGAAGCACAACCAAATATTTGGCCCCCGCTGTGTACAAATGATGTGTCTGCCACCGGACGAAATGCACCACTATAAGAAATGAGATTACTATTATGGATTATCTTTTCTTCACAATACCCATGGTCTGACTAAAAATGGAAGCCACAACAAGCGGCAGATGCGCAGATGCATTTGGCTACACTCTCTAGTTGCATCAGATCATAACCAAGCTCCTTGTTTTTATGTTTATTCTTGTTCTTTTTTGTCTTTCGGATAAACCTCAATTACTAGTTACTAATAATAACTCCAATTTTTTTGGGGTGGGAATAGCCTTTTTAGCAGGGATAAAATTATTAGTGGTCCACAACCACCACCAAGGTTTTTCTTTCTCGAGGGAGTTTATTGAGTGCTGCTGATTTTGTCAAACTAGTCAGTCTCCGGCCCCCGGACGGCCGATCCGAGCAGTCCAAAAATTCTATAAAAAAAAAACCCAACGGGGCCTACGCGGGAATCAACGGCATCCGAGGTGCGTAGGATGCTTGATCCGAGCACCCCTTTTTCGTGTACGTTTTTCCTCCCCCCAATCGGTACATATAGCATTACTCAATATTGCCCCATCTATTCGACCATCCAGGAGTAGGACAATTCTATCCGTGTAAAGTAAATAATACTACTACTCTTCACATATGTAAAAGGTGTAAAGCTAGTCAAATTGACATGTCAAGAGGCCGACTGTGTTCGGTTTGGCAAATCCAATAAAAAAACCAGTCGAAAACCTTCCAATGTGAACAATCGGTCTCTCTCTTGGTCGAAAACCTTCCAGTAATTGAAAATGTAAAATCAATGTTATGCGTAAAAATGACAGTGTTTCAAATGTAAAATTAACATTGTTTCGAGTAGATTCTATTTCAAATTCACAGTGTTGGCATAACAAAAAAATTATAGTGTTTCAAATGTAAACTTGACATTGTTTGGAGTTGATTTTATTAATTTTACTTCCAAACACTGTCAATTTTATAATTCCAAGCACTGTCAATTTTGTCAAACTTTAAAATAGCTAACAATGTTATGCGTAAAAATGACAGTGTTGGCATAACAAAAAATGAATTGACAGTGTTTAGAAATAGAATTAAAAAAATTTCATTTCCTAACACTGTCAATTTTATAATTCCCAGCACTGTCAATTTTGTCAAACTTTAAAATAGCTAACAATGTTATCCGTAAAAATGACAGTAATTTCATTTCCAGACATTGTCAATTTATAATTCCAAACATTATCAATTTTGACTACTTTAAAATAGCTAACAATGTTATGCGTAAAAATGACAGTGTTAGCATAACAAAAAATGACAGTGTTCCAAATGTAAAATTGACATTGTTTGGAGTTAATTTTATTAATTTAAAATAGCTAACAATGTTATGCGTAAAAATGACAGTAATTTTATTTCCAGACACTGTCAATTTATAATTCCAAACACTGTCAATTTTGACTACTTTAAAATAGCTAACAATGTTATGCGTAAAAATGACAGTGTTGGCATAACAAAAATTGATAGTGTTCCAAATGTAAAAATGACAGTGTTTGAAAAGTAAAATGAGAGTGCTGACATAACAAAAAATTACAGTAATTGAAAATGTAAAATCGACAGTGTTTAGAGTTAGTTTTATTAATTTCATTTCCAAACACTGTCAATTTTGTAGACTTTTAAACACTGTCAATTTTCTAAAATTCACAATGTTGGCATAACAACAAAATGACAGTGTTTAAAATATAAAATTAACATTGTTTGGAGTTGATTTTATTAATTTCATTTCTAAACATTGTCAATTTTGCCAACTTTAAAAAAGCTAACAATATTATGCGTCAAAATGACAGTGTTGACATAAAAAAATGACAGTGTTTGAAATGTAAAATTGACAATGTTTGGAATTGATTTTATTAATTTCATTTCCAAACACTGTCAATTTTATAATTCCAAGCACTGTCAATTTTGTCAAACTTTAAATAGCTAACAATGTTATGCGTAAAAATGACAGTGTTTCAAATGTAAAATTAACATTGTTTCGAGTAGATTCTATTTCAAATTCACAGTGTTGGCATAACAAAAAAATGATAGTGTTTCAAATATTTAATTGACATTGTTTGGAGATGATTTTATTAATTTTACTTCCAAACACTATCAATTTTGTCAAACTTTTAAATAGCTAACAATATTATGCGTAAAAATGACAGTGTTGGCATAACAAAAAATGACAGTATTTGAAATGTAAAATTAACATTGTTTCGAGTAGATTTTATTTCAAATTCACAGTGTTGGCATAACAAAAAAATGACAGTGTTTCAAATGTAAAATTGACACTGTTTGGAATTGATTTTATTCTAATTTCATTTCCAAACACTGTCAATTTTATAATTCCAAGCACTATCAATTTTGTCAAACTTTAAAATAGCTAACAATGTTATGCGTAAAAATGACAGTGTTGGCATAACAAAAAATGACAGTGTTTCAAATGTAAAATTAACATTGTTTCGAGTTGATTTTTTTAATTTCATTTCCAAACACTGTCAATTTTATAATTCCAAGCACTGTCAATTTTGCCAAACTTTAAAATAGCTAACAATGTTTTGCATAAAAATGACAGTGTTGATATTAAAAAAATGACAGTGTTTGAAAAGTAAAATGAACATTGTTTCGAGTAGATTGTATTTCAAATTCACAGTGTTGGCATACCAAATAAAATGACAGTGTTTCAAATGTAAAATTGACATTGTTTGGAGTTGATTTATTAATTTCATTTCCAAACACTGTCAATTTTATAATTCCAAGCACTGTCAATTTTGCCAAACTTTAAAATAGCTAACAATGTTATGCGTAAAAATGACAGTGTTGGCATAACAAAAAAATGAATTGACAGTGTTTAGAAATAGAATCAACAAAATTTCATTTCCAAACACTGTCAATTTTATAAGTCCCAGCACTGTCAATTTTGTAAAACTTTAAAATAGCTAATAATATTATGCGTAAAAATGACAGTAATTTCATTTCCAGACACTGTCAATTTATAATTCCAAACACTGTCAATTTTGACTACTTTAAAATAGCTACAATGTTATCCGTAAAAATGACAGTGCTGGCATAACAAAAAATGACAGTGTTCCAAATGTAAAATTGACATTGTTTGGAGTTGATTTTATTAATTTCATTTCCAAACACCGTCAATTTTATAATTCCCAGTACCGTCAATTTTGTCAAACTTTAAAATAACTAACAATGTTATGCGTAAAAATGACAGTATTGGCATAATAAAAAATGAATTGACAGTGTTTAGAAATAAAATTAATAAAATTTCATTTCCAAACACTGTCAATTTTATAATTCCTTGCACTGTCAAATTTGTCAAACTTTCAAATAGCTAACAATGTTATGCATAAAAATGGCAGTGTTGGTATAACAAAAAATGCATTAACAGTGTTTAGAAATAGAATTAATAAAATTTCATTTCCAAACACTGTCAATTTTGTCAAACTTTAAAAGAGCTAACAATGTTATGCGTAAAAATGACAGTGTTGGCATAACAAAAAATAAATTGACAGTGTTTCGAGTTGATTTTTTTAATTTCATTTCCAAGCACTGTCAATTTTATAATTCCAAGCACTGTCAATTTGTCAAACTTTAAAATAGCTAACAATGTGTGCGTAAAAATGACAGTGTTGGCATAACAGAAAATGAATTGACAGTGTTTAGAAATATAATTAATAAAATTTACATTGTAGTAAATTCTACACCGTCAATTTTGTCAAGTTTTAAACACAACTAATATTTGCAGTGCTAAATTGACAATGATGGCATAACAAAAAATGACAGTGTATGCGTAGTTTAAAACTCACAGTGTATGTGTGGTTTAAAATTGACATTGTTGGCATAACAAAAATTTGGCAGTGTATGCGTAGTTTCGAAAAGCGATACAAATACTATTCTAAATCATATGTCCTACATAACTATATGAAAAAAATTTGTAAATTTTATCATATGTCCTACATAACAATATTTTTAAACACAGATACTGTCAATTTTATCATTTTTACATTTCCAAAAGCACTGTAAATTTTTTATATTTTCAAGAACTGTCAATTTTGTCAATTGCTTTAAAATAGCTAACAATGTTATGCCAACAATGTCAATTTTGTCAACTTTTAAACACAATGTTTGCATTATGTAAAATTTATAGTGTTGACATAACAAAAAACAAAAAACTCTTTGCATAGTTTAAAGTTGACAGTGTTTGGATAGTGTAAAATTGACAGTGTTGACATAACAGATTTCAGTCTAGTAGTGAATTACACCCCATTCAATCTCAAAAATCCAAACCCCAGAAAGCATGCCTCCTCTAATCCGTAACAGTCCACCAAACCAGCTGAGAAAAAGAACAATAAAAAAATAAGTGCTTGTGGTCTTCCACCCTACCATGACAGAACGCAACCTGTCTTTAGCAGATAATCTCCCTAGAAGAGCTACCCACAAAATAAAAGACAACATGGGCACATGCTTGTTAAACTAGACCAAAGGAGACCACACCACTTCAGAGTGATCGGTTCTAATTGCCAACCAAGCTGACATAGCACTATACGACCATTAGGATTCAGATTCCAAAAACATGGTCCTCTGTCCATCATGGGGATAATAAGATTTTCCTCAAGGTCCAGGAAGAGTCAGCTGGGAGAACACAAGAATGGTAACTAAAATGGAAATTTCCAACGCAAGAGAACACAAGAATGAAAATTTTCACAAAGCAAAATTTTCAACGCAACAAATCAACCAGAAAGCAAGAGAACACAAGAATGGTAACTAAAATGTGGGGCTTTCCCTAATAGTTAAAGCTGCCAACAAGAAAAGTAAATCCATGATGTCAAACTGGTTACAATACAAAATTACAAAACAGTTAGAGCTGTCACTTCCACAAAACAAGATGTGTTCTGTCAATTCCATTAGTTTTAACAGATCAACCAGCAACTTAACAAAATCCTTCCAACATAGTAGACAGAATTTTGATCTTCAACAAACACCTTCAGTTTCTTGAAAGAGAAATACAAACTGCACAACTTGTTTTCTGTAAATTCAACCTTCAGACAGGCATTAACAAGCATAAAGAGCAAAAGGATATGCTTGTTTCAACTTAGAAGTGCTTGACTTGCTTTGATCACTCAAAAAAGCAAGTATCATCTCGGCTCTTGTTTTCCTACACTCCTCAATACTTATTACCTTACTCCGTTCTTGGTTCATCGAATAATGCTTCATCAAGAAGATAACGACGACCCCACAATCAACACTGTAACAAAAAAATTGTGCCATGAGATCTTATTGTTGGAGAGAGAGAGAGAGAGAGAAAGAGAGAGAGAGACAGAGAGAGAGAGAGAGTCACGATGATTGCGAATGAGTAGATCAAGGAAACTGATAAATGATTGCGAATGATCATTTGTACCATTACAGCTATAATGAAAATTAAATTTGAGGGAGAAACTGAGCAACATTCCATATGACTTACTAGCAAATAGGAGTAATAGAAAGAAAAAAAGATGTTCTCTATAGGATATCATTGTCCCATTAGCTGACCAATTGAGACAAACAAAACATTAAGCACAAAAGGGCATATTTTGGTTCATTGATGTTGCTTATGCAAGTCAAGCAGGGTAACCCAACTTCTTTCCCAAGCACAAGCTCTCAGCTTAATCCCTTCCCATAAAAATCTTGGCTAAGCGAAACCCCAGCCCAAGCTCAGAAAGTCATAAAGGGCTTTAAAACAAGCATGTAGAAGTCGTAGGATAAACAGGGATCGAAAAGTTCACCCTTGGAAAAGGGAAGGCAGTTTCCCTTAATAACTATGTTTGAGCAGGAAGGAAATTATGAAGGAAGGGAGGTGACGGAAACTCATCACAAGAACGAAACATGGTTGATCCTTCTGTTGTCCATCACTTTATACCTTATCCCACCCTCATGTTCTTACCATGATGCAAGGACAAAAGAAACATCTTAAGAGTTGAGTAGGTAGGAAAAAGAAAGAGGCCTCCTGCTTTGGTTAGAAAGAATAACTGGTATTATTCTGCAGATTGCAGATTGCAGGTGTGTGTGTGGGTGGGGGTGGGGGGAGATTACGAAGCAATTATTGCATTAATAGCTCTGCAGGTTTTCTTTTCCATACCTCCAGCGTATTTCATCTTCAGGAACTTTAGGAGTCTAAGTTAGAAAGTGATGCTATTGCAGAAAACTAAATTTCATTCCGAAGTGTTCTATATTAACTTCATACAAGGGTCTAAAAGAAACTAAACAAATTTTAAAGACTAAGCCAGAGGCCACAGAAGATAAACACGTTAGTAGTAGTAGTAGAATTGAAATAGCTCATGTCAGGTTCCAATTGCATTCTACATTAAAATTGTAACATCATAACTCAGAACTGGTCGAACAGAAATATATACATTTATGTATATACGTGCATATAGTGTAACTAGTCCTTACCATATCAAGAGGAGACATGTCTTCCAAGCTGCAAACAACATGTACTCCAAGCTCCAGTAACAAAGGGAATGCTCCGAGACACTGGAAACTCTCAGTACATCCCGCATCTAAGTAGATAGTTGCGCCTTCAATGTGCTCTGATATCTGAACAAGATAAAGAAAAGTCTTCGAATAGCCCCAAAAAAAAGTGAAACTTCAAAAAGCATAAACGTAAATAAGAGAAGAACGCCAATCCCTCAACCACCACAGATTGATTCACGTATACATTGACAATTGGAAAAGAGCCCAAGCGTCTACGGAACGACAGTAGTTATATTTTCTTACACAGTTATCTGCTGGTGCTGCCCAATAGAATAGAATTGATATAGCCATAGCATGCAACCTTTCTTGTATTGTTTTTGTTTGAAATACCACTACTGCTTCCCACATCAAAAAAAAACTATTTATATCAACACAATGGGCAGGGACAGACATTTATCCTAAGGGCTGCCTTGGAACCTCCTTGATTTTGGAAGAACTGAAGAACTAATTGTACGTTGTGCGGGGTAAACCTCTAGACAACTCACACAGACCCACATCAACAGATACGATTATGGTGATTGCGAATGAGAAGTAATAAGCACCGTGAAGTCACAAGAAAGAGAAAGAAAGACAATAATCACACATGAGACGAGAATATACGGTTAAGTGTTAACTACCATCCATAGGCAGTCAAAATGGCAGAAGGTTTTACTATCAGTGGAGAATCAATGCTCCAAAGAACTATAACGCAGTTTTCTAAGGAGAACAAAACCCTACTTTCCTCTCCTTCCAAGTCTAATTTCACCAATTAGGGGTTCCTTGGGATATAAGTACTTGCATATGAGGCAAAAGACGCAAACCAACTTGCTGAAGTCCAAAGACACTTTAACCGCAAATCACTCGAGTTCAGATGAGTTGCGCCTGAGCGCGAACGGTCAGAAGCTCAATTTGTTGCTCATAACGCACCCCCTTCTCTCCTTCTGTCAGCCCCTAAATGGGCATGGGCATATTTTGGTTCATTGATGCTCCCTATGCAAGTCAAGCAGGGTAACCCAACTTCTTTCCCAAGCACAAGCTCTCAGTTTAATCCCATCCCATAAAAATCTCGAATAAGCGAAACCCCAGCCCAAGCTCAGAAAGTCATAAAGGGGTTTAAAACAAGCTCCATTACCATTCTGTAAACAGCATGTTAAATATAGCTTGCAAACAAGGCAGCTTCAATCCACAAAGGTAACCAAAAGCCCTTGACCATCTAATTATGTTTCAAGTCTATAGTAACATGTGAATATGTGACAGGATAAGCAGACAATATGGTTAGGTCACCACGCAAATCAAGTAAGGCTATGCTCCACATGAAGCTCCACGTGAAGAAAACTTCCCCCCAGCTTTTCTAAAGAAGAGGTGCTCAAAAATTGAAGATAGATGGACGAAATCAGCCTACAACCCTAAAGTTTCATTCAATATTTTGCTTAAAATATGAGTTGTAAACCATGTTATCATCCACTTCTATTAAATTGAAGCAAATAAGAGACATATGCACCTCCCCACCCCTAGATGGAAGGAGAAACCAAAAGAGGACCGGGGTAAGGGGACACAAGTTGTTTACCACAGTCAGAGGTTTAATTACCTGATCTGCTGTGAGAGTTCACTTGCAGGAATTAGCAATTCAGCAGCATTCACAATGTAATAGGGAATAAACACAACCTAAAAGGAGAATGTCAAAGGTCAGTGACATATGTGAGCTTGCAGCAGGAAATTAAGAACAGTATAGGGATGACCTTGCAGCAGGAAGCCATTATTGAACATGATGTCATGGAAACAAGGAAATTTCACCGCCAACAACACAATTAATGACTCAGTGGACTGTCCAGCAAAGATCCACCAAAAACTGTACAGATAACGAGATATGAAGGAAAGATTTACTGGCCAATAGCTTAACAGCTCCACATGGTTGGCTTTTAATTGCCTAGAATTCAGTTGCTTAACATTCACTGGAATCAGCATAGTTCATACCAACATTATATAGCTTACATGTACATAGTGGTAGATTAGAATTATGATTGCCTTTCCTTCGGTTGCAATCTTATAACAGATTTTATATGGCCAACCATCTCTGGCCATTCTGAACAGATTTTATCAAGAGTTATGTTGATGACACAAATTGTTTTATTGCCGCATGGGCAATCATTGTAGACTGGATAGCTACAACAATACTCTACGACTCAGACAAAAAGTCCTCCAAATCAACGTCTATCTCCATGGACTACAATGTCAATAGTACACTATTGTGCTTGACTCTTACAATGGGTCAGAGTGATCATCGTTTTTGATGAATAAGGTCAAATTCATAAAAAATATACTCTTTGCGTAGTTTAAAGTTGACAGTGTCTGGGTAGTGTAAAATTGACAGTGTTTGCATAACAAATTGCTGAAAAATTATGGTAATATGTACCTTCTTTTCATAGAGAGTAAATCCTTCCAAAAACGAGTATAAGAGACAATTGACATTGCTATTTGATTTTAGGGCCTTGTTTCACCCTAAGTTGATAATGCTTGAACTGTGGTTTCAGAGCCTTTGAAGATTCTGCAATTTGCTTGAGGTTTTGTACTGGTTGTGGAACCTTTGAAGTGCTCGACTTGCTTTGGTCACTCAAAAAAGCAGTTATCATCTCGGCTCTTGTTTTCCTACATTCCTCAATACTTATTGCTTTGCTCCGTTCTTGGTTCATCAGATATTGCTTCATCAAGAAGATAACGACGACCCCACACTCAACACTGCAACCAAAAAATTGTGCCATGATATCTTATTGTTGGTCATTAATTGACAGAAAAAAGAGAATAGGTTTCAAATTTTATAGTACTTACAATCCATCCGGTTGTTGAGGAGAAAACTGCTCAATGTGGACTGTGTCACCAATACCTTTACCAACACTTGATTTGGAATAACTATTAATATAGTATGCAATAAGTTTTCTCTGTGTAGTTTGTGTAAACATGTTTAGCATTCAAAACATAAATGTGTAACAGGAAAAAGATGATAGATGTTTGCTCACCAAATTATTTGTTGTCTCACAGTAAAAATCTTTTCGATGCCCTTTAAACAAAGAATTATAGAATATCCACTTTCCCTCATCTTTATGAAGCACTAGCAATGTCCAATGGAATTGATGAATTATGGGGAAAAGCAGGAAAGTTGCATATACGGCCTTTGGCATCGTCGTATCGAGAATCTTCTTCACTTTGATTGGTTGTTTGTCATTGAGGATTGACTATTTACAAAGCAATAAAACGGATCTTGTGGTGAAAGGAAATTACATTAACTCACCAAAAACAGATATGCATGAAATCACCAGAAAGAAGTATAAGACCAATGTATATCATGAGTTCACTACTAGTGTCTTACCACAAAAAAGCTGGGAAACACAAAAGACTTGGCTGGTTGCGTTTCCAATATGAACGTCGGTTGTTGGTCTACGTGTTGTTGCATAAGGATATTCATGTAAGCATCAACAGACTGTATAAAAAAATAGAATCTATATAGTTAGCAAAGTATCTGCGATTAGCAATATCTGTACAGTTAACCAGTGAAATTTAAACATTGCCCGGGTTGATAATGCTGATTCAAACAACAATGTCTGTATGTCATGAGCAGTGACATGCATTAGTTCATCTTTCGAAGACCATACTACAGTACTGCAAAAGAAAAATAACTTGTTAAAAGTCTCCAAACTCTGCATTATTTCGACATTACACAGAAATAAGACTAATTTTTTTTACCTGATGCCTGCTGTATTCCAAAGTGTTTCAATCGCCATCCAACTTTCACGACTTAAAAGCTTTGGTACCTCAGCATTTGCCTTCAACTTTCTCAGTTTCTTTTTTTCTCTTTCGTCCTCTTGAGACTCGACGAAGTTATCTACATCTATGAAAAGTTCTTTTCCAATCTTTGTCTTCTTCTTTACTTCTTCATAGACAAAGTCCGCATCTGTGTTCTTCTTTCTTTCTCTTGCCTTGAGTGCTATTATGTTGGAATTTGGAGAGCTCAAAGATTTTTCTGCCTTGCGTTTCTGTCTCTCTTCATGCACTCTAATATCTAAGAGTTCCAATTCAAGCTCCTCCTTTTCACGTTCAAGTCTTCGGATCTTCTCAAGAGTTGCATTTTGTGTTACTTGATGCACTGCGCCCTCGGTCTCATCAGCATAGCGTTGTGTAACCTCATGAATTTTGAACTCGTCAATTTGCATTTGTAATACGTTATTGACGTCTTGTTGTTTAGCCTTTTGCTTCTCGAGGACACTGGCTTTGTTCAAAAGTGTCTGTATGTATCTGTCCTTTGCCAAACACAGCTTCTTATTTTGTTTGTCAAGACTTTGGATTTGATTCTTCATTTCCTCTCCTGTTTCTTCAATTTTTCTTGCCAATGCTCTTGCCAATTCTGTAATTTGCTGATCTTTAGATTGTAGCACAATGTAATTGTCTTCTTGCATTTTCAATTTTTGAAGCTCCAATTGCTTCTTTTCCTTCTCCAGACTTTCAACCTTCTCAATCAGATCCTTCTCCAACGATTGTTTTTGGTTCTTGAGTTCATGCATCGATGTGAGTGGGCCTTTGCTCATAACATCTTTCAACATTATAATCTGTTTATCTTGACTTTCCACCAGTTTCTTCAATTTTGCAATCTCGTCATTGAGAGGCTCGCAAATCGATTCTTTCTCAATCTCCATCTGCTTTTTTTCATTCTCCAAACATTCAATCTTCGTGGACATGTCATTCGTAATTGAGTCTTTTTCCTTCCTCAATTCGTCAATCATGGCAAGTGCATCCTTGTTTGATTGTTTCTCAATCTCCATCTGCTTCTCCAAATATTCAATCTTGTCAGTGAGATTGTCACTAATTGAGTGTCTTTCTTCTATCAATTCATCAACCATTGCAGCTGCATACTTCTTTGAATCATCTAATATGTTATCCACAAGTTTATTCAAGCATTCATCTTCTTCTTGCAATAGTGATTTTCTACTCAATATATTAGGTTCAAGAGTTGAATCCGAATTATATTTGGGAGAGGTCACTTCATCACGTCTGAAACTAACAGCCTGTGATTCATCTATTTCGCCCGAGCACAATGGAGACTGAAACATATCAGTGGGAGTATCGAAATCATCCAACCCACAACTATCAGGCACGTTCTCATCTTCAGCAACTTCAACTTTCTCCCCCTCATCTTGCTGAACTTCAAATTGAGCTTCAACAAATTCATCATTCTTCACCTCATGTTGGTTGACATCATCTTTCTCCCCAGCAACTAGCTGAACCTGATCTTGCTGAACCTCATGTTGCTCAAATTCATAATCAACTTTTTCTTCAGTGGTTTGTTCAAGTGTCCCATCTTTTACCTACAAAGAGGCAATGCCATTAAATCACATTAAACCACGAAGTTTCATCATAGACAGGTCGCCTTATGAACATTGGAATCAAATATGAACACTTAACAACCATGTTACCTTCTCATCCGGGAGTTGCTGCAACTGTCTCACGTCTTTGAGCTTTTTCCGCAGCTTTGCAATGTTCCACTTGAGCAACCTTGGAATAGAATCTGGGCTCTCTTGATTCAGGATGTTGCTATGCTCACAAAGCCAATACTGCACAACAGAATTACAAATTAAAAGGACACATATAATTATTTTTTAGACTAACATATGGAAAGAGTAATATTGTCAATTACCAGTAATAGAATTGAAGAACCTTTGACTTCTTTGGGATCTTTATGCTCCACGTGAGTAGATTTCAACAAGTACTTACAGATAGCTTCTGCCCAATCAAATTGTTTAATCGTATTCAAGTCTTCCATATAGCGAACATAAACCCAATTGATTGTGGTTCCGCTTGTAGAGAAGAACAACGTCCCACAAAGGAACAAACACAACAATCTCGCGACATCATCCATATCTTCTTCCAACTTGCTGTTTTGCTTTTCTTTTAAAAGCTTCTTGATTATTGAGGTATCCAACCTTTTCTGCTTTATTTTCCACTTGACCGCTAACTGCACATCTTCTTTCTTACAATAACCTTGGTTTATCTCCCCATTTCCACATGAAATCCCAAAAATCAACTTCACATCTTCCCTTTTGAGCTTGACATGTTTGTTTCCCAATGTAAATGTTCTTGTATTTGCATCATACGACTCTACAATTTTAACAACCACCTCATCGAACTTTCTACAATGTTCACTCTTCACCTTCTCCTCAATAAATGCATTGATCAAATGCCAAAAAGGTGTTTTTTTTCAGCGAATCTTTGAGCGCAGGAGTGATAGGAAACCCTTTCATTAATCTAATCATCGCTTGCATGTTACATCTATTAAAAGCGATGTGTTGTGACTCTTCAGTCGCTTGTGTCTCTTGAGTCTCAACCACAATTCTTGGTCTCTTTCTAAGAGGTTGTGACCGAGGAGCAGCTTGTTCTATGTTGATTCCTTGATTTTTTGGCGATCTAACCCGAAGGTCATATTGAGATTGAGCATGTCTTTCATGTGAAGCCTTTGGGACAGAAGATGAAGTAACTTCAATTGGTTTTCTTCCCGCCAATTTTTTTGTCTTTAACTTCTTTGGCGGATTTGAGATTGTGTCAGCTTCTATAATTCCTTTAGATACTTCCTCATCACTTGTTTGTTCTTCTGTATCTTCTTCATCACTTATGGAATCTAACAGCTTCGCTTTCCCTTTTCCTCGAACTACTGCTTACAAAAACAACAAGAAAATGCTTGTAACATATGTTTCCAAATGTAAAATTTTCAGTGTATGAGAATGTAAAATTGCTGTAACATTGTCAATTCAAATGAGAAAATCTAAAACTGTCAATTTACAGTGTATTGTTTTCAAAATAAAAATGTAAATTTTGACATTACTCTAACATTGTCAATTTACAGTGTTTTCAAAATAGAAATGTAAACTTTTGACATTACTCTAACACTGTCAATTTCCTGCAGTCTAGAACATAGACAACAAGTGGGAAGAACTACAAAACCTAATGTATGCTTTTAAACATGGAATGTGGTCTAAAGGGTTACAAGGCACAAAATACTGCCACACAACTTTAAAACAATTGAAAGAGAATATTTCAGTCCCTTATGAATGCATTGGCAGTTGCCAAGAAATGCAGATACCCATATTGCAACAATACCAATATATGTTAAACCTAGGTAGAGTTTGACTTGAACTAACTTGCATGTCCACACAACCCACCTCGTAAAACTTACGGATACACACAAATCAGTGACTTGGTATGATACTTAACAAGGGCACAGCAGAACAAGGGAGTCTACACAACAGAATCTTGACACATACAACTACCTAACAGAAGCCCCCCATTTCATAGGAGAATATTTTCCATTGCAAGAGTATTGGTCCAGGAGGCAAAATGACAGTGTTATAACATGCTTGTAACATAAATGGTGGGAAAAAAATGCTTGTAACATATGTTGTCTCATATCTCATGCATAAAACTGCTTCCTACACTTAAAATGCATAGGCATAGGTTCAAGATGATTACGAAGATGTCTAGCCATTTTGCGGAAAACATGGCCCCAATTATTAGCTATTTTCTAGCACGTATGTTTTCTTATTACCGGTGACAATGTCTGTTTCATTCAGTCATACACCTGTCTCAGTACAAAATTATGTGAAAGACCGCGTACACAGGCACAGTGACAAAAGAAGAAGGAATTTATCAAAACCTTTAACTCGATTGTTTCATCAGTCTCAGCCTCGGGAGTGGCTTTACTTCAAATCTACTACTTTACATCACAATGCCCTAGCAAGACTAGATAGATCATAGATGCTAATATATTGGTCCAGTGGTACTAAAATGTTCGCTAGGCAACCAAAATATCAATTTATTCCCCTTCCAGTCACTCAGTGATGTATATTCAATTCACCAGTCTTTTCAAGAAAATTGCAGCTATATCAAATGCCGTGAACTTGAATAAGAAAATAGAGTTCATCATTTCATTTTGATGTGTTTTGGCAACAAAAAGTCTCTAGCAAAAACCTACTAAATCTGAAAGCAATCAATTTCATTCTGAGAACCTAGTATATCTCTAGCAAAATCAGTGCTAAACCACAGCTCGTACAGTAATACACACAAAGTCCTTGACAATTGCCTCAATTTAAGCATGCAATGGAGCAATAGGCTGCTGTCACGGAACAACAATGGAAGGCAAACTAATTTTCAAACGTAAATGACAAAGAAATCGCATATAAACAAACTAATTTTCAAACTAGTTTGTTTTTGCCAAGAACAATGGAAGGAAAGCTATACAAAATTGAAAACACATACCTTTTCGCCCCATTACAAGACGATGAAGACATATTTGGAGTCGGAGGACGAGTCGAAGGGAGGAGTTTGAGGAGAAGTCAGAGGAAGCGAAGACGGTGACGGAGGGAGGAGTCGGATGGTGACACGCGAAAGAGCCGCTGGCCTCGACGACGTCGGAATCACAGAACACGCACCAGAGGCGGTTAAGGGAGGCGAAGAGGGGAGAGCTTATTTCTTTTTTTTGATCAGCGGGGTTTCAAAAGGGGTATTTCAGGTAGGGAAATTAAGGGCCATACTTATTGGTTCTTTTAGGAACGAAAATCCTATGTGTACCGACCATTTTTGGACCGAAACCATACCGACGGCCGCGCGCGGCCGTCTCCGGCCACCGGACGGCCGATCCGAGCCGTCCAAAAATTTAAAAAAAAAAAACCGAGGGGCCCAACGCGGGAATCAACGTCATCCGATGTGTGTAGGGTACTTGATCTAAACACCCTATTTTTCGTGTATATATGTATACACGAAAAATAGGGTATTTAGATCAAGCACCCTACACACATCGGATGACGTTGATTCCCGCGTTGGGCCCCTCGGTTTTTTTTTTTAAAATTTTTGGACGGCTCGGATCGGCCGTCCGGTGGCCGGAGACGGCCGCGCGCGGCCGTCGGTACGGTTTCGGTCCAAAATGGTCGGTGTATATAGCAGTACTCTTTTAGGAATTGGGCTGGAGTGCGAGGGAAGTCCACCAAAAAATTAAGACCGGCCCGTAATTTTTAGTTGTTCGATTTGGTAGAGAGCCCAGAATGTGTGTGTATATTTCGCGGCCCTTTAATATTACTCCCGCTACCAAAAAGTGTTTGGGATTTGTTTTTTCATTCTTGCAGTGGATCAAACTAACCACAAAAACTAGTAGTATAACACAATAACTTGCGGGACCCCGGGCACCCCATTTTGTTTGCCTCTGTGCTATAGTTCCTTCGATAAATTGAGCCTGAAATATTCGAGTGCAATAGGGAGGCGGGGCTTAGATTCTTAGTTAGTTTAGAAAATATGATTCGAGATTGGATAACTAATTATGAATCACTTTCCTATTCCGGAAGTTGGGAATCTGGAATCACGTTACCCTTGAACTAGAAAATCATAGTGACATGGGGTCTCTTACGTTGGAGTTGATTTGCTCATTTCTGCTTGTTGAACGGGTTGGTAAGAAATATGGAGAGCTATAAACTAGAATTTATGTTGATGAAACTAGCAGTCAATAAGATGCACTCAGAATGTGCATTATGTGCTAGGTGTAGTTAAATCAGGCTATCACTCTTTTCTTCCTCTTTTTGGGTTGTTTTCTTAGGCTATATAAATGTTATTCTAGAATTGGAGTATGAATTGGATATTTGAGTCTACAAGAGGGTGTTATACTCGAACAAATTGCTGACCAAAGACCAAGAAGAATGTGAGGAGTGTAGAAGGAGGGCAGCCACTTGTGTGGCTATGCTTCCTGTGTGACCCGGCTTCTCCTTCCTGGTATGAGAGAGGCGTCAAAAGTGGGAAGCCATTTGCATGGTGTTTTTGTCAACAATATCGGAAATTTGGCAGGAGAAGTAGGCAAGGATATCATACGATCGCAAAAGCCATTTAGACTAGACTAACATGCTGTGTCCATTCTAGGAAGAACAGAATTGTACACGACTGCAGCTTGGAAGATCCTTGTTATTTCTGCAGCAATTATCTAGACAGTTGGGGAAGTCAGAAGAGGAGAATTACAATTTACAACTTTGGAGGGGTTTCCAGTGCATAATCTCTGGGAAGTAAAAGCGGAACATGGCATTGCTGCCATCCTTTTAAATATTTTTGCATGGGAGAGAAAAATGACCAGGAAACCAACAAGAACCAAAAGGATACAAACAGATTGGCATTGTGATGGGAGTAAATCTGACCTACAATGAGCATGTGCCCAGTGATCCGACCAAGAAATTAGAAAAAAGCTGATGGATTTGATCATCCCCCTTCATTTGAAGACCAATTTAGTTTCACGCTGATGACATAATATGACTGAATTCATTCCCATTTCTACCACCTATTAGTTTGAGTAACAGGTCTTCTACTTGCCGTCGGGTCCATCCAAAACTGTCTAATCATGATCTGTTAGCAGCAATGTTCATGGCTCTCCAGAAGGCAAATTTGCTTGTAAGGATAACCCATTACTTTAGCAGCATGAGGGTTTCTGTGCTGGACTAGATTGCAATTTGCTTTTTTAAATGTCCTCTTTTTAGAGGTGTGCATTGTACTTTTCTCGTCTGTTTTGTAATTAGGGATATATTCTTATTTAGCTGCTACAGTGGAGTGTTGTGACTATGATGGACTGCACAAAATGTTGAAGGCAATTAATTTCAAAACCAAGGATGGAGTTTATGTTGTTTTCTCATAGTTAATAGTGGGAAATAAAGATTTTACAGCAAATCAATAATCTAAAGCCGTCCATATAGAGATGAGTCTAGAACCCTTTTCCCCTATAGTTGAAAAAAGTTTCTTGTAAATTTCAGATAAATATCAGTTTTCATTCCTTTGGCAATGTCCTCATTTTCCCAAATTCTTGCAAGAAAAAGTTCTAGGAATCACTTTCGATTCTGAGTTTTGATTCTGAGTCATATGTTCTGTTAAGGATGCTATTCTTCTGAGTTAAGGAGGTAATTTCAAAAAGAATGGGTGAAATTGGTTGTAACATTAAAGATAGCAGTTGCTTATGCTGGAAGAATGATACTTAGTTCTGTCTAGTGCCCACTAACAACTGTTCTACGAAAAAGCTAGAAAATAATGACATGATATGGAATGGAGATGTCTAATAACTTAAACAAAACAGTAAAAGCAAAGGTTTCATTCTAACAAGATAACGAGAGGGAAGAACATCTTAAGCTGGGCATATTCGAGCTCAGTGGGCATCCTATTGTCCGCCAGACAAACATTTAGAACTGTTTAACTGAGTACTTTATAACTGTATCAAAGTTAAGTTCTGACAAACTATTACATTACTCTGGTACTAATCTTCTACGTTGATTGTGCATCAACCATACTTTTGAACAGATTAGATACTGACGTGTGAAACCACGTCTATAAATCCACAAATTGATTAAACCCACACCAAACACACAATTGAAGTGATCTATAACCAGTGTTACTTGAATTCCTCTCTCCCCCTCATGGCTTCCACATCCAACATTGGAATAGATGAGCGAGATAGGGAACTATACAAAGCACTAATTGATGAAGACAAGGAAAGGGTGCTTAAACTTTGCAAGCAATTTGAAGAAGGTCCATTTCATGTGGTAACCATACACAACGACACTGTCCTCCACGTGGCCACATACTCTAAGCAAGCTCACTTAGTTCTTCAATTGCTTGAAACGGTTTCCGATGATCAACTTGACAAGTTGACCTTTCAAAACAAAATTGGGAACACCATCCTTCACGAGGCTTCCACTTCAGACGGTTTAGTCGAGGCTGCCAAGAAAATGCTAATCAAGGCACCCGGTTTGTTGTATAAGCGCAACCAATATGATGTAACGCCACTTTATCGATCTGTTTGCTATGGCAAGATTGAGATGTTCAAGTTTCTGCATAACGAAATTCAAAAACGAAAGCACATAATTGGGGGGGATGTAGAAGCGGATAGCGAGGACCACTTTCAGCAGAAGAATAAGACCACTATACTTCACACCGCTGTTGTCATAGAGAGTTTTGGTGAGTAGTAATTTATTCAATTGATACTATGCATATCAAATATCCCCCTCTTGATTGGCAGATTAGTTAGAGTGCCTTAATTTACTTTCCTTATTGAGAATATGAGCAGATCTAGCCCTTTTGATTGCAAAGAAGTATGAATACCTAATCAATAAAAAAGACAAAGATGAGATGACTGCTCTTCAACTTCTTGCATGCAATTCATCGGCTTTCGAAAGCAAGGGTGGAGGATGGGCTAAGCGTCTCATCTGCTCTAGTATGTTCCCTTTCTTTGACTTTGTAATTCAAATTGATTGAATCTGGCTAACACGTCTTATAGAGCCATTTTCTAGCACGTATTAATGGGGCATATATTACCACTTACATAGTTCTGCTGTTACTATTTTTTTGAATACTTGTATCCTAAATAGAACTACCATTTCTTACATACACTCATGGAGAAGTTGCAGGCTACTGGGGAGTGCCTTTGAGGCAAGAAAAATGGAAGCAGAACCAAAGATACGAATCGGCCTTGACGCTTGCCAAGTTCTTAATAAAGAAAGATACATCATGGATAGCTACCAAAGCCGTGGAAGATTGGAATCAGACTAAGTACCACACATATGGAGGAGTTGATCCCTCCTCCTTCTCCCCTGAGCAGAAGATAAAGAACAATCAGAAACAAGCAACAACACCATTGTTTTTGGCGACTAAGTTTGGTTGTGTGGAGATTGTTAAAGAAATACTCTCAGAGTACCCCTGGGCAGTTGAATACATTGATCACGATGGGTGTACTATTCTTCATAGAGCAATAAAGTACCGTGAAATGCAAATATTAGAAATTGTGGCGCAAATGGGGGTTCCGATGCGGAGGCTGGTGCGAAAGGTTGACCGATATAACAACACCATTCTACATATGGATGGAGAAAAAACAGATGATCCTGTGGTTCCTGTGGTGCAAAGTCCTGCTTTCCAATTGCAAGACAACTTGCTCTTGTTTGAGGTGAGTGCTAGCCACTTGATTTATTTGCAATACAATCTACCCCTCCAACGCCTCATTTTAGAAGAGTATATAAGTGTCAGCACTTGAAAATAATGGCTTCTATCTAGCTTGCTTTCCATCTGAAAATAGTTTCCGTTGACTGGGATTTTTTTTTTTGCTTGATTTGCAGCGTGTGAGGGAAATATGCCCTGACTATTTACTAAACACAATCAACATGGACAAGAAGACTGCTCAACAGCTATTTGATGCGGAAAATCAAGATCTTCGTGAAAAGGCCAAAGAATGGCTTAAGCGTACGGCAGAAAACAGCTCCCTTGTCGCCATTCTCATTGCCACTGTGGCCTTTGCCGCAGCCTACACAATACCGGGAGGGCCCAACCAAAGCACTGGTCTCCCAATCCTCCTCAACCAACCTTTCTTTGTTGTTTTTACCATGACCGATGTCCTTTCCCTAACATTTGCTTTGACATCAGTGATCATATTCCTTCGAATCCTCACATCCCCGTTTCGCTTAAATGACTTCAAGCAGTCTCTTCCACAAATCCTTATGCTAGGTTTAACTTTTCCGATCTTATCGGTATCTATGATGATGTTTGCGTTTGCCGCAACTGTAATCCTTATGATACGTCACAGGGGACAGTGGACAAAAGTTGCCTTGTACACTGCGTCATTCCTCCCAGTCACCATCTTCGCACTGTCGTACTTGCCTCTTTATTTGTCCCTCATGAAAACCGTCAATTACTCACTCAAGAAAGTGGTCATGATCTTTCCCCGTTGCACTGGTGCTTCTGTTCTATCTTGTGCCAAATCATTCTTACCCAAGAGGTCCAGGCCAAATCAAATTGAAACTCCTCTTTCCACTTGCCCTCCCAAATCTCAAGCCTGCCCTAATCTAGTTGAAATTGTCTAGTTCTGAGATTGTTAGAGATTTCTCTTTTCTGAACTCCCCACTTATGAAGATATAGTATAAAGATTGTAACTTATTAGAATAGCAGGAATGATGGTGTGCTTCAATTTGAAAAAGCTCCTCCACTGTTTTGTTATAATGGACTTTGGTTTTGGGTTAATATAGCAAAAATGAGCCCTTCACTTCTTTTTATACTGGTTATTACAACATCCTATATACAAAAGTTTAGAGGCTCCTTAATTTTAAGAAAAAAATTTAGGGCCCAATGATCAAGCACTGTTCATCTTGCCTCAAGGACTATTGTGCATCTCAAGTAACAAACATCTCGCAATTCAACCATCGATGCCCAGAAACTAAGTCGGGCAATGTTTATAACTAATAATTGTTCAAAAATATAATGCAGCAACGCTCTTGAACCAACTAAAATCTAAACCACTGATTCGCCAAACTATGACAAACAACAGACCTGCGTCTTGATTTTAAATGTAAGCTTACACTCAAAAAACATCAATACCACTCAAATTCTAGGCTTCCAATCACCACTATATATGATACTGCAAAAAACAAATATCCGGAATTTGATGTTTAAATTTAGCCGATAGCAAGAATAGAAGAACAAAACCACTGCACTTAATTTAGAAATTAATTTTTCATGCTATAGTAATTTGTTTCACGGATTCTTAGGTTCGATAGCCTTGTTTATCCCTATACACCCAAACTTTTACGTTGCCTGAAGCACGATTTTAGAATGACAAACCACCCATGGATACAAGTCTTGCCAAACATGCACAATTTCTTCCCATTTTCCCTTTCTGGGAAATGATAATGCCAAAATTGTTTTGGTTTGTGCCAAAACTACAACGCATAAAAGCCTTGCACCATGTGCAATGTACAAGGCTTTTATGCACTATAGTTTTGGCATAAACAAAAACAGTTTCCAGTTTAGCCAAATCGATTCACTTGATGATATGATTGACAAGATGCCATGGTGGTGTTTACCCTAATCAGCTAATTGAAGAACACTAACATAGCAAGTAACAACAAATTTAGCAAGAAAAAGAAGATGATAATAATGAGATCCAAGCAAAACTGTAGAGTAGTTGAAGAGCACTAATATGAACTTTTCTATTCACAACAATTGTTACACTTCCTATTTCCACATATCAACATGATTCCTTCCTCTGTATTCCTAAACATGAAATGTTGGTGCCCATGCCAAGAAGGGAGGATGATGGGTACATGTTGGTGCCCATGCCAAGCCTTGCCAATCTTGCCAATCCGGAGGCTTGCCCCGTACAATTCTACTCTTCATTTAGAGAGAGAGAGAGAGATGAATTGAGTAGCACCCCTCCATTTGCCAAAGCAATAGCCATAATGGCAGCAGACTCCATGACCCATGACGGAGGATTCCACATAAAACCCAAGAACTTGAGAAGCTTGCCCTCCTGTTAGGAATTTCATCAAACAGTTCAGCATCAAAAAAGTATAGTGCTCAAAATTTCAATTAGAAATAAAGAAGTCTAAGATGCAAAGGAGTTAAAAAGTTGTGCCTTATTCTCCTCAAGCTTGTTAAAGCCAAAGATTTGTAGTCTCGTCTCTCTTTTCTCTGATGACAAACCTTCCCTCGTACATTTTAGTTGCTTGAATACTTCCTCGATCGGAATGTTCTCCTAAACACCACTAATACATAACAAATTCAATCAACAAAAAATGATAGGTGTAAAAACTCGTCTAGAATGAATCTCTGATATTGTAAGTAGATTGGTATTGAGGCTTGAATGGGAAATCCAAGCCATATCATTTATATAAATTGAAAAATTATTGGATTTCCAGAAAGTGCAAGAAACATTGCAAGGAAAAATTAACGGCTCCAAATGCAATTGTGTCTAGAGTTGTGGTTGAGAGTTTGTATGTAGACTTAGGGAGCTATTATAGAGAAAATTAATCTAGAACGATGTGGTAGACACAAGGGGTGCCGCAGTGCCAGGGTGCCCGAACCCTAAGAAAATATTCGCACTAGTTGTACTAGTTTTTAAGTTGATTTGAAAAAGTTCTACGGAATCCGCCCTGCAAGTCCTTAGGCGCACAAAAACTCAAAAAACTCTCATATATGTAGAAAAACAACTACCTAAAATTTCAATTTATCAACTATTTTTTGGTTGCGCGTGTAAACTCAACTTTCAGTTCGTCTCAAATTGGGCTAAGAATTGGCACTTCTTTCTGCCTGTATAAAGATGAGATTTGGTTGGTCAATTTTAAGCTGCATTTTTCTTTTCTTTTTTGTTCAGCAAGCTGCATTTTTCTAGAATCCATTTTGTACGTAGTAGGACTACTGCTTTGGCATTGACTTATGCCTTGCTATAGCCTAAATGGTGCAACCAAGCCAACCCTATTCTGTGATGAAAAGAAACAAGGAACTAACTTACATATCAACTAAAAGAACATATTACCATCTTCTCCAAAACAACCTCACAAAAAGAGAGAACTACTTAGAATGAAGAATGCACTTCACAAGAAGCCCATGTTCAGTAAAATCAAGAGTCCAAGCAAACCTCAATGTGACAAAACCAATGATATTTGAGAAACCAACAAGATACAAACAGATTGGCTTGGTGACAGGAGTAAATCTGACCTACAATGATTGTGTGCCCAGCGATCCGACCAAGAAATTAGGAAAAAGCGGATGGATTTGATCATCCCCCTACATTTGAAGACCAATTTAGTTTCACGCTGATGACATATATGACTGAATTCATTCCCATTTCTACCACCTATTAGTTTGAGTAACGGGTATTCTACTTGCCGTCGGGTCCATCCAAAACTGTCTAATCAAGATCTGTTAGCAGCAACGTTCATGGCTCTCCAGAAGGCAAATTTGCATGTAAGGATAACCCATTACTTTACCAGCATGAGGGTTTCTGTGCTGGACTAGATTGCAATTTGCTTTTTTAAATGTCCTCTTTTAGAGGTGTGCGTTGTACTTTTCTCGTTTGTTCTGTAATTAGGGATATATTCTTATTTAGCTACTACAGTGGAGTGCTGTGACTATGATGACTGCACAAAATGTTGAAGGCAATCACTTTCAAAACCAAGGATGGCCATGGAGTTTATGTTGTTTTCTCACAGTTAATAGTGGGAAATAAAGATTTTACGGCGAATCAATAATCTAAAGCCGAGATGAGTCTAGAACCCTTTTCCCCTATAGTTGAGAATAGTTTCTTGTAAATTTCAGATAAATATCAGTTTTCATTTTTTAGATTATTATGGGTTTTTTTGTAATTAGTTTTATTAGTTGTTCTATTGTGTAACTAGTTCATTCTCTAAGGCCATAGTGTAATTGGTCTAGTGCGTCTCTCTCTTCCTTTACATCTTTACATCATTCCGGCGCCAATGTCCTCATATTCCCAAATTCTTGCAAGAAAAAAGTTATAGGAATCACTTTCGATTCTGAGTCATATGTTCTGTTTCAGGATGCTATTCTTCTGAGTTAAGGAGGTAATCAAAAAGAATGGGTGAAATTGGTTGTAACATTAAAGATAGCAGTTGCTTATGCTGGAAGAATGGTACTTAGTTCTCATCTAGTGACCACTAACAACTGTTCTAAGAAAAAGCTAGAAAATAATAATATGATATGGAATGGAGATGTCTAATAACTTCAACAAAACAGGTAAAAGCAAAGGTTTCATTCTAACAAGATAACGAGAGGGAAGAACGTCTTAAGCTATGCATATTCGATCTCAGTGGGCATTCTATTGTCCGCCAGACAAACATTTAGTATTGTATAACTGAATACTTTATAACTGTATCAAAGTTTTGACAAACTATTACATTACTCGGGTACTAATCTTCTACGTTGATTGTGCATCAACCATACTTTTGCAGAGATTAGATACTGACGTGTGAAACCACGTCTATAAATTCACAAATTGATTAAACCCACACCAAACACACAATTGAAGTGATCTATAACCAGTGTTACTTGAATTCCTCTCTCCCTCTCATGGCTTCCTCATCCAACATTGGAAGAGATGAGCGAAGTAAGGAACTATACAAAGCACTAATGAATGAAGACAAGGAAAGGGTGCTTGAACTTTGCAAGCAATTTGAAGATGGTCCATTTCATGTGGTAACCATACACGCTGACACTGTCCTCCACGTGGCCACATACTCTATGCAAGCTGACTTAGTCCTTCAATTGCTTGAAATGGTTACGAATGATCAACTTGACAAGTTGACCTTTCAAAACAAAATTGGGAACACCATCCTTCACGAGGCTTCCACTTCAGACAGTTTAGTCGAGGCCGCCAAGAAAATGCTTATCAAGGCACCCGGTTTGTTGTATAAGCGCAACCAATATGATGTAACGCCACTTTATCGATCTGTTTGCTATGGCAAGATTGAGATGTTCAAATTTCTGCATGACGAAATTCAAACACGGAAGGACATAACTGGGGAGGATGTAGAAGCAGATAGCGAGGACTACTATCAGCAGAAGAATAAGACCACTATACTTCACACCGCGGTTGTCATAGAGAGTTTTGGTGAGTAGTAATTTATTCAATAGATTTTATGCATATCAAATTTCCCCCCTCTTGATTGGCAGATTAGTTAGAGTAGCCTTAATTTACTTCCCTTATTGAGAATATGAACAGATCTAGCCCTTTTGATTGCAAAGGAGTATGAATTCCTAATCAATAGAAAAGACAAAGATGAGATGACTGCTCTTCAACTTCTTGCGTGCAATTCATCGGCCTTCGAAAGTAAGGGTGGAGGATGGGCTAAGCATCTCGTCTGCTCCGGTATGTTCCCTTTCTTTGACTATGTAATTCAAATTGATTGAATCTGGCTAACACATGTCATATAGAGCCATTTTCTAGCACATACTGTATATCAAACCGTATAAGTCCGTTTCACATGAGGGGGTTATCATTTTAGTTAAAATGCGGATCCCCCATTTCTCCCCTTTCCCAATCGAATTTTGATGATCCGAGCCACTCAATGTGTTCAAAACGTGATTTTAAGGGTACTTTAAAGAAATTGGCAAAAAAAATGACCTGAAAGGGCTTGATTTGAGAAGTTTTTATTTGAACCGTTCAATAAAAAACTGCTCAGATTAAAAAGCCCTTCCTGGATATTTTTTTTGCCAATTTCTCGCGAGTACCCTTAAAAATCATGTTCTGAACACGTTGAGCGGCTCGGATCATCAAAATTCGATCAGGAAAGGGGGGTCCGCATTTTAACTAAAATGAGGAGCCCCTCATTTGAAACAAACCATATATATATATATATATTATAGTTCAGCTGTTACTATTTTTTTGCATACTTGTATACTAAATAGAACTACCCTTTCTTACATACACTCGTGGAGAAGTTGCAGGGTATTGGGGAGTGCCTTTGTGGCAAGAAAAATGGAAGCAGAACCAAAGATACGAATCGGCCTTGAGCCTTGCCAAGTTCTTAATAAAGAAAGATACATCATGGATAGCTACTAAAGCCGTGGAAGATTGGGATCAGACTAAGTACCACAAATATGGAGGAGTTGATCCCTTCTCTTCCTCCTCCTCCCCTGAGCAGAAGATAGAGAAACAAGCAACAACACCATTGTTTTTGGCGACTAAGTTTGGATGTGTGGAGATTGTTAAAGAAATACTCTCAGAGTACCCCTGGGCAGTTGAATACATTGATCACGATGGGCGTACTATTCTTCATAGAGCAATAAAGTACCGCGAAATGCAAATATTGGAAATTGTGGCACAAATGGGGGTTCCGATGCGGAGGCTGGTGCGAAAGGTTGACCGATATAACAACACCATTCTACATATGGTTGGAGAAAAGACAGATGATCCTGTGGTTCCTGTGGTGCAAAGTCCTGCTTTCCAATTGCAAGACAACTTGCTCTTGTTTGAGGTGAGTGCTAGCCACTTGATTTATTAGCAGTACAATCTCCCCTCCGACACCTCATTTTTTAGAAGAGCATCAGCGTCAGCACTTGAAAATAATGGCTTCTATCTAGCTTGCTTTCCATCTGAAAATAGTTTCCGATGACTGGGATAATTTGTTTTTTTGGCTTGATTCGCAGCGTGTGAGGGAAATATGCCCTAGTCATTTACTAAACACAATCAACATGAACAAGAAGACTGCTCAACAGCTATTTGATGCGGAAAATCAAGATCTTCGTGAAAAGGCCAAAGAATGGCTTAAGAGTACGGCAGAAAACAGCTCCATTGTCGCCATTCTCATTGCCACTGTGGCCTTTGCCGCAGCCTACACAATACCGGGAGGGCCCAACCAAAGCACTGGTCTCCCAATCCTCCTCAACCAACCTTTCTTTGTTGTTTTTACCATGACCGATGTCCTTTCCCTAACATTTGCTTTGACATCAGTGATCATATTCCTTCGAATCCTCACATCCCCCTTTCGTTTAAATGACTTCAAGCAGTCTCTCCCACAAATCCTTATGCTAGGTGTAACTTTTCTGATCTTATCGGTATCTATGATGATGTTTGCGTTTGCCGCAACTGTAATCCTTATGATACATACCAGGGGGCAGTGGACGAAAATTGCCTTGTACACTGCTTCATTCCTCCCGGTCTCCATCTTCGCATTGTCGTACTTGCCTCTTTATTTATCCCTTATGAAAACCTTCAAATACTCACTCAAGAAAGTGGCCATGATCTTTCCCCATTGCACTGGGGCTTCTGTTCTATCTTGTGTCAAATCATTCTTACCCAAGAGGTCCAGGCCAAATAAAATCGAAACTCCTGTTTCTACTTGCCCTCCCAAATCTCAAGCCTGCCCTAATCTAGTTGAAATGGCTTAGTTCTGAGATTGTTAGATTTTTCTCTTTTCTGAACTACCCACTTGTGAAGATATAGCATATACTATAAATTGTAACTTATTAGAATAGCAGGAATGATGGTGTGCTTCAATTTTAAAAAGCTCCTCCACTGTTTTGTTATAATGGACTTTGGTTTTGGGTTAATATAGCAAAAATGAGCCCTTCACTTCTTTTTTGAAAAACATACAGGTACTGACCAAAACCGTAGGAAAATCGTACCGACGGCCATGCTGGGCCGTCTCCGGCCACCGGACAGCCGATCCGAGCCGTCCAAAAATTCTATAAAAAAAAAAGCCGAGGGGGCCCCCGCGGGAATCAACAGCATCCGATGTGTATAGGGTGCTTAATCTAAACACTCTATTTTTCGTAAATATATGTAGAGGTAGCAATACTCTTTTCCGTCTTTTTATACTGGTTATTACTACATCCTATATATAAAAGTTTAGAGGCTCCTTAATTTTAAGAAAAAAATTCAGGGCCCAATGATCAAACCCTGCTCATCTTGCCTCAAGGACTATTGTGCATCTCAAGTAACAAACGTCTCGCAATTCGACTATCAACGCCCAGAAACTAAGTCGGCCAATGTTCATAACTAATAATTGTTCGAAAATATCTCAAGTAACAAACGTCTCGCAATTCGACCATCAACGCCCAGAAACTAAGTCGGGCAATGTTCATAACTAATAATTGTTAGAAAATATAATGTAGCAACGCTCATGAACCAACTAAAATCTAAACCACTGATTCGCCAAACCATAACACACAACAGAGGTCATTGATTGGGCAACCACTATCCGACCTGTGTCTTGATTTTATACGTAGGCTTATACTCAAAAAACATCAATACCACTCAAATTCTAGGCTTCCAATCACCACTGTATATGATACTGCAAAACACAAATATCTGGAAATTGATGTTTACATTTAGCCGATAGCAAGAATATAAGAGCAAAAACTCAAAAAACATCAATACCACTCAAATTCTAGGCTTCCAATCACCACTGTATATGATACTGCAAAACACAAATATCTGGAAATTGATGTTTACATTTAGCCGATAGCAAGAATATAAGAGCAAAACCACTGCACTTAATTTAGAAATTAATTTTCCGTGCTATAGTAATTTGTTTCACGGGTTCTTAGGTTCGATATCCTTGTTTATACCTATACACCCAAACTTTTATGTTTCCTGAAGCAATTTTTTAGAATGACCAACCACCCATGGATACAAGTCTTGCCAATCATGCACCATTTCTTCCCATTTTCCCTTTCCGGGAAATGAAAATCCAAAATTGCTTTAGTTTGTGCCAAAACTACAGTGCATAAAAGCCTTGTACCATGTGCAATGTACAAGACTTTTATGCACTAGAGTTTTGACACAAACAAAAACAGTTTTGGCATTAGCAACACCCTTTCTTGTTTAGCCAAATCGATTCACTTGATGATATGATTGACAAAATGTCATGGTGGTGTTAACCCTAATCAGCTAATTGAAGAACTCCAACATAGCAAGGAATAACAACTTTAGCTAAGAAAAAGAAGAAGATAATAATGAGATCCAAGCAAAACTGTAAAGTAGTAAAAGAGCACTAATATGAACTTTTCTATTCACAACAATTGTTACATTTTCTATTTCCACATAGCAACATGATTCCTTCCTCTGTATTCCTAAACATGAAATGTTGGTGCCCATGCCAAGAAGGGAGGATGATGGGTACATGTTGGTGCCCATGCCAAGCCTTGCCAATCCGGAGGCCTGCCCCATACAATTCAATTCTTCATTTAGAGAGAGAGAGAGAGAGAGAGAGAGAGAGAGAGAGAGAGAGAGAGAGAGAGAGAGAGAGAGAGAGAGAGAGAGAGAGAGAAATTGTGTAGTATCCTTCCATTTGCCAAAGCAATAGCCATAATGGCAGCACACTCCATGACCCATGACAGAGGATTCCACATAAAACCCAAGAACTTGAGAAGCTTACTCTCCTGTTAGGAATTTCATCAAACAGTTCAGCATCAAAAAGGTATAGTGCTCAAAATTTCAATAAGAAATAAAGAAGTCTAAGACGCAAAGGAGTTAAAAAGTTGTGCCTTTTTCTCCTCAAGCTTGTTAAAGCCAAAGATTTGTAGTCGCTTCTCTCTTTTCTCTGATGACATACCTTCCCTCGTACATTTTAGCTGCTTGAAAACTTCCTCGATTGGAATGTTCTCCTAAACACCACCAATACATAACAAATTCAATCAACAAAAAACGATAGATGTAAAAACTTGTCTAGAATGCATCTTTGATATTGTAAGTAGATTGGTATTGGGGCTTGAATGGGAAATCCAAGCCATATCATTTATATAAATTGGAAAATTATAGGATTTCCAGAAAGAGCAAGAAACATTGCAAGGAAAAATTAACGGCTCCAAACGCAATTGTGTCTGGAGTTGTGGTCGAGAGTTTGTATGAGGACTTAGGGAGCTATTATACAGAAAATTAACCCAGAATGATGTCATTGGCGGACACAAGGGGTGCCGCCGTGCCGGGGTGCCCAGACCCTGCAAAAATATTCGCACTAGTTGTACTAGGTTTTAAGTTGATTAAAAATGTTCCATGGAATCCGCCCTGCAAGTCCTTAGGCACACAAAAACTCAAAAAATTCTCATATATGCGTAGAAAAAAACTACCTAAAATTTCAAGTTATCAACTATTTTTTGGTTGCGCATGTAAAGTCAACTTTCAGTTCGTCCCAGATTGGGTTAAGTATTGGCACTTCTTTCTGCCTGTATATAGATGAGATTTGATAGGTCAATTTTAAGCTGCATTTTTCTAGAGACCATTTTGTACGTAGTAGGACTACTGCTTTTGCATTGACTTATGCCTTGCTATAGCCTAAATGGTGCAAACCAAGACAACCCTATTCTGTGATGAAAAGAAACAAGGAACTAACTTACATAAAAGAACATATTTCCATCTTCTCCAAAACAACCTCACAAAAATAGAGAACTACTTAGAATGAAGAATGCACTTCACTAGAAGCCCATGTTCAGTAAAATCAAGAGTCCAAGCAAACCTCAATGTGACAAAACCAATGAACAATTATTACACAACAAATATGAAATGATGCTTCTTCTAGTCTAACTATATAAAGCATGACAGCAACTAGCAATCATGTTGAAACTAACCTCGCAAGTGTTTGAGATAAAAACTGGGCACACTATGCTTGAGGTAAGCTGGAAACCATCACTTCACAATAGCTCCACCAATGCCAGTCTTTACAGCAATGATTCCTTACAGCATGAACTTAGAACATACTCTGAAACTGTATTCGAATTTGAAAACAAATACTCAGCACACCGTGAAAGAAGCCTGCAAAAGATAACAGTACGTGATTTCATTTCCGTTTAACATAATAGTTTTCCCAAACCTAAGATGAATCAGACACCATTAGCATACTTTCCACATGTAAAGTTTCCGGGTAAAACCGTAAAAGAAATTGAACAAAAATTTGCTCTTAACTATTAATCACCTTTTGAAAATCATGCAGCAAGACTTTAGCCAAAAAAGATTATAACAATCTTTAAATTGCAAATTTCTACCATGTGTAAATTTTGATTGGACACCATTGGATGCCCTCGTAACTCCCAGACGTGAAAACTATTGAATATAACTTGAGAACTGTGAACTTCTTTATTTATTGCTCTTATTAGCTAAAAGAAGGTACTCAGCCCGTTGCCACAAGCAAACAAGACAAATAATAAATACATAGTGCTGATAATCTTGCTCGCTTGGGTGCCAAACAAGTTGATGATATTTTAGTCACAGTGCAAATTCCCCCATCCACGAGGGAATTTGTCCTTGCTGACTGCCTGAGACCCTGAACCTTGCAAGTATTCCTGACTAGCCTTTTGCCTAACCCAGGTGCAGCTCCTGGTTGCTGCTTTTTGTTTAGTTTAATTTAGATTCTGGTGATGTATCAAACTCCGATCCCTATGATATGTCTCCTTCGTTGCTTAATAGTACTATATTCCATTGCACCAAAAAAAGAAAAAGAAAATACATGTTCAACAAGATGATAGGCCAACCTAGGACATAAGCAGAATGCACATCATGCAAGTCTAAAAAAAATCTGAACTATTACCATAGAACCGCTAGAAACCTCCAGGTTCATGTAAACATCACTATTGATAACAGTCTGATTTGTTGAAACTCTCCTCCGCTTGCTGCGACCATTGGGAGCAACCCTAGAGGTCCTTTCTTCTGCAATCATTACCCAAATTAGTAACAATATGAGGAAAGAGAGGTAATTAAATAAAAGCCATTCCAACTAGCAAAACAGAAGGGAAAAGTATCTCAATTAGAGAAGCTTGTAACAAAAGTTCATCGCAGAAAAGTCAGTTCAAAGATTAGGAAATGGAGAGAGAGGGAGGGGGAGAGAGAGAGAGAGAGAGAGAGAGAGAGAGGATCATGCCTCGTATCTTAAAACACCACTACCAAAGTAACCAGCCGGACACATATCTATGATTGCAACCGTGCCAACAACAGAGAGAATGCAGAAAGCTTGAGGACTCGTCTGAACGACTGAAATTATTTTTCCGAAAATGACCTAAAATCACCAAAATCACGTAAGGAAACCAATATTACTAACTTGGGGGGGGGGGGGAGAAATTAAGGCAGACACCTCCATATCTAGGCTTATTTCTCAGGACATGAGGAGTGAAGTTTCCTCCAGCTTTGTCTACACTACAGCAAGCTGACCTTCTCTAGAAAACAAGGGGCAGTAAAAAAAATTCTTCAACTATGCATTGCGGAAAACGTGCATGTCCCTGACTTAACTAGTGACGAAAAATACAAAAACGATGTAAAGGCAAACAAAAGGGACATATATAACTGTGCATAGTAACTCTCATACGATGTATGTTGAGGGGCCGAGGAGATATATTCTCAGTATTACGGTATTTCATAACTATTGAAGTAGGAAAAAGTACTCCCCTTGTTTCAAAATTGTGGACTTCTTCAACGTTCAATGATACCTTGAAGAAAGAAAGGACCATCGGATGTCGTTTGACATGCTTAGACAGCGTTTTAATACTAGAACTGTGTAGTGGGTCAATTAAATATGTAGCAAAGTTCACCTTTCTAAAGCTGCCAACCCGTTTTGGACACTTATTAGAAACTACAGTTCAAATCAAATTCAGATTCCATTGTTTCAACAAAACTTCTTCCAATTCAAGTGACTTTCAAGTTTTGACCCATAATGTGAAAAAGTAAAGAGTTACAAACTACATTTATGAGCTTACATCTCTCCACACACAATGTATGACATCCTTGCCCCTGACATAATTTGGAAAAAATAGCAGTACGGCATATCGACACATAACTGGTGTTTTAAAGCCATGCAAGTGTAGTCCAAAGTGAACAATACTGCAAACTGCTGGTTTAGGCCTTACAAAAATAATAATCGAGGTTGCAACATTGGGAATACAGGATTGGTTTGGCAGGGAGATGTGAGATGGGTTACGTATTGTCAAACAAGAGAACAAAGAGACGTAGTCATCAGTGGCTGCATACCATTCATCAAAGTATAGAGAGAGTTAGCCAAATAGCGCTAAGCCTAGTTGGTCACCCTTGTACACTCTCTACTGAGAGGTCAAGGGATCAAATCTTGCCTAAGGCAAGAACTAATTCTGCTATACAGGAGTGTTTCCTATTTTATTTCTGCCCCCTATGGGGCTATTGTTGGATTCTAAAATATTGGGCCTGATTTAGTGGTTGCGGACCTTACATGATTGATGGAGTATCTCGTTATTGTAACCATGTAAGTCTTACTGCTTAACATCAAAAAGAGAGAGTACAACATAACTAAAAAAATACAGCCCTAATAAAGGAACACAGATGACTAAGTCACCCTCGTGAATATAAAAAAGAGATGAATGCAACTAAATATCCAAAATTTCCGGTCATCGTTGAGAGTCGTAAAGTAAGAATCAAAAAATGCAAAATGGCGGGACTTCCTAAAAAAATCAACCAGCTACTAAGTTGAGGAGACACATGTTTGAGATAGAATCTAAGAGATCATACGAAGAAAACTAAACTAAGACATGGTAATATTTTGAGAAACTCATTCTCCATCAGAAAAATTTCCTATTTTATCCACCAAAAGCTAGATTACGGGGAGTATAACTTGGATTATAGAAGGGCATAGAGAGAGAAATTTTGTTTTAAGTGATATAAGAGAAGAAGAAAAAAAAAGGCTTTGGCCTTCATTGACAATTCAGACAACTGCTCAGATCAGGACTAGTTATAGAAGAAGTAGAAACTAGAAAGAATAACCTCTCCAAAGCCAGATTGACAGGCTAATTTAGGAGGATAAACACCTTAAACACCACGCTATGCAAGCAGGAAGGGATGAATCCTAACCCGCTTTTGTTTACCAATTTAGAGAGCAATATCATTATAAACAAGTTACCTATGTATTGCTCCATGTGCACATTATGCAGATGAATTCATCAAATCAGCTACAATGTCACTGCATTTCATCAGAAGGATCATCATTTGCAGGGAAATGTCGATGCCATTGGTTGTGGAACTAGTACTTTGACTGCTCTCGTTTTTCTTAGCCTCCACTTGACAATATTTCTTGTTGATGGCATTGTCAGCTTTGGTAATACTGTCAATTGACCCATTTAATTTTGCTTGCTTCACCTGATCATCTTTACATTCATGTTGCCAAATAAAGAATTATTATATGCCGCCTGAGCACTGGAGACTTTCTTGAACACAACCTGGCACGTTGAAGATTTCCAAAACACAAGTGTTCCCAACTCATCAAGTGTTCCGAAACGAGCAAATTTCGCTTTCATTTTGGTAACCTAAGGCAGTGGAGATCGACGAGGGAATTTCATCACCACCACTGTTGGTTCAGTCGGACCCACCATTTTCTCATCGCCTTGAACTTCCAAAGGTGTCTGGTTGGTTGCTTTCTTTTCTCCAGTCAATGGCTTTGTCTCATTCACTGTTGTTGCCTTCTTGATCCCTCGTTGAACCTTCAATGGAGCTGCAAAGTGCAAACAACAATAGCAAGGATATAAGATAGAGAAGGAAATGGCTTCCACACGTACTTATAATTGACAATCAGCAATTTACGCGAGTATATTCCACAACATACAAAAGAGAGCCATTTAAGGTGCAGGAAAGTAGTGATCAAGAAAGGACTCAACAACTATTGGTCATTGAACTTCAACAACTATTGGTTGCAAGAATCCCAAGCTATATGTCTTATGATATATTTGATTTATGCATTCTCTACAACCTGACTCTTTCTTTTCAGATTCCCAAACTATGGTCATCTGAGTTTCCAGATCATCTTGCATCTAGGGACGAACACATGAACATGACATCTCCAATGGAGCTCGCACAATAGATTTAAACTGTCAAAGCTGGTGATATTGAGCACATCTATAAACCACATACAAACCGCATCTGCATAAGGCACCATTTACCGATTGGGTACCATGCATGCAAGATACCTACTACAAGCTATCTTACGTGGACTCAGGTCAGTATCGGGTGTAGGTGCAAGTCCAAGCATCGGACCTTCCTAAACTTAAATCTGAGGATACTCGGATATGTGTTCCCAAATTGGGTATGGGTACGGGGACACGTCCTGAACACTTGTTTTTAGGATATATTGCATAATTTTTTCAAATTATGTACCATAAATTATATTTAGAAATGTATTTAAAAAAGAAGGGGTTGAGAAAAATATGTTTTTGCTTTTTCTTGTCCATGTGAAACTAGAAATATTGCTTTTCTAGTTAATTTGACATTAATTTTTCTATAAATATGATAACAAGTAGAGGATTCTGAGTGTCAAAATAGATACGGGTTTCGGACACATCGACATGGGTACTTCAACTAGAATGAAAGATCCATGTAAATCATTACTTCTTGTGCATCTCAGGTGCTGAGAGAGAGTATTTTATGACATAGTTAACAAAATTCTGCAATTCTCAATCTGTTTGAATGCAGTTGGATTGATCTGAAAGAAGGTTTTGTATGTTATCGACACTGACAATTAGGAATGCGACTAAAATGAATGCAAAAAAGGTGGTTACTTATTTCTATAAAAAGAATTGGTTTAATCACTTAGCCGTTAATTAAGTAGTAGTTACGGTGCTGGTGCAGAGTTGCGTCAGCTGCGGACATAGACTAGGCTGAAAATGATATTACAAATAATGCAACGGCAAAAACTAAATAGCGAACCACCAAAATAAGGAATCAACATGAATGCTTGGAGGTCACACGGAACAGTAGAACAATACAAACCTTGACATTTGATTGTCAGTGCTGCTACCTCCCTTCGACTCCCACTGCCATAGCAAGCTTTGTTTGATTTCCTTGGTAATACAAAGACGCGATCCCAGGTTTGCGACACTTGAATTATTTCTCCTCATTTGAACGTTACATCTATCTCTTGTTAAAATGTGACAAACCATGAGAATTAACTTTGGGGGTTTATTTTCTTTTGTCAACCAGTGGGATGCAATGTCTAACAGAAACCCGTTCCAAGAGAATGCAAGAATCTCCTATGGAGATCATCCAGGAGGCTGGGGGAAGGAACACTATGTTATTTAATGTGGATCCCCATGAGAAGAAAATTCACCTTCTAACTGATCTTGTTAATATTTGGTGCTGATGTGACTCGTCCTCAACCTGGGGAGGATTCGAGCCCCTCAATAGCTGTAGTAAGCTGTCAGGATCTTTTGTCGGTCATTTATGGTTTGTATTTATAAAACTTCTTTAAACATGTGTTCCTCTTTTATGACAAAGGAGGGTGTCAAATATAAGGAAATAATATCAATATGTGCGAAATGAGCAAAAAATCAGCTTTTGTTTCTCATTCCCTCTCTCCCACTCTCTGTCTCCTCCCTATAAATTTTTTTTTGCTAAGTTTGTTTAAGTAGAATCTAAGTTGGAACAGTAGGCAGAAGTTAATCATGCCGTTTCTAAGACCCTCGAGAACAGTTGCAATTTTTAAGTAAGAAGGCATGTCACTAAAAGCCCACGTTCAAAACCAGCAAGAGTCAGAATGACAATCAAAGAGTCATCGAAGATCAATAAATGACACAGCATCTGGTTATGAATCTTCTAGCCCCACATAGATAGATCATGACCCCAAGTATGACCATGTTTGAACTAAAAAATGGGAAGTGTTTGAGATGAAATACCGGCTCCTTAGGCTGCATCTTTGAGGGAAGCTGAACACTGGTAAGGGCAACAGCCGTAGGAACCCATGAAACTCTGAAAACCTCATTCTCCCATTCCTCCTGTCAAGAGAATTGTCATCATGCACATTAGCTTCGTCGATGCAATGTCCTCGTTCCAGATGTTCTTTAGCATAATTTTCTTCACCACATGAACTTAGAACATGCTCTGAACCGTTAGGTGACGGCATGACTTGACAAATACTCGCAACGCGAAGACAGAAGCCTGCAAAAGAGTAAAGATTGAGACAACATAAGAAAATGATGAAAATATCAGAAAAATGATGAAAGTCATAAGCACAGTTCAAAGCGCCTACATCCCCACTCTCACAAGATCATTCAAATGAAAAGAAAATACAATAGGCTTTATGAAAAGAACAAAAGGTTCGAGTCTTCGAGATACATGGATGTATTGCCGAGGCATGAGATTTGGGGTGCAGTGGGTAGTGTAGTGCAAGCTGCTATAGTGTGGGTTGAAGGGGTTTGAAGAACACCATTGGACACATAAGAAGAAATAGACAGAAACGAGCAGAAGAAGAGAAAGAGATGACTTCTATAGGAAGGCAGGGCCAAAAATATGTTAGTTACTTACCATGGCTGAGGCTAGTGAACATGGGAACGATGGCAGTTCGGCTGAGGAGAGTTGATCATTGGCAGTGGTGTGTTCAATTTTCCAGGAAACGAAGACCAAAGAAGAGTGAAGAACACGAAAAAAGAACAAGGAGTGAAGCAGAGGTGGGAGGAACATGTGGTACACGGAATACAGATAGTGACATCAGATGTAGATGAATGGAGAAAGTGGTTCGTCGATGATGACAAAAGAAGCTACCAAGGGAAAAAAAGGAGAGAGAACGGTTTTAAAATGCACCATTTCTTAAAATGCACCATTTCTGTTACTTAAGGCAAAAACAATTTGAGTGGCCGTTTCTCAATTAGGCCAGACAAAAACAATTCAAGTGGTCAATGGATTTTGTGGTTGAATGCACAACGTGAACAAAAAACCCAACATAACAGATGGTTACAATAGCCGTCATAAGGGCAACCATCCATAATCGGTCATTACGGAATCCCAAGGGCTTATATTGCATAGACAGGAGACAGGAGACAACGCAAACATAAATTAGACTTTCTGACATGTCATTCCACAAAATGCAGGAATTGGTTCCGGGGACACAAAACGAATTTATGGTTTTATTCATTTATAGTCCAATAGAGGAAAAATTTATTGAAATGTAAGTTATTAAGATATAAAAGCAAAACACTAGTGAAAATAAATGTCACATATCAAATACCAATCTAAAGAACTTAAACCAATCGCAGACTATTTCAATATACATTATGCAACCAAGATACATGTTTGAAAATACTCGTACAAGTTGTATTCCGAAGAAAGCACAATATTCTTACTATATCAGGACTCTCGTCTTGCATTAGACTTATCTATGTGTTTAGTCCGTAAATTTGATATAAATATACGATAAATACCTATAGACATGCTCCTTTTGGTGTCCCTAACTTTGGATCTTCTACATACCCTCGCTCCCATTCCCGTTCCCACTTCGTGCAACTAAGGTGCTGTAAAAGGCTGGGATTTTGCATTAGGATTTTCTACGTTCTAAAACTACTTTCTTGCAAAAACTTTCCTTAGGCCTCATAAGAAAGTCAAGAAGTTGAACTGACAAGTTTTGAAGCACCAATCTACAAGCAACAAGTTAGAGAGCTCAATTTCCATTTTCCAACAATAAAATTTCCAAAAAGGCAAAAAGAAGTGATATTTTCTTTTATACGTTCCGCTACTTTTCCAATGATATATTATAGATTTGTAATTATTAGCACTGATCTTTGTTCTATTGATCATTATGGACTTTCAACAAAGGTTAAATTCTAAAAGTCTTACATTATCCAAGTTTTAAACACATAACAACCTGTGAAATAATCAATTGTGGAAAGAAGATTGTAAAAACTGTATTCATGTGGACTAAAAGTTCAAACACATAGATTTACATATCAGCCTACGAGTGAATAAATACACTGGTTGTGTTTGGTTGAGAGTTTAGTTTAGTTTAGTTTTGGTAGTGGGTGGAGAGAGAAATAGAGTAATGATTGAATATAGGGGTAATGATTGGAGAGAGATAGAGAGAGATGAGAAAGTAATAATTGGAAAAATAGGGTAATGATTGGAGAAAGAAATAGGATAATGATTGAAAACAAAACTAAAACTAAATCTTTAACCGAACAACTAATGCTCACATTCATCTAACTAAATATCGCTAGGGGGTAGTTGATGCAGTAGAATATAGGGTCATTTATGTCTTTTAGTGTCCTTGGTGCTAGTAGAGTCCTCGGGTCTATAAATAGGGGTGTTGGTCTCTTATGTTGGTAGCTTTTGATTATTAAGAACACAAAAATATTGATTGAGACTTAGTTTCTCCCTCTACCATTAGGGGTTTATCCCCTTGAATGGGATTTGCTCCTCTTTTTTAATCTATAATTCTCTTTTGATATTTGATTGCATGAGTAATACACTGCGTATATGTGGGATCTTGTCACCTTGTCCCAAAAAAAAAGACTGGTTGTCGCTGCTAAATAGTATGCTATGTGTTGTTGGGTCTATTTTTAAGAGTTTTGCTACAAACACTTACACAAACTCACTCACATCGCATGAAGGGTCCACACACACTACACACCTCCAATGTGTGTGGGGGACCACATGTGACGTGAGAGAGTTTGTGTGTTTCTATGTGGTTTTAGAATTATTGCCATTTTCAAACACCTTGAGACAATTGGTCCATTTTCAAACACCTCAACCCGACTTGCATTTGGTCCCGGTTGCATTCTGCTACTCCAATGCGTATTTCGTATTGCTCTATCTAATGGACAGTTGCATCTCCATGTGCAAGTCGGGATTACACATGGGGAAGGGTGTTGAATAGCTTGTTAAACGTACTTGGGTCCATTTCTTAACGGCTTAAGCTCTTGGGACAATTTTTACCATACAAAACGCAACACATATTTTGCTCATATTACTCCTAAAAACCGCGTCTTGAAGTGTATGCAAGGCTGACTCCAGCAACACTCATTAAAAGGTGCAAGGCACATTGAAACCACACCAATATACAACTTTTAGTGGAAAAGAAAACTTGTGCAATGCCAAAAGATTATTTTATCAATTACCATTCTCGAGATGAAATGTCATACATAATGCTTCTAGATAAATCATAGTAGATGATCATTTGTTTGAGTTATATCTGTTTAAAGAAGGTTGAAATTCAACAACTTTCACGGGTTACACGTTTTACTAACAAAATCCATAATACTAAAGTCATATCTTATCATTGATGACGCATGGCATTATTAATAAATGAAAAGATATGTAAAATCCCGTCTTACCGATTTAAAAAGAGAATGAGTTGTTCGATAGATCACATCACAATTAAAGCTTCCCAAAACTCACCATTATCCTTCTCTTGCCGGACTAAACGTGACAATATCAAGAAAACACGCATAAGGTTTTGTGAAACCAAAAACCAAATTAAGCCTTGTCAAAGTAGGTTAACCACCACGATGTTCTAAAAGTGGCCTAGGCAGCTGATTAGTTGGTGCCTAGGCGCTAAGCAGTACCCTACCACCACACCTAGGGGCCTAGGCTTTTGTCTAGGCGTCGAGCCGATTAATCGACCGATAGGCGGGATTAATCGGCTAGGTAGCTAGGCAAGATTACGCGACTAGCTGGGGCTAGGCAAACGATTAGGCGGGTAGGCGATGTGATTTTAAAAAATTAAGGATTTTCGTGTCATGGTAATATACTATAAGGGGCTTTAGTGTAGTTTTACTATGATATAAATACATTTACGGTCTTTCCAATTCTCTTGCATGATCGAAAATTTCAAAAGCCCTAAATATCAAAACTTCGCATTAGACTAGCTATTTGGTACTATTAGTTTCATTTGGTTGAACTTTGGATGTTGAACTTCGCATTAGTACTTAGTTTCCATGTTATTAATATTTTGTTCTACATATGTTGTTGTAGTTGCTCTCAAACTTAGGGAGGAGGTAGGAGAATATCTAAAAAAAAATTTAAAAAATGGAAAATCCTCCTAATGTGCACTAGGCAGTGCCCAACCGCCTACCGACTTTTAGAACCTTGGTTAACCAAATTAAAATTAAGCTTCATTCAATTCAATTGGGATTGGCTAAATGAGTATTTTTCCTTGTATTTTTGCACTGCACAGTCAACTATACGTTCAAGAGCAATAGCTATAGAATCCCATGAGTGTTTTAAAAGGCTCTATGTACCTAGGGGCAAGGCAAGGCACATGCCTCATCAAAGTGAGGCGCATGTCCTAGAAAATAATTACATTTCTAATATAGGAAAAAGTTTGAACATAAGTAAATGCTTCTACAATTTCAAATACCCTAAATTATAGCATTCCCAATCAAAATACAAACAAAATCGTAACATCCATAAAAATCTAATGCATAACATTTAGTTCGAACGCATAGTAATATGGATAATGGCACTCAAATATCTAATCATAGTCACCAAATCTTCAACACCAATTACTTCATCATCTTCTTTGTCATTTGATTCATAACCCTCCACATTGGCTAAGTTTTCTTCAAGACTTAAACAGTTTGGCTTATGTGTTTCATTTAGGTCATCTAGGGCCAACGATTAGAGCTTTTTTAGCTTGAAGGATTTTAACTAGTGCATTGTCCCATGTTTTAAACCTCAACAATCAATGGTTGCAATGAAATATGAAGAAATTTGAGTGAAGATCTAAGAGAATTTGTGAGGTTCTAGCTTCATGAGCCACACACCTCGTCGTGAGGCCTGTGCCTTAAGGGCCTTAACTCCGCTTCATGTACATGCGCCTCACCTCAGGGTGCCGAGGCCTTTTCAATGCGCCTCGCCTCACCTTACTGCCTAGGCACACGAGGCACACACTTTTTAAACCAATATTACAGGGTAGTACTATCGTTTATCTCATGAAAGCAACATTTGTCTTGATTAGTCAGGTTGAAACAACTAACATAGGAGAGAACATAATTCTTCCCATTACAAGACATATACGTAACTACAAACACATGTATACATTCCATACATAGTCACTGCCAACATCTTCAATTTTCAATGGTTATTGAGAGTCGATAGTAGACAATCACAGTCGATCACCTCAAACATATGGGAATTAGTACCATAGTTATATTTTCAACATACTTGAACCCGCTACTTTATCCAATATAGTGGAGAGAAAAAATTGAGTAGCCACTCAGCAACCTTGTTTTGTCCAGAAGTCTCTCGCTGATCTTAGTTGCCACTATGCAGACAAGCATCATCAAGTTGTTCCGTCACCATGACACCTCCAACGTATTGCCTCAATCATGCATTGTCAACCACCACCAACATAATGGAATCACCATATGTATCATTTTTTCGGTATACTTGAACAACTGACGTTGCCCATTTCCCAGGATAGTTGATCCCATATGGTTGCCTCCATGATCGGAGGTCAAGATAAAACATTGAGTAGCCATTCTACAACCATCTTTTTCCCCAAAACCTCTCAACATACTTGCATTTGTGCAAATAAGTATCAATATATTCCATCATCACCACCAACCACCCCCATCGTATCTGCAACCTTTTTTGACCAAAAATATCTTAAACAATTTAGTCGCGCAACAACCTTCTAGTATTTACCGTCAATCGCTTCAGCGTTATTTGTAGCAATCCTTTGCCCAAAAATCTCTTGAGACCATCTCTTTACATCAGTGCTTTGAATCCCCTATGTTGATATAATGTGCATCACTTAAACTTCCACTCCAAATAATCATTCATGGATTCCAAGTGGATATGATTTTTCTCCTTGAATCTCGCCAATATAATCCCCAATTCCTGACTATTCTAAGGCAAAGTTTGGATTCAAATCATTTCCACGTATGAAATTCTTGAGGCTAATTACTACTCCCTCCGTCCCCCTTTGTTGTGCCTATTTCCTTTTTTGGATGTTTCAAAAAATTGTCTATATGTCTTAATATAATATTTCATATATTCAACAATGTTCTAAAAATCGCTAGGCACTAGTTGGGCAGAAAAGGGGGGCCTAGCGCCTAGGCGAGGACTAGTTTAGTAGCTCAGTATCTAGATGAGTATATGTACAAGAATAGCTCTTCCCCCCGGTTGAGTAGCTTGGTCTCCTTCCCAAACTGTTAGTAAGTGGTCAGTTGGCTGTCTAATCTAGGCGTCGGACCATCACCTAGCGCCTAGGCGGGGACTAATCAAGCTAGGTGGCCACCTTTTAGAATGCTGATATTCAATATGGATCTTATTTGATAGATCTCAATTAATTCTTTTAAACAAAATTTTTTAAATCATAAAAAATGTTATAGATTGTGAGATATAGACAATTTTTTGTGAGGTGCCAAAAACGAAACAGGCACAACAAAGTGGAACGGGGGAGTACTATTCAGTGCAAAACAATTGGCTTTACAGCATCGAACAAGCATCAAAAGCATAAATTATTGATGCTATAAAAGCTATTGATAACCCTTCATTCAGTCACCCAGCATTGAAGTTATTTCCACTTCAAAGAGGAAAGAGAAACATAGGTATTTATGCATGCTCCTAAAAAGTTGATACCACATGTGGTCTTCCGACAAGAAAACCAGTTGTATAATCTTAAGGAAAATTCTAAAATCAGCTCAATGGGCTAACAATAACAAGTGTGTGAATGTGTATTAAAAGGTGTAAAAAGTACACAGGAACACGTGTTTTCCTTGTATTCTTGTGTTCTTATTGTAAATCCAATCCCATCTTATAGGAGAGAAAACTAAAAGGATGTACCAAGGGTAGCAATAGGAAAACCTATGCACGTGGTATAATATTGAGTATTTGTACAACTTCCTCTAATTCAGACACAAGACATTGCACCTTCCATTCTGACTATATTTTTAGATATTAACATACATGGACACAAAAGTTTTAAGTACATTTGATACTCATATTTAGAAATACGCTAAAAAAAGTTCTGACCACAGTGCAAATAGCATCAGCATGGGCATGTGACATGACACTGACTTTTTAACATGCAAGTTTCCAGAACTTGGAGGACACAACATGTTGGGGACACGTCTGAAAAAACATATTCATGCATTGTACGATAGAATGAAAAACAAAGAAAATAAGACTCTACAACGTTCGCACTTATTGTGTCACAGCATTCACTGAGGTGATCTGACAGAAAACAATTCACATGAATCTTTGTCATCCCTCAACCATCAACAAAATAAGACATTCTTAAGCTTCAGTTGGACTGACCATTCCATTTGAAACCTTCAAAGTGTCCCATGAGTATCCATAGGGTCCTAGACTGTGTATAAACAAAAAAAGATGTTTGAGAAAAACTAGAACACCTTTGATTTCAGTGTACAACATGGGTCCAAAGAGTTTTGGTGGCTGAAAATTGTCGGACACCACACGTGACCTCCATAGTGCTTCATAGATTGACACAAATACACAAAACATATATTATATAATAATACAATATAAATATCGCGAGACATGGATATTACAAAGATATGTTGTAAATAAGTACTTTTATTATCTTGTTATAGATAGAAAATCAAAACCAAAAGCTGAAGTGCATTTATCACATTCCATAAATAAAAAAATCGTCAGTACTAAGCAAAGACCGTCTCCAACGTCAACTTCTATCTGATCTCTTTTCCTTTATTTCCCTTCACTCCGATCCTTAACTTCTTTCTTCTTTTGCTCAGCGTAGCTATTGGTACAAAGAGTTGTTCCTTCAAGAGCCCTTTTTCTCCTCATCTCTCCTTGTTTTCTCTTCATTGGAGAGAGAGAGAGAAGGAACCTTCACTAGGAGGTCTCTTCACTCTACAGAATAATACACATGCTTAAAATTTGCAATGGACGTATTGTTCACAGTTTGGCCTCAATTAAAGCCTCTGAAAATATACAGTCCCAAAAGCATCCTATCGTATCAATTTCTAGTATCCCAGCCATAATTGAAAAACAAATAAGTTGGGTGGAAAAATTGGATACTTGCTCAGTGAATCAAATAGTATCTGATGGGTTTTCATATGAGCAGTATCGGATAAGCTTAATTATGTTCACAACAATGCTTCAGTCCCCAATCGAGGGCAATCTAACCCGTCCTGAGGGTTAGCTTCAGACATATTAAACAAGATATGATGATTGTTCTTCATGCATTTATCAAAATGGATACAAACACATATTTAGTTCAATGAACATACATATTAATCCAATGGGAAATGGGAAGTATGGACATCAGCTATGCTAACGAAATCTGTAGGAAACATGGAATTACCTGAGACAACCAGATCCAGGGTTCAGACGATGTAAAGCACTTTGCCCAAGTAGGGGTAAACCTGAATTTTGAGTTTAATCCATATTATTACCATAGATTTGGTGTTGAGTAAGTTCCAAATCGATCAATGCATACACATATAGAGAGACACAGATATACTAACACGAGAAGATAGCAATATACAAAAGAGCATTCATTGGCATTGTATTATGGGCACTGACAATCCAAACAAACTCACAATATTCTCGAACGGACATAGTATAACATGGACAATGAATAACAGTGACATTTATGAATTGCTGAAATTATATGTAGTCACTAAATCGTCATGCATGAACTTTCAAAAATGGACATCATTAGTTTGGTAGTATTGATGTTATTAAAAAAACCCATGGACAAAAAATGAGAAAACAAAATTCAATTTCCATATCTTACTATTAGACTAGTCATGTCCTGTCATCATACAACTTTACAACCATCTTGTTGAGACTAATAGTTGCTTATACAGAAGCCAAACCAAAAAACAACACTACAAATGAAAATGAAAATGGAAGCCCAATACTATTATCGAAAACTACAAACCATAAGAGAGCATAACTATGAAAAATTATTATTTTAAGAACAAACGAAATAATTTCCGAATTTGTGGCACATTTCATTTTTCAAGAGATAGCATTTATCTCATTTGAACAAATTAGTTGAACATATGTTTTAAAAGCTTTTGTTATTTGGCTTTTCTCTTTAAAACCTCAGTAGCTTTTATTTTGAAAATCTTAATCGAAGGGGCCAAATCCAAACACTCAATAGAGCCCTTATGCAAACAACTATTCCATGTCTTCCACGCTTACGTAAGTTCTCGTCAAATCAAATTGAGCAAACAGCTAGAACATTTGCATACACTTTTTTGCTAGGTAGAGACAGCCAATCTGTCATCCAACATTTCTTTAATTTTTTTCCCAGATCTATTTATCTATGTTGTTGATATGATTTTATTAACCCTTGAGCACTCAGTAGCATATGACCAATAGTATCCATTTATCTGTGTTGTTGATATGATTTTATTAACCCTTGAGCACTCAGTAGCATATGACCAATAGTCCTGAGAAGAGAAAACTAGGATCTTGTGAAGAGGTCATGACATATCAAAGATTCGAATTAAAGGTTAAAAATGCCACCTTCTTCTTTTTTGCACTAATGCTAAGGGCACCGATGGGGTATCGACGGGCACGCGCGACCCACTCTGGATCCCACACGGATGATCCGAGCCATTCAATAATTTTAAAAAAAAAAAAAAAAAACCTAAGTGGGCTTGTGAAAAATCAGCTCAATCCGATATATGTAGGTGCTCGATACAAACTTCCAATTTTTCATTCAGATTTCAGGATCCTATAATCTGAATGAAAAATGGATAATTGGTTCGAGCACCTACACATATCGTATTGAACTGATTTTTCACACTCAGGTTTTTTCATTATATTATTGAACAGCTTAGATCATCCATGTCAGATCCGGAGTGGGCCTCACGTGTCGGTACCAAATCTGTAGTCATCCTATCGGTATCAATAGCAGGGCTCTCTTTTTTGTGTGTCTCTTACGAGATACAGGACTAACAAAATTGGGTTGGAAAAATTACGACATCTAGTGAACCATGAAAACTACGATCAAACCACGCATAGGCTTAGAGTATAAATATACACACACAGATGCACACACGTACTCAATCCAAACCACTCAGATCAAATGATTTTCAGCGCACATCGATTACAGCCACTGGAGTACGAGATAAAGAAGTTAAATCTAAGGTGGAAAAAGACGCAAACCTCTGGTAAATCACTGAACCGATAGTCGAAAACACGGTGGTATTCATTTTCCCTATCGTCGTCTTCTTCTTCGTCCCCGTCGCCATTGTTATTATAAGTTATATGAACAAAACCCTGTTAAGAGCCGTTGGATGCTTTGCGCGTATGTTTGTGGGGTATATATAGAGAGTCAGAGAGAGACTGCAGCCTCGAAACCAACCTGGATTATATTCTAATTAACTTAGGAAAGAAATTAAAATATGCTATTATGCATTAACTAGAAGAAGAAAGAAATCTGGAAAGCATATTGTTTCCTTTTTTGAGTTTACGTAAATGAGGAAAAGAGATAATGATAAAAACTTTTTGTACGGGAGACATTTTAATTTTCTAATTAATTTAAAAAGAATTTTAGAAGTGTATGAAGATATACGCAGAGATGTACGGGATGAGTGACGGTTTTTTTTTTTTTTTTGAAAGGTAAAAAAAATTCATTAATTTCTGAAATATATAAAGATTCATAGAAACAAAGAATGATGGCATCAAATCCCTAACTCGAGACCCAATCGATCTACAACGCTAAGAGTAATCATATGCTCATCCGAGACCCAAACCACAAGTTTGGCAAGAAACCAAACACGAAAAGCTTATTGGGACGAAACCCACACCTGCTAGCCTAAGGAAAACTTATCACTTTTCTTTTTATTTTTCAATTTTCTACTTCTCAAGTTTTAAATATGTACACGATAACTTGCACACTTATGCATTCCTTGGATTGGACTAATAAACTTAAGTTCAGGTATTTATGTGACATTTGAATGAAAACCTCTTCCGACCCAAATTCGGAGGATGGTCAAGTACATAAACTTGCATTGGATTTTTTTAAAAAGTGTGAAGTAAATTAAAACAGAATATGAAATAAAGTATATAAGCAACCTAAATTAGATGAGGAGGAGGATAATAACTTTTTTCCCAATTTTTCTTAGATTTTTCTAAATTATCGAAATCTAGGATGGTTAACTACATTAACTTGCATTGGATTTTTAAAAAAAGTATAAAGTTTATTAAAACATAACAGGAAATAAAAGTATAGAAGCAACTTAAATTAGATGAGGAGGAGGAGGATAACAATTTTCCCAATTTTTCTTAGATATTTCTAAATTATTGAAATCTCAGAGGTCAACTACATTAACTTTCATTGGATTTTTAAATTTTTTTTATTAAAGCAGAGCATGAAATAAAGTATAGAAGTAACTTAAATTAGATGAAGAGGAGGGTAATTATTTTTTTTACCGATTTTTCTTAGATTTTTTTAATTATCGAAATCGAGTTACGAAAGAATTACTACATTTCTACTTCACAAATAAAGGCTTCCGAACAAGGAAATGATAAGGTACTACCGGAAATGGAATGAATTAATAACTTTAATTTTCTACTTATTTTGCTTAGATTTTATTAGTTTCATTAATTCTCTCAAGCTAGAGATCCAACAATGAGCCAAAAATAAGTAGGATCTCAAAGCGTCTACTTCATGGACTTTGCTGAAGACCTGCTCTCCTTCAACATCATGCTGTCGTTAGAGCATCTCCACCATAGTTTTTTTGGATATCAAATTTCAAGACATCTAATTGTTACATGACCTTCAACAAAAGTGTTAAATTTGTCGAATTCAAAACCAAACCAAACCAAACCAAACCGAATCTTACACTTAAACCCATTATACTTATATATCTGTGTACAACAGCCACTAGTGTCTTTTAATCTCAAATCTCCTTTGATATCATACTCATTTGACTTCAAATTTATTCATCGAGGTTGGAGAATTACTTGATAGAAAAACTTTCTAAGAGTTTTTAAATATTCATCCAGGTCATTTTGAATAGTTATATTTTCATATTTTTCATATGGTGAATTACCTATCTTACCCCTTTAATAAAATATTCATATTTATGTATATATTTCTTTTCTTAAATTAGTGGGATTGTAGTAATTATAATAATCTAAAATTATGGGATCATTAATGGATATGAATGGGGGAATTTAGAATTCTCAAATTATCAAATTCTTTAAGGATATATTCTAAATTTTTCTCTCTTTAATTTCCTGAATTTTTCAAATCCTTAATTTTATGAATTTTTGTAAATTCCACCGTATAAACCATGTTCCACCGTATAAACCATGAATTATAAATTTCATGATTTATTTAGGATTTCATTAATTCTCGTAAATTCCAGCGTATAAGCCATGAATTGAGGATTTCATGAATTTCATAAATTTCAACATAACACTATAAATGAAATAAATCATGAAATTGAAAACGAATAAACCATGAAATATATTTGAAACCATAAAATAAACCATGTTATCGAATGTATCAAATCTGAAGAACCAAATAAACTATGGAATCTAAAACTACAGAATTCCTAAATAAACCATCAAATCTAAAACCACCAACCCCTCCCCACCAATACCACTATTCTTGCTACCTTTCCCAGCCAAAAAGATTCACTTAAAGAATCACAAAAAAAAAATGAACGATCTCGGAGGCAAGTGCATGGGGAAATTTCGAACGAAATCCAAGAATGAATCCGAGCCGATTTCGACATCAAAACCATCCCACTCATAATCCGGTTGACCTCCTTAATTCCTCCCACATTTTTGCCTTATTTCAGGAGGAACTGATGAAAGCTCAAGTGCCTCCCTCGAGGACTACCGCAATCCCCACCTCTCTCGGCCCACCTGAACGATCTGTTGCCGCCGTACTTGGTGGTTGGAGTCCGTTTGGTGCCGCCGCCGCCATTGCTTGATACGTCTGCGGCGGCATCACTAATGGTAATGAGTGAACGGCCGGGCGAAGGTGCGGCAACGGGCGTGAAGGGCCGGGAGGAGGCAATTCAATCGGCGAGATCCGGCCAAGGGCAGCGGCGGCACGGCAGAAGGAGACGATCGGTGACAAAAAATGGTGAGGCGAGGTTTTTGTTCTAGAAGTTTTTTATTTTGGCTAAAAATTGTTCCGAGATTTTAGAGAGAGGGGGATTGGGATGAGAGGGTTTTTCCGGCGAGATTTATGGGATTTCGAAAATTAATACGAATTTTTTTTGAATATGGGTCAAATGGTGACCACCCATTTTTTCGGGGACTTTCAGTCCCAAATTCCGATGCTATATATATATATATATATATATATATATATACACAGTATATATTATATACAGTATATAATAATAATAAATAAGGGCACTATCGGAATTACAAAAGATTTAGGATGAAAATATAAATGTTAAAAAGGTCCTGAAGGATAAATCTTGGGTCTGAGGTTTAAATCGTCCTTTGGAACCTTCACATATTAGAGCATCTCCAATCCATCCAAAATAGAGGATGAATGTAACACATTGAGGAAAGATTTTGTAATTTATTCTATTTTTTCTTCACTTTTTGTACTTTTTGGGAGAATCTTTGAGGGACCCATCGTCCTTTTTAGAGTTTTGGAGGAATTTTGTACTCCAAATTTACTTTTGATCCTCCATTTTTAGAGGACCAAATTTACTTTTAGAGGACCAAACTCTAAAAAGGACGGTGGGTCCCTCAAAAATTCTTTCAAAAATTACAAAAAGTGAAGAAAAAAAGAATAAATTATAAAATCTTCCCTCAATGTGTCACATCCATCCTCTATTTTGGAGAAATAGAGGTGGATTGGAGATGCTCTTGGAGATGCTTTTAGATAGATACCTCTTCTTAAAAACAAGTAGCTTATTTTATATATTTAAATTCAAAAATAATATAAATAAAAAATAATTTTTTAATTTTTTTGGCATCATATACAAAATCTCGATAAAATCTTTCAAACAAGATTTATATTACATATTTTTAAATTTTAATAAATTCATAATTTTTAAATTTAAAATTACCTTTTTAAAAAATAAAAAAATAAAAAATAAAAAAATAAGGATTTTTTTCTAATTCCGGAAAGGTTTCTAATTTCGGAAGGGGGCCTTAGACTTGGGTTTGGAGCGACAGTTTATTTGGGTACTTCTATTGAAATATACTGTATAAGCTAGTTGTTTCACTGTCAACGCAAACTATTTTTTCAATATAACATCCGGCTGTTCAGGGGGGGAAAAAAAATTAAAAGCAACATCCTGGCACAAATTCTATGGTAGAAGGCGCGAGTGTTTCTCGAATTCAACCCACATTCTGAGCTGAACTTCGCTTGTGAACACAGGTTTTTGTCGGGCAACGAACCACACACGCAAGAACACAAAGAAGGATCAATCAAACACGAAAGGAAAGCTCGACACGAATATTTAGGTTGTTTGGCGAAAATGCCCAAGGCCACGGCTCATACCAGATTTCAATACTTTCCCAAAATAGGAAGTAGTTACAGACTTACAGTGCTAGCAACTAGCTAGGATTAGCGAAAATAGATAATCTTGGGAGCTTACATATATACTATGTACTATTAAATTTCCGTATATTACTATTACTCCTACAAAGTTTCTGATTTTGAGTCCATTCTTGCTTACTTTTCACACACCCAAATGGCTTTAATAAAAACATGTGAATTCTTTCTACTGTTATTGCTCTGTCTTTTGTTTCTCACTTTTCTATTCCGCCTTAACACGAGAAAATTACAAATCCAGAAAATTATGCAGTAACATGATGAGTTAGCAACGATCATGGTTCTGAAGAGAGCAAATATGTTACGTACGAAAAACCAGATACTCACCCTGAAGCTGTCTGTGCCGGAGTAGATTCTTATTCTTGCTGTGTTTTTATCAATGCCTTTTTTTTTTTTTGTAGAGCTGTCCATCGAATTCTCCTTCACCTGTTTTGTAAATACTACTGTAGTGATTAACTAGGTTTATATACTTGTTTGAATGGCATGATCTTCTGTGACTGTGATGAAGTTAATTTGTTTTCTCATAGGTTGTAGTGTGAAAGTCAGATTTTACATTCAGACAGTGTAATCCAAAGCCCTCCCTCCCAAACATGTTTCGAGTTTGTTTGACTAACTAGTGTTTACTTGTTCCACCTGCTATGTCCTCGTATTTTCCTTTTCTTACTGTCATTTAAAGTTTTAGGAATGGCATTCACTTTTTGCTTTGAATCACATGAACTTTTTGGGATGCCAATCATATGAGTTAAGATCGTAATTGCAACGCAAAGCATGAAATTCTCACAATTGTGTAAAGATAGCAGTTGCTTATGCTGGAAGAATGGTACTTAATTCTTATTGTAGTTCCCACCAAAGACATGTTTTGAGAAGTTAGAAAGTAACAGGACAACATTGAACTGAGATGTGTAATAACCTAAGTTAACATGGTAGAATGCTAATCTTTCTGGTTTAGAGATTATATTTCATCTCAAAGCTGATAACGAAAGCAACACCAGGTCTAAAGCTCTACAAATAAATTAAAAAAAACAAACAAAAACGGTGCATGTTTCATGTAATTTTGTATCCTATGTTTGGCAACTAGTGGTGTTATATATTTCGTATTAACTGGCAACTAGTAATTGTTAACTTAATATCAAAGCTATGCTGTACTAAGCATTTTTGTACTGTACTTGGTTCCTTATTCTTGACTTACTACCAAAGTTAGGAACTTGACCACACCATGGTTTGTAAGAGAGATCAGATAATTGCTAGGCCAAATCCACGATGAAACTGTAAATTGCAGAAAAACTATATAAATCCCTAAGCTGCTATGCACACACACGCACCCCCAAAGGGAAGAGAGAGAGGGAGAGAGATACTTGCATTGATCTAATTAAAACCGCTGCGACACCAAACCCCCCTTTTCTCCCATGGCTGAAATTGCTGTAGATGAGGACAGCAGGGAACTATACATAGCACTAGTGCAGGGGAAGAGCGAGAGGGTGCTTGAACTATGCCAGAATTTTCCAGATGGTCCATTTCAGGTGGTAACCATACACAATGACACAGTCCTCCACGTGGCCACATCATGTAAACAAGTTGACTTGGTTCATGAATTGCTCAAAAGGGTCTCCGATGATCAACTTGACAAACTGACGCATCAAAACAAAGCTGGAAACACCATCCTCCATGAGGCTTCCACTTCAGACAAGTTAGTCCAAGCTGCCAAGGAAATGCTTATCAAGGCACCCGAGTTGTTGAATGTCCGCAACAACTTTGACGTAACACCTCTTTACCGGTCAGTAGAATTTGGCAGGATGGACATGTTCAAGTTTCTTGATGATTTAATCAGAAGACAAAAGCAGACAACTGATCAGGAGGGAGACTTGGAAGCAGATCCTGAGATATATTATCACAGGAAGAACAAGACCACTGTGCTTCACACGGCTGTTGTCATCGGAAGTTTTGGTACGTATATAGTAATGTTCTCATCTGTTGTGATGAAATTTAAAATCAGTTAGATTAGCTTTAAAATTTGTTTTCTTGCATGAGATTTGAACAGATCTAGCTCTTTTTATTGCGAGAAGGTATAAGCATTTAGTCGATGAACAAGACAATGATGGGATGACTGCTCTCCAGCTTCTCGCGTGCAACTCATTGGCTTTTGAAAGTAGACGTGGTGGGGGATGCCTTAAACGTCTCCTGTGCTCTCGTATGATACTTCTCTTTGATTTTATATTTAACAGAAGTCCTTTTTGTTTTGTAATTTGGATAACTTATAGTATATAAATTCATCTTTTCTAACATGTATCAGAAAGTAAAAACATACTGGTTGCTTTTCAGGTGTCTTAACTGAAGAAATGTCTACTGCTGCCAGTGAAGGTATAACGGGACATTTTAGTACGGAAATTCTAATCTCAAGGAAGATTTACAGGGAACCACGCAAGGAAAAATGCGTTTGGGCCCATTCCGGATCCCATAAAAATCTAGAAAAATATTCATAATTTTTTTAATATTATTTTATGAGGCCCTAAAATTAGCTCCAATGGACATCGGTAAGTATTACTTTTGGATTTACATAGGCAAACTAAGCAGTTTCGCCCTACGAATCCAAAAGTAATACTTACCGATGTCCGTTGGACGTGATTTTTTACAGAGCCCCATAAAATCATATTCAAAAATTTATGGATATTTTTCTAGATTTTTGTGGAATCCGGAATGGGCTCAAACACGTTTTTCCTTTCATGATTCCCTGTAAATCTTCCTTGCGATTAGAATTTCCGTTTTAGCATGCATGCATTTGCAACCTTGCTTGTTCAACTATTTTTGTCAACACATTGCGTTTCTACCTGTTTTCTGACAGAAGAATTGGTTGCTTTTCAGCTGAGTCAACTGAAGATATAACTCAGACAAAAGGTAATGGGACACAGTATGTGTTAAGAGTTTTACGTATAGCGGGCTATCCTCAACCCTACATCAATGGATTTTTCAAGTATTTATACATACATACATACTGTTTGGTTGTATATTGTCTACACTCTTATTCAAAGCTCTCTAGGCCGAAATAGCACACATTTGGGAACATTCTTACATTTTATATACGTATAGTTACATACATGTATATATAATATGGAGTAGCGGTTTTTTAATTCTCTATATTTTGGACCCTCCGATTTGTACGTATTTTTTCTATACCTAAGATTTACGGACAGTAAGACTAGAAATATACTTGGAAAGAATGAATATTTGGAAGAAGGATATATGAAGAAAAACTAATTAAAAATAATGTTTCCTAATCTTATTCTGAATCATTGTTATTGAATTTTCTTTACTTTCCTAACAGTTGTCTCTCTCTCTCTCTCTCTCTCTCTCTCTCTCTCGTTAATTCCAAAATGGATTCCAATTTTGAATCCAAAACTGCTTTCTCTCTCACACACGTCCCCCCCACGGCTCTCTCTCTCTCTCTCTCTCTCTCTCTCTCTCTCTCTCTCTCTATATATATATATATATATATATATATATATATATATATATATACACACACACACACACATACACAGTCCATTTCCCGTGAAGGGGTCCGCATTTTGACTAAAATGTGGGCCTCTCAATTTCTCCCATTTGCTAATCGAATTTTGATGATCCGAGTCGCTCAATGTGATCAGAACGTGATTTTAAGGGTAACTGCGAGAAATTAGCAAAAAAAATGATTGGGAAGGGCTTCATCCGAATAGTTTTTTATTGAACGGTTAACAAAAAAACTGCTCAAATCAAGCCCTTCCCAGTGGTCTGTCGTTTTCGTACCAAAAATATAATTTATAAAACAGGGAATTAACAATTATCCCGAAGAATAGCAGTTAAGTCCGAGATCGTCCACGGAGAGTAAAAAGCTAAGTTGCAATACGTTCCATTGATTTCTAATTTAATTCTGAAAGGAAAAAGGTTTGGATTTGAGCTGATTAAACTAAAATTAAACTAGAAAGCAATTAAAGGATTTTGAAACAAACGAGAGAAAGGACTAGGGTTTCCGATTCAGTCTCCCCTTGTAACACAATTATTTCGAAACCTAGGGTTCACATTCAACATTCAACCAGATCACCGTAGGGTAGCAATTCCTATCAATAATCCCCAAAAATATAATCAAGATTCGTACTCCGTATAGGTTATCTCAACACGGCACGGATCGTCTCATTGGATTTAACCACGACACGATCCGTCTCACGTCGTATAATCTATCTCAAAGCCTATCTCGAAACATTCAAAATCATTGCGCATGACTGTGCTTGAAACCATGGATTCAAACACATTCGAATATTGAAAAAATATAAAACTTCATGAAAATTACAAATCGATCAAGTCATACAATCAAGTTGAATATAGAACCCTAGAAAACTAACAACTACACTATTTGGAGAGACCTCCTCATTACCCTAGTCAAGAAGTTTAGCCACTCATGGAGTTGGAACAAATAACCAGACAAGAATAAAGCTCCATTGAACAACAAACTAAAATCTTTCGAATGAATAACATATGAATAAAACCCAAAACTCCTGCTGCTGGTTTGGCCGTGATCCGGGAGGCGTGGTGATGGCTGCCCCGTTCTCTGTTTCTGCGTGGGATCAGATATCCCTAAACAAAACCCTTGCTTTCTTTTTTATATTAGCCAGGAGTTCTCCACCGTAGGTAATTAAGTGGGTCCAATTCCAGTCGCTTAGGAATTTTATACAGTGCTTCTCTTCTTCAAATATCCAATATAAACTTGATCTCTTTTCTTAATTAATTCGATTGGCGCCGGTAAAATTCTCAATTTAGCTCTGATTGTTATCCAACGGTTCCGTGGAAACTGAAACAAGGAAAACGAATATCAAACTCTAAATAATATAATAAACGGACATAACAAGAGTAAATTAAGGGGCGTAAATAGGCACATTTACGCACCTATCACCTAGTCATTTTTTTTCTCTATTTCTCACGGGTACCTTTAAAATCACGTTTTGAACACATTGAGCAGCCCGGGTCATTGAAATTCGATAAGGAGATGGGGGATCCGCATTTTAAGAGGTCTGCATGTGAAAATTTCGTATATATCTCATTTTTTTGAAATATGTTCAAATTGCTAAATGTTTAGTTGATTGAGGGAAAAAACCCGATTAATTATATATTTGGTTATTTTTCATCCTCTCCTTCATCGGGTTGAAAGCCAACGAAAATATACGTGTGCCTGTGTTTCCGCATTGGAGTTAATTTTCTTATTTAACTTAATTTTCTATGGTACAAAACACAAGGGTGTAGGGCACATCGATACTTAACAAAAAATAAGTTGTTACAATGGATGATTACTTTGATCCAATAGTTTAGGCTCATTCTCCTCTTTTCAGTAAAGAAGAAATTAAATAGGCATCCTAATTGGAAGACTTATTTAGGTGTTCATTCTAGTGTGTTTGAATACTTATGTGCTCATCCTCAAATTGTTATGTTTCCCCATTATACCCTTGGTAATTAATTAATATCGATATTGTGTTTTACATATCTTTAACTATAAGATTAGGATGTTTCTAAATTTGTGGGATTTAGTTGAATTTGACGTAAGTGGTTGACGGGAAACAATACACCCAATTACCCACTTTGAATCACAATCAACCTCTTTCTCTCTCTCTCTCTCTCTCTCTCTCTCTCTCTCTCCAATGGTAAACAACCACGTGAGAATGGATGCAGAAAAGGAATCACTCTTTTGGTCTTACCCATACGCGCTCTACTTCGTCCAAAGCCTATCAATTGTACTCTCCCACTCCAACATCGATCTCCGACTCACCGCCGAACTATCACCACCCAACTCCCCTTCTTGACCAGAAAATCGCTCCATGGATTTGTATCGATTTCGGTATTTTTGTGTGGAACAAATGGTGTCGGACGCGAGCAAAAAGAAGGCGGCGAGGGCCGCCAACAGAGGAGGAAAGGTCGTGGCGGCTGTGTCTTTGTCTAAGGATGCCGCAACTGTTGATGAAGTGGCCAACAGACTCGACACACTTTAGATTTCAGATTGGACTTGTACCGGTGTCCTCTGGCTTTTTAATGGTAAGCACCGTTGTCCTCTGTTTGCGCGCATCTTATGCCCAGGGATATTCGAGTAATTTCATCTGAAAAGGGCCTATCTTTTTTTTCTTTGGATTGTTTTAGTTGGTTTCATTGTGTAGGGTAATGAAATCATGCGTAACAGCACAATATTAATTCTAAAAAGTACACTTGTAGTTATCATTTCGATTGTTCGATTTGGAGTGTAAATTAATCATATTTGTTATGAATTCATCATATTGAAAATGAATACTTATCCCGATGGATAAACCACTACTTCTTGTCACAATTTCGGCATATGTGTTTCGATTTTTTTCAAATTTTGTCATGATTTTTGTTTATTGTAGTATTGTCAGGCATATGTGTAATGTGTTTCGATTTTTTCAAATTCTGTCATGATTTTCTTAATCGCCGCTGTTACCCGATTCCGTTGCCGAAATATCAATTTTAGGTATTATGTTTTTCAATTTTTGTCATGTTTGTGAATTGATTATGTTTTGTTCATCTAACTCGATTGAAACCTACACTTCTTAAAACTTGTCATGTTTTTTATTTGATCATATTTTATTCATCTATCTCGATCGAAACCTACGCTTATCGAAACTTGCCATGTTTTCCGATTTTGTCATGTTTTTTAATTGATCTTGTTTTGTTCATCTATCTCGATCAGGTTTTGTCATGTTTTCCGGCTTACACATTCGTTTTTGTAAGAGTCGTGTTTTCTTTTTAGATTTTAGGGGAATGAAAATATGAGAGAGAAGATTAGGAGAGAAAAAATTCAAAAGATTAGGTGAGAAATGTTTGAAAGAGGAGAGAGAATTGGGATAATTAGAAAAGATAAGATTTGAAAAATTAGGAGAAAGAAAGGGTAGTTTAGGATTTAATTGAATTTGAGGATGAAAACATAAGTATTTAAACACATTAGGATGAGCACCTAAATAAGTAGGGTAAAAAGGATGGCTAATTAAGTTCCCCTTAGGTAAAGTGCTCACACTTTTTTGCACATATTACACAATTGCCGTGTGAATTTATTTACTCCTATAACAACTGTACATTAATGTCTTTGTGAATTTTTTTAAAAAAAAGGGGGAGAAGAATACCAAAACTTTCAAGATTTTGTGCTAATTTGAAGAATATATATATAGGGAAGCGTTAAGGAGACACAAAAAACACTCCATCTCAACCATTGAACAACCCAATAGCTGAGATTAGAAGTTCACAAAAAATTACTCTTGGCCGCAAAGAATTACTCATAACCAAGAATTACTTTTGGCTGCATCGAAATGCACTTGGCTACATCGAATTGTACTTGACCGCATCAAATTGCACTTGACCGCATCGAATTGCACTTGGCCGCTTGCTCTTGGCTGCAAAGAATTGCGAGACCATAAAGCAATTCGATGCGGCCAAGTGCAATTTAATGCAGCCAGTAGCAATTTGATGCGGCCAAGAGTAATTCTTTGCGGTTAGGAGTAATTCTTCACAGCCAGAAGTAATTTTTTGCGGCCCTGTTGGCCGCTTGCTCTTGGCTGCAAAGAATTGCGAGACCATAAAGCAATTCGATGCGGCCAAGCGCAATTCAATACGGCCAGTAGCAATTTGATGCGACCAAGAGTAATTCTTTGCGGTTAGGAGTAATTCTTCACGGCCAGGAGTAATTTTTCACGGCCATGAGTAGTTCTTCGCTGCCAGAAGTAATTCTTTGCGACCAATAGTAATTCTTCGCGTCAAATTCTTTTTCTTTTTAACTAATAGGTAAGATAACAAAATTGTTGTTCAATACAACTTGAGCTGTTGGTTTAGATGATTTGGAGTTTCATGATCATCTGGGATTTGAAAATTGTAGGTTTTTTGTTGGAGCCTTTTGAGTAGACAGAGTTTCAAACTCTACTCCTTACCTAGTTATATGTAATCTTGGAACTATTTTGCTTTTCTATTTTTCTAGGTCAGTTAAAGAAACAAGTGCGATAGAAATGTCACTTTTGAGTTAGTGGACATTCAAAAAATTGAATTCGAGTTGGAATCCGTATGATTATACATTCTTAATATATTTCTAATGCTATCCATGAATGCAACTAAAAGAATTAAACAGATTTGGTAACATTTGTTGTGTTAGACTATTTTATGAATTTGGTTAGATGTACCATGTTTGAAGCTTATTCTTAAAATGAAAATTTCCGAGAAGTAGATTTTGTTGGGAGAAAGAAATTTTTTCTAATTCACGGTTATTTGTAATGCTTCTCTCGCATGAGGTGGAACCTTACGCATATCCGGAACTCACCTCATGTAAGATGGCATTAAAAAGAATCGTTGTATCCACACAAAAAAACTTCAGAAAAGTGGGATTTGATATTTCATTTAGACTATGTTTAGAAAGTATTGCACTGTACCTGACAATTACTAGTATCCATATATACCAATATTTTTCTGTTTTGTTTATGTATAGGCCAGTGCTTGATCAAATACAAGTCATGGCCAGTAACATGCATGCTAGAATTGTCTTTGTGAGGATACATTTGTCCTTAACTAAGAAGCACGGACACTTACAAGAAGGTTGTGTGTCTGCGTCTGACACGTGCCAGACACAGACACTCCTCGGACACGTATCCCTTACTCTCTCTTTTTGTGTCCATAACTAAAAATCAAAATCTTAATTCGGACACATATCCAACACTCTTTGTGCATTATGTCCTACTCTTCTTTCGTGTCTATGAGTCGGAAATAAACATGTGATAGGATGATCCTTGGACACTTGCTAAGTTGTGCCTACCAAAGATATCGAAATTTGACATATCACTACGATATACAAAGTTGGAAAAAGTAGTAATTGTTCCAAGTTATACCATCTTAAAGTCAATTGGAATTTGTTAAGGATTTCTATATTTCGAGTCCCATGTCAACTAGATTCTTCATTACTTATTGTAACTTTATATGCTTTTGAACATGTACTTACGGTGATATATTCATATAACAATGTGTTTAGGTACATATAATTGGACATATCCTCAACGTGCCCGTGGCCTATATTTAGAGAATAATGTATTCGCGTGTCCTTGTCATGTCGTATCTATGTCTCGTGTCCGTATCGGTGCTACTGGGTCCTTAGGTATGTTCAAACAAAAGCAATTAAAGAACACAACCAGTACATAGGGGATCCAATCCATACCTAACATGCTGAAACTCCAAACATTTTTATCATGTTATGGGTTTACATCACAGACCCATCTCAAATCCATTCCATTGAGATGCCTAATTAGATCGTGTATTAATAATCATTTAGAGTTGTGGTAAGTTGCAGCTGGGTGTTGGAGAGTGCCTTATTGAGAAACAATCCAGGAGGAGAGGGAAACATATGAATGGGCTGTGAAGCTTGCCAAGTTCTTAATAAAAGAAGATAGATCATGGATAAAAACTAAAGCCGTGGAAACCCGGAAGCGCCCGAAGCACCACCACTATGAGATTAAAGATTCCTCCTCAGATCCCTCTGAGAAGAAAGAGAACGAGCAGAAACCGGTACCAAGTGCTGTAATTGCCGAAACGCCATTGTTTTTGGCGACCAAGAATGGCTGTTTGGAGATAGTTAAGGAAATACTCAGAGTGTACCCCTGGGCAGTTGAACACATTGATCATCAGGGCAGAACTATTCTGCACGTAGCAATAAAGTACCGCCAAATGGAGGTTCTTGATCTTGTGGAGCAAATGGGGCTGTTGGTGAAGCGGCTGGAGCGAAAGGTTGACAAGAAGTCCAACACCATACTACATATGGTTGGAGAGAAGACAGAAGATCGTATTGCTCCCGAGGTGCGAAGCCCTGCTTTCGAATTGCAAGAGAACTTGCTCTTGTATGAGGTAAGTGCTAGCCCTTTAAAATTCATGCTCAATTCAAACCGGTTCTTGATTGCTTCAATCTATCTGAAAACAGTTTTTCTTAAGGTGGGAGCTTTATGTTTGCTTAATTTGCAGCGCGTGTGGGACATATGCCCTGGCAGTTTACTAAATACACTCAACAAAGACAAGAAGACTGCTCAAAAGCTGTTTGAGGAGGAGAATGAACCTCTTCGAAAAAAGGCCAAAGAATGGCTCCAACGTACAGCAGAACACTGCTCCCTTGTGGCGGTGCTCATTGCCACAGTGGCCTTTGCTGCAGCCTACACAATACCGGGAGGTCCCAACCAGAGTACCGGTTTCCCAATCCTCCTCAACCGGCCTTTCTTTGTTGTTTTCACCTTGACTGATGTCCTTTCCCTTACATTTGCTTTGACATCAGTGATTTTTTTCCTTCGAATCCTCACATCCCCATTTCGCTTAAAAGACTTCAAGCAGTCTCTTCCGCAAATCCTAATGCTAGGTGTTACGCTTCTGATTTTATCTGTGTCGATGATGATGTTTGCATTTGCCGCGACTGTGATCCTTATGATAAACAAGAGGGAGGAGTGGACGAAAGTTGCCCTCTACACTGCTTCATTCCTCCCGGTCACCATCTTCGCACTCTCCTACATGCCTCTTTATTTATCCCTCATGAAAACTTTCATCTACTCACTCAAGAAAGTGGCGATGATCTTTCCCAGATTCACTGGTTACCCCCATAAATCTGAGCCCAAAAAACTTGAAACCTCAAATTCTACACACCCACCAAAACCTCAAGCCGCCCCCAACATAGTTTAAATGGCTGGATCATGAGAGTGTTAAGAGTTTGTTTTCCCCCTGAACTACCTCGTGAAAATATGTTATAAGTAAATATTGTTACTAAGAATAGCAGTAATGGTGTCGTGGTTCATGATAAAAAGAATGATGGTTAAGGTGTCATGGTTCATGTAACAGGAGCCAGATTATTGGCTATTCAAATTGGAAGCTAAACTATTTGTTTCATTGCCAGCAAATGCTAATGTTGCATCGTGATATCATTGCACAGAGCTTATGGCAGATGCCGGCGTTAGTGTTTCTCGGATGAAACCCAGATTATGATTATAATTGGCTTGCTACCGGCATGACCCAATTAATAGGCTTTACCTGTTAGTTATTTTTCGTCATTTTCGACCAGATTCATACTATAGAGTTTCCCATGTAAAGGGATATTTGCCGGTTCTAGGGTTACGACAAGAGAGATACGGGATACAACTGACTCATTATATTCTCCTCTTGCATAATTAGATCGATTAGCATGAAAATTTATGGTCTAATTTGTGATGTGTTATCTCATTGTCTAGTTGGTAGAGCTGTACATTGAACTTGTTTTCAACGTGTTCTGTAGTGGATGGTACTGGTTATCTTTATCTTAGGAATGGGGGCTAGACATCCTGGCTCAAAAAAGGGATCCGAACTGGTCTTTTTATTTTCAGCTCGTCAAGTACATTCCTTATGCAAAAAAAAAAATTTCACTTTAATCGCACGTTGGTATCAACTTAAACGAAACATATTTGTCTCGAAAAAAATCTCCTACTTTTGTTCATTCCCTAACCATATCTACTTTTGGAATTTATTCGGTTTTGCGCTATCAATCGCTTATTCAATTCATTGTTTCCTGCTCTTCCAAACTCTTGGAGACGGAGTACAATTTGGATTCCTTGTTTGACTAATATATCCATCTACATGGAGAAGGCTGCAATTTGTCATGTATCTTTCTGTAGTGGGCCGGAATATCAATCATAGCCCAATGGGCTCGTTAGGCCCATGATCCCTTGAGCCTACATGTATCGGATAAGAATAAAGAGCACAGGGATTCCCTATCGGATTAGGGGACATCCGGGTCAAAACCATGGCCCAGGTCATGTCCAGAGACAACAGTCAACCTCAGTTGCTCCAGTACAAAACAGATCGGCTCGGCCATGTGGTACCAATCTGGTTCAGTCGCGTGGCATGGACAAATAGTAAACAACGAGCTCGCCGCACAGTACATGTTCGGTCCGGCCACGCGTCATCACCCAACACCAACATGTGGCGCGGTCCCCAATTGGGGCGAGGGTACGACTTTCAGCGGTTGTCGGTAGAAGCGTACGGGTCCAACCTGATGTGACCACGTACGTAGCTCAACAATGCGCTGGCCAACAAGCTCAAGGGTGGACTACAACCTGGCTTTGCGTCGAGGCAGGGTAATGGTGGTCGGTGACGTCACCTCAGCACGTGTGGAGCATGCTCCCCCTGTAACTTGGCCCCCAAAGCAGGTACTTCTCTATACACTACAGTGATAAACCCTACCAGGTATGCTCTCTTCTCTCCTACTAAGGTTGATTCTTCTCTTCTGGAGTTGGAACTTAGTCATCGGAGTGCCCATCGCCCACTAACCGTTTGCTACTTGTGTAGTGACCAATAGAGAGAGAAGTGGGCTAGTAGATCAAACCACGAGACAAGTAACCCAGATCTGAGAGTGTAAGGCCTAGTATAGGAGAGTGATCAACCCACACTTTCTTATCTTTTTTCCCCCCTCAGTAAGAGGGTAGAGGAGAAGCAAGGCCCTGTAGATGTGCACCGCCCCACCGAGGCTGAAGAAGGTAATAGGCGGATCATGAGAGTCAAACAGTTGCGAGGGGACATCGGCACACCTCAAACCCATGACCACACGAGAGCCATACCCAATGGAAGTAACACATTTGCCATCTTGGCCACCACCTCGGGTGGTCAATTTGTGATGCATCCACTACAAAAAAAGAAAAGAAAAGAAAAGAAGGCATAATTAATGAGATGATGATAACGATGATGTTAGTGTGTCATCAAAACAAATCTGAGGTTGACTCTTTATCTGTTCCAACCGGCCATTAAGGTTAAGTTCATGAAGTTTAAATTTAGTTTAGTCATATGATTGGTTTCGACTAGGGGTGACAAATGAGCGGGTTTGGGTTAATATGGGTAAGTTATTAGTAGGTTGGGTCTTTAATGGGTCATTGACCTATTTCGACCCATTAATTAAGAGCTCAATTACCCATACCCGACCCGACCCATTTATTTAAAATCAAACCCGACCCGCACATTAACCCAATTACATACATATTAAAATTCTAAAATGACTAAATTACCCATGTACACTGAAATGACAATATTACCTCTATATATCTAAATGACTAAAATACCCATGTACACTAAAATTACCATATTATCCTTTGCTCTTTTTTATTTGACTGTTTGATTTAATTTTTTTTTTTTTTTTGGACGAACAACTCTTCCTTTAATTTGCTCTTTTTTTTCTTGGATTACACGGAAAAAGAAGCAAAAACACGGGAAGACCTTGGCAAGTAAACCAAACAGCAGCAACAACAGCTTGATAGCACCTATAATGTAGAAAATTTCTTTTCCTTAATGGCGAAATTTCCTTTTTTGAGAGATAGAAAGAGAAATGTATGTAATAATTTAATAATTGGACAACAAAATTATTGTGAACCTTGCACAGAGTGAGGTGTTAGTTTTAGGGAAAATGTCCTTGGCGTATTTTGATAATTAATTCCCGTCAAGAACATGCTAAAAACATTTGTTAATGCTGAAAATGTCCTTGGCGAGTATTAATTATCAAAACACGTCATTGGCTATCATTTTCCCTCAGTTTTATAGGTCCAAAGAAAACACAGTCAAAATGTGTGTGCATGCATGAGCGAAAGCTAGAATGTGAGTATGAGTATCAAGCCATCTTTCCAAACAAAATGCTATGGTAACGGAGGAAAGTGCATTGATGAGAATACACACACTCACATATTTTGGTGGGTTCTATACACACTGAAGGTGTAGTGTGTGTGGGCCTCAATGTGATCGAATGTGAGCGAATTTGTGCAAGTGTTTGTAATTCTAAAATTTTTTTTTTTGTTTTTTATGGATATGTTCGAAATTGTCCGATGTAAAACCAGCGTGGCGCAAAAACTATTTTGAAGATTTATGTGGGTGAAGTATCACCCAAGTATGACGATTTGCAATGTGCTGATTACAGTGGATAATCTTTTCTCCCAAACCAGGCCCCGATTTTGCCACGTTGGAGGTACAACATGTGGTTTGTCTTTCAGCGTGGCGGCATGCTTTAACTTTTATGCCGTCGTGTGTGTATATTGTTTGGTGGGTTATATTCATGACTTATTGGGTCATTTAAGTTAATTTAATTGATGTCCAATTAAGGTCCAATTAATAAATTGGTTAGATGGGTTGGATCCATTCTAATCCAACTAATTAATGAGTTGGGTTGGGTCTAATTTTCAGAGAATGGGTTTGGATTTATTAATGGGTTTGAGTCTAATTTGCCACCTCTAGTTTCGACAAATCCTAATCCGTTAATTATCTCTATGTCCAAAGTCAACCTATGCCTGCACGACATCTTCACGATTCTTTCAAAGCATGCTCTTTAAGCTTTAACTAATCAGGCTTATCTAATCATTATCCAGAGTTCTTCCAATGAGTATATTCTTATGTTGGATTCCCTGTTCTTATAACAGAGATTACTAACACACAACACTTCACTTCTCTTCGCCGAACATGCTTCGTGTCTGCAGCAGTGTCTCGAATTTAACCCGCTGGATACTTATTACTTACAATCGGTTATCCAACCCGTATACTAGTTCCACTAGTAGTAGTTTTCGACCCAGTTATTAAATCTAAGGGTTTTTCCTTATGTAGTACTCCCTCCGTCCCCTTATTATAGTCCAGTATTTCATTTTGGGCTGTTCCTTAATAAGTGTCTATTTGGTAAAGTTAGTGGGTAAAAATTGGTACATTGTCTATTTTGTCCCTAAAAGTAAATTCCATTTTGAAAAGTTAGTGTAATCATGATGGGTAAGTAAGGAAAGTGGAGGAAAAAGTTGATGTGAAAGGTATAATGATGATGTTTTTTTAATAAGTTGGAGTTACGAAGTAGGACATTTAAAAAGGGACGGAGGGAGTAGTATTTGGGGACTCTAGAGTTTGATCTTGTGAGAGCTACGTACTGGAAATTTTCATATCTCGTTTAGGTCAGTAGTTGCCTGAAATATGTGGATCCGATGTACTGGGGGATTAGTCGGGGCAGAATATTCTTGTATTCTGCGTGATTACTCTATTCTTCAGTTTTCTCGATTTTGTTTTTCGCTTTAACCCTTTGTTTCTTTACATTCTTTTTTTTTTCTGTTATTTGTCTGATGATGATTCCCGGGACTAGATGGGTTGTGTTGTTTTGTGTAGTTTGATGATGATGCTCTAGGTGTCATCAACACAACTGAAGATGACTTTTGACTTTGTTTAAATGGGATGAACATTAAATAATCAGATTACTTTAATTCGATGGAGTTTGGTAATGGATTGCAAATAGATCAATGCATGTGAAGTAAACCAATAACAGCACGACAGCTCAAGCTTCTTAATTATAATCACTGAATAAATAAATAAATAAATAAAGCAATCTCTTTTTAAGTTTTAACCTTATTAGAGTGGCTTAAGTGCTGGCGTGATTGTCACATACTATGTGCTTGGAATCATTGCTTTTGCTATAATAGAAACCTTATCTTGATAGAGAATGTTGTTAACTACACAATTGATGGTACAATTAAAAAGCAATTCAACCTCTAATTTACTTTTTAGACATGCACGATCAAGGGAAAAAATTTCAGTGCCGGGTGGGTACTACGTGGTGTCCGCTCAGCACATCCAAGCCGTCCATTGCATTTTTTGACCGCTCAGATTTGGAGAGAGAAAAAAAGAGAGAAAGTGTTGGGGTGAGAGGAGAGAGAGGGTTTCATTCTAAGCAGTCCAAAAGTGTATTGGATTGCCCAAATGTGCCGAGCAAATACCACGTGAGATGTACCCACCCGGCACCGAAAAATTTCTCACGATTAAGAGATCCAATTCGGATATATTCAGTGGCAGACACAAGGATGCGGGAGGGTGCCTAGACTCCTTCACAACTCCAAATGTCCGTACTAATTGTACCAATTTTTCAAGTTAATTTAGAAAAGTTTTATGAGAATTGGGCCTTGCAAGTTACATGGGTGAAAAATCTTTAAAAAAATTGTATAGATGCTTGGGAAAAAAAAAACTCTAAAGTTTGAAGTTGTTAACTATCCATCCATCCCTTTTTAAGTATTATATTTCGTAAATTCAACTTTTTATGAAGACATTCTTAGGCCATCCACAGTGGTATAATAAAAAATGAATAATCAAAAGTTGACACATCAGCTTTTGATTATTTATTTAAGAGGTTGTTAAGCTTACCAATGTTGAAATTCACAATGGTCATTTCTAGTCCATAACAAAAATAAGGGGTCCATAAAAATAAGGAGTCAACATTTTGTGTACTCTAGAGGTTTGCGTTGTACTTTTCTCGTCTGTTCTGTAATTAGGGATATATTCTTATTTAGCTACTACAATGGAGTGCTGTGACTATGATGACTACACAAAATGTTGAAGGCACTTAATTTCAAAACCAAGGATGGCCATGGAGTTTATGTTGTTTTCTCACAGTTAATAGTGGGAAATAAAGATTTTACTATGAATCAATAATCTAAAGCCGTCTATATAGAGATGAATCTAGAACCCTTTTCCCCTACAGTTGAGAATAGTTTGTCGTAAATTTTAGATAAATATCAGTTTTCATTTGTTAGATTATTATGGGTTTATTTGTAATTAGTTTATTAGTTGTTCTATTGTGTAACTAGTTCATTCTCTAGGAGCATAGTGTAATTAGTCTAGAGCGTCTCTCTCTTCCTTTACATCTTTACATCATTCCTGCGCCAATATCCTCATATTCCCAAATTCTTGCAAGAAAAAAGTTGTAGGAATCACTTTCGATTCTGAGTCATATGTTCTGTTTTAGGATGCTATTCTTTTGAGCTAAGGTTGTAATTTCAAAAGAATGGGTGAAATCGGTTGTAACATTAAAGATAGCAGTTGCTTATGCTGGAAGAATGGTACTTAGTTCTGTCTAGTGCCCACTAACAACTATTCTAAGAAAAGGCTCGAAAATAATGACGATGATATGGAATGGTAAAAGCAGTAAAAGCAAAGGTTTCAGTCTAACAAGATAACGAGAGGGAAGAATGTCTTAAGCTATGCATATTCGAGCTCAGTGGGCATCCTATTGTCCGCCAGACAAACATTTAGAACTATTTAACTGAGTACTTTATAACTGTATCAAAGTTAAGTTCTGACAAACTATTACATTACATTGATCCAAAACCGGTGTGACACCAAACCCCCCCTTTCTCCCATGGCTGAAAATATTGCTGTAGATGAGGACAGCAGGGAACTATACATAGCACTAGTGCAGGGGAAGAGCGAGAGGGTGCTTGAACTATGCCAGAATTTTCCAGATGGTCCATTTCAGGTGGTTACCATACACAATGACACGGTCCTCCACGTGGCCACATCATGTAAACGAGTTGACTTGGTTCATGAATTGCTCAAAAGGGTCTCCGATGATCAACTTGACAAACTGAAGCATCAAAACAAAGTCGGAAACACCATCCTCCATGAGGCTTCCACTTCAGACAAGTTAGTCCAAGCTGCCAAGGAAATGCTTATCAAGGCACCCGAGTTGTTGAATATCCGCAACAACTTTGACGTAACACCTCTTTACCGGTCAGTAGAATTTGGCAGGATGGACATGTTCAAGTTTCTTGATGATTTAATCAGAAAACAAAAGCAGACAACTGATCAGGAGGGAGACTTGGAAGCTGATCCCGAGGTATATTATCACAGGAAGAACAAGACCACTGTGCTTCACACGGCTGTTGTCATCGGAAGTTTTGGTACGTATATAGTAATGTTCTCATCTGTTGTGATGAAATTTAAAATCAGTTAGATTAGCTTTAAAATTTGTTTTCTTGCTTTGAGATGTGAACAGATCTAGCCCTTTTTATTGCGAGAAGGTATAAACATTTAGTCGATGAACAAGACAATGATGGGATGACTGCTCTCCAGCTTCTCGCGTGCAACTCATTGGCTTTCAAAAGTAGAGGTGGTGGGGAATTCCTTAAACGTCTCCTGTGCTCTCGTATGATACTTCTCTTTGATTTCATATTTAACAAAAGTCCTTTTCGTTTTGTAATTCGGATAACTTATCTATAAACCCATCTTTTCTAGCATGTATCAGAAAGTAAAAACATACTGGTTGCTTTTCAGGTGTCTTGACTGAAGAAATGTCTACTGCTGCCGGTGAAGGTATAATGGGACATTTTAGTATGCATGCATTAGCAACCTTGCTTGTTCAACTATTTTTGTCAACACATTGCGTTTCCACCTGTTTTCTGATAGAAGAATTGGTTGCTTTTCAGCTGAGTTAACTGAAGATATAACTGAGACAAAAGGTAATGGGACATATGTGTTTATATATATACATATACATATACTTTTGCTTTTCAAGTATTTATACATATACTGCTGGTTGTATATTGTCTACTCTTATTCAAAGATCTCTAGCCGAAATAGCATACATCTGAGAACATTCTTACATTTTATATACGTATAGTTACATACATGTATACGTATACTACCAATATTTTTCTGTTTTATGTATAGGCCAGTGCTTGAATACAAGTCATGGCCAGTAACATGCGTACTAGAATTGTCTTTGTGAGGATGCATTTGTCCTTAACTAAGAAGCACAGACACTTATAAGAAGCTTGTGTGTCCGTGTCTGACACGTGCCGGACACAGACACTCTTCGGACACGTATCCCTTACTATCTCTTTTTGTGTCCATAACTAAAAATCAAAATCTTAATTCGGACACATATCTGACACTCTTTGTGCATTATGTCCTACTCTTCTTTGGTGTCTATGACTAAGAAATAAACATGTGATAGGATGATTCTGTTGACACTTGCTAAGTTGTGCCTACCAAAGATATCGAAATTTGACATATCACTACGATATACAAAGTTGGAAAAAGTAGTAATTGTTCCAAGTTATACCATCTTAAAGTCAATTGGAATTTGTTAAGGATTTCTATATTTCGAGTCCCATGTCAACTAGATTCTTCATTACTTATTGTAACTTTTTATGCTTTTGATGAACATGTACTTATGGTGATATATTCACATAACAATGTGTTTAGGTACATATAATTGGACATATCGTCAACGTGCCCGTGGCCTATAGTTAGAGAATAATGTATTCGCGTGTCCTTGTCAAGTCGTATCTATGTCTCGTGTCCGTATCGGTGCTACTAGGTCCTTAGGTATGTTCAATACCTTTGACCCTGGAGGTGATATGCAGATGGTAGTTCTACTTATCCGCATTTGACACCAAATCTGATCGGATTGTCCTTTTTTCTTTGCAAACAAAAGCAATTAAAGAACACAGCCTAACATGCTGAAACTCCAAACATTTTTTTCATGTTATGGGTTTACATCACCGACCCATCTCAAATTCATTCCATTGAGATGCCTAATTAGATCGTGTATTAATAATATTTAGAGTTGTGGTAAGTTGCAGCTGGGTGTTGGAGAGTGCCTTATTGGGAAACAATCCAGGAGGAGAGGGAAACATATGAATGGGCTGTGAAGCTTGCCAAGTTCTTAATAAAAGAAGATAGATCATGGATAACAACTAAAGCAGTGGAAACCCGGAAGCGCCCGAAGCACCACCACTATGAGATTAAAGATTCCTCCTCAGTTCCCTCTGAGAAGAAAGAGAACGAGCAGAAACCGGTACCAAGTGCTGTAATTGCCGAAACGCCATTGTTTCTGGCGACCAAAAATGGCTGTTTGGAGATAGTTAAGGAAATACTCAGAGTGTACCCCTGGGCAGTTGAACACATTGATCATCAGGGCAGAACTATTCTGCACGTAGCAATAAAGTACCGCCAAATGAAGGTTCTTGATCTTGTGGAGCAAATGGGGCTGTTGGTGAAGCGGCTGGAGCGAAAGGTCGATGAGAAGTCCAACACCATACTACATATGGTTGGAGAGAAGACAGAAGATTGTATTGCTCCCGAGGTGCGAAGCCCTGCTTTCGAATTGCAAGAGAACTTGCTCTTGTATGAGGTGAGTGCTAGCCCTTTAAAATTCATGCTCAATTCAAACTGGTTCTTGATTGCTTCAATCTATCTGAAAACAGTTTTTCTTAAGGTGGGAGCTTTATGTTTGCTTAATTTGCAGCGCGTGTGGGACATATGCCCTGGCAGTTTACTAAATACACTCAACAAAGACAAGAAGACTGCTCGAAAGCTGTTTGAGGAGGAGAATGAACCTCTTCGAAAAAAGGCCAAAGAATGGCTCCAACGTACAGCAGAACACTGCTCCCTTGTGGCGGTGCTCATTGCCACAGTGGCCTTTGCTGCAGCCTACACAATACCGGGAGGTCCCAACCAGAGTACCGGTTTCCCAATCCTCCTCAACCGGCCTTTCTTTGTTGTTTTCACCTTGACTGATGTCCTTTCCCTTACATTTGCTTTGACATCAGTGATTATTTTCCTTCGAATCCTCACATCCCCATTTCGCTTAAAAGACTTCAAGCAGTCTCTTCCGCAAATCCTAATGCTAGGTGTTACGCTTCTGATTTTATCTGTGTCGATGATGATGTTTGCATTTGCCGCGACTGTGATCCTTATGATAAACAAGAGGGAGGAGTGGACGAAAGTTGCCCTATACACTGCTTCATTCCTCCCGGTCACCATCTTCGCACTCTCCTACATGCCTCTTTATTTATCCCTCATGAAAACTTTCATCTACTCACTCAAGAAAGTGGCAACAATCTTTCCCAGATTCACTGGTTACCCCCATAAATCTGAGCCCAAAAAACTTGAAACCTCAAATTCTACACACCCACCAAAACCTCAAGCCGCCCCCAACGTAGTTTAAATGGCTGGATCATGAGAGTGTTAAGAGTTTGTTTTCCCCCTGAACTACCTCGTGAAAATATGTTATAAGTAAATATTGTTACTAAGAATAGCAGTAATGGTGTCGTGGTTCATGATAAAAAGAATGATGGTTATGGTGTCATGGTTCATGTAACAGGAGCCAGATTTGTTGGCTATTCAAATTGGAAGCTAAACTATTTGTTTCATTGCCAGCACATGCTAATGTTGCATCGTGATATCATTGCACAGAGCTTATGGCAGATGCCGGCGTTAGTGTTTCTCGGATGCAACCCAGATTATGATTATAATTGGCTTGCTACCGGCATGACCCAATTAATAGGCCTTACCTGTAAGTTATTTTTCGTCATTTTCGACCAAATTCATACTATAGAGTTTCCCATGTAAAGGGATATTTGCCGGTTCTAGGGTTACGACAAGAGAGATACGGGATACAACTGACTCATTATATTCTCCTCTTGCATAATTAGATCGATTAGCATGAAAATTTATGGTCTAATTTGTGATGTGTTATTCTCATTGTCTAGTTGGTAGAGCTGTACATTGAACTTGTTTTCAACGTGTTCTGCAGTGGATGGTAATGATTATCTTTATCTTAGGAATGGGGGCTAGACATCCTGGCTCAAAAAAGGGATCCGAACCGGTCTTTTTATTTTCAGCTCGTCAAGTACATCGCTTATGGCGGATCAAAAAAAAAAGAAAGTACATCGCTTATGCAAAAAAAAAAAAAAATCACTTTAATCGCACGTTGATATCAACTTAAACGAAACACGTTTGTCTCGAAAAAAATCTCCTATTTTTGTTCATTCCCTAACCATATCTACTTTTGGAATTTATTCGGTTTTGCGCTATCAATCGCTTATTCAATTCACTGTTTCCTGCTCTTCCAAACTCTTGGAGACGGAGTACAATTTGGATTCCTTGTTTGACTAATACATCCATCTACATGGAGAAAGCTGCAATTTGTCATGTATCTTTCTGTAGTGGGCTGGAATATCAATCATAGCCCAATGGGCTTGTTGGGCCCATGGTCCCTTGAGACTACATGTATCGGATAAGAATAAAGAGCATAGGGATTCCCTATCGGTTTAGGGGACATCCGGGTCGGAGCCATGGCCCGGGTCATGTCCAGAGACTACAGTGAACCTCAGGTGCTCCAGCACAGAACATATCGGCTCGGCCACGTGGTACCAATCTGGTTCGGTCACGTGGCATGGACAAATAGTAAACAACGAGCTTGCTGCACAGTACATGTTCGGTCCGGCCACGCGTCATCACCCAACACCAACATAGCAACATGTGGCGTGGTCCCCGATTGGACCATGGTACGACTTTCAGCGGTTGTCGGTAGAAGCGCACTGGTCCAACTTGATGTGACCACGTAGCTCGACAATGCGCCGGCCGACAAGCTCAAGGGTGGACTACAACCTGGCTTTGCGTCGAGGCAAGGTAATGGTGGTCGGTGAAGTCACTTTAGCACGCGTGGAGCGTGCTCCCCCTACAACTTGGCCCCCAAAGCAGGTACTTCTCTATATATACTACAGTGATAAACTCTACCAGGTATGCTCTCTTCTTTTCTACTAGGATTGATTTTTCTCTTCTTGAGTTGGAACTTAGTCAATGGAGTGCCTGTCGCCCACTAACCATTTGCTACTTGTGCAGTGAACAATAGAGAGAGAAGTGGGCTAGTAGATCAAACCACTGAGAGAGTAAGGCCTAGTATAGGAGAGTGATCACCCCTCACTTTCCTATCTTTTTTCCCCTTCAGTAAGAGGGTAGAGGAGACGCAAGTCCCTATAGATGTGCACCGCCCCACCGAGGCCGGAGAAGGTAATAGGCAGATCATGAGAGTCAAATAGTAGCGAGGGGGCGTTGGCACGCCTCAAATCCATGGCCACACGAGAGCCACATCCAATGGAAGTAACACATTTGCCATCTTGGCCACCACCTCAGGTGGTCAATTTGTGATGCATCCACTACAAACAAAAAAAAAAAAGGCATAATTAATGAGATGATGATAACGATGATGTTAATCTGTCATCAAAACAAATCTGAGGTTGACTCCTTATCTGTCCCAACCGGCCATTAAGGTTAAGTTCAGGAAGTTTAATTTAGTTTATTCATATGATTGGTTTCGACAAATCCTAATCCGCTAATTATCTCTATGTCCAAAGTCAACCTATGGCTGCACGACATCTTCGCGACTCTTTCAAAGCATGCTCTTTAAGCTTTAACTAATCAGGCTCTTATCTAATCATTATCCAGTTCTTCCAATGAGTTTTTATTCTTATATTGGATTCCCCGTTCTTATGACAGAGATTACTAACACACAACACTACACTTCTCTACGCCGAACACGCTTTGTGTCCGGAGCAGTGTCTCGAATTTAACCCGCTAGATACTTATTACTTACAATCGGTTATCCAACCCGTATACTAGTTCCACTAGTAGTAGTTTTCGACCCGATTAGTAAATCTAATGGTTTTTCCATATGTAGTAGTATTTGGGGACTCTAGAGTTGGATCTTGTGAAAGCTACAGGAAATTTCATATCTCGTTCAGGTCAGTAATTGCTTGAAATATGTGGATCTGATGTACTGGGGGATTAGTCGGGGCAGAATATTCTTGTATTCTGCGTGATTATTCTATTCTTCAGTTTTCTCGATTTTGGTTTTCGCTTTAACCCTTTGTTTCTTTATGATTTTTTTTTCCTGTTATTTGTCTGATGATGATCCCCAGGACTAGATGGGTTCTGTTGTTTTGTGTCGTTTGATGATGATGCTCTAGGTGCCATCAACACAACTGAATATGACCCTTTGACTTTGTTTAAATGGGATGAACATTAAATAATCAGATTACTTTAATTCGATGGAGTTTGGTAATGGATTGCAAATAGACCAATGCATGTGAAGTAAACCAATAACAGCACGACAGCTCAAGCTTCTTAATTATAATCACTGAATAAATAAATAAATAATGCAATCTCTTTTTAAGTTTTAACATTATTAGAGTGGCTTAAGTGCTGGCGTGATTGTCACATACTATGTGCTTGGAATCATTGCTTTTGCTATAATAGCAACCTTATCTTGATAGAGAATGTTGTTAACTACACAATAGATGGTACAATTAAAAAGCAATTCAACCTTAAAAAAAAAAAAAAAAAAGTTCAACCCCTAATTTACTTTTTAAACATGCACGATCGAGGGAAAAATTTTCAGTGTCGGGTGGGTACCACGTGGTCCCGCTCAGTACATCCGAGCCGTCCATTGCGTTTTTGAACTGCTCGGATTTGGAGACAGAAAAAAGGAGAGAGAGAGTTTCAATCTAAGCCGTCCAAAAGTGTATTGGATTGCCCGGATGTGCCGAGCGAATACCACGTGGGATATACTCACCTAGCACCGAAAAATTTCTCACGATTAAGAGATCCAATTCGGATATATTCAGTGGCAGACACAAGGGATGCGGGTGGGTGCCTAGACTCCTTCACAACTCCAAATATCCGTACTAATTGTACCAAATTTTCAAGTTAATTTAGAAAAGTTTTATGAGAATTGGGCCTTGCAAGTTACATGGGTGAAAAATCCTTTAAAAAAATTGTATAGATGCTTGGGGAAAAAAACTCTAAAATTTTAAGTTGTTAACTATCCCTCCGTCCCTTTTTAAGAGTCCTATTTCGTAAATTCAACTTTTTACGGAGATATTCTTATTACACTTTAAAAGTTATACCAACTTTCCAAATTCACCATCTATGAAAACATCATTATTACACTTTTATCTACTAACTTTACAAAATGGACAATTATTAAGGGACAATTTCAAATGAAATACTGGATTCTTAAAAGGGGATAGGGGGAGTATATATATTTTTTATAGTCGGCAATTGGCATGAATGTACAATCGAACCTAACAAGTAATAACATGTACAAAGTGCAAACGGAATAGATTTTTTTTTTCTTTGTTTTAACATATAATCTATGTCTTGAAATATACGGATGCAAATTTCACTACATGTGGTTCGGATCCCTGCTAATTGCGATTCGTGCCTCATTCACCGTGGACAACATTTACTAGCGTATGGAATTTCATGGCAGATTTGGGGGGGAAAGTGAAATCAATTACAAACCCACTTTTTAACTTCTCTGAACATTAGGAATTTAGTTAACATTTATGTAGGTTTTTTCCCCTTGGCCGCATGAAAAACGGATCCGGGGGTGCTGTAGTGCACCCATGTGTAGTGCGCCTATAGGATAGCCCACAGCCGTCAATCTCATCAATTAACGGTTCAGATTAAAAACAAACTTTTCTAGAGAAGAGTTAAACTCTTCCGGAGAAGAGTTTGTTTTTAATCTGAACCGTTGAAAACACTTTTGGACGGCTACAATGCCGCACTACAGCATTTTCTAATCCATGAAAAACAGCACCTCTAGTTAATTCTCTGTGTGACAAATTATGAAACTAAGAATGATAGTGATTTTCACCCTTCTTTTTCTTCATATTCGCACTTTCTTTATTATCTTGATGTACTCATGTAAAACTATAATAATACCCTTTTTATTAGTGTACTTTTTCAAACTTATATGCGAGATTAATATAGTATATTTACTTGAATAATGTCGATAAAAAGTACATATGGTGAAATGGAGAGTGCGACAATTATTTTCAAAGTAAGAAAGAAAGAAAAAAAATAAGGACACGGAATGAAGGATGTGTTGTATAGTTTAATTGTGTATGGTTAGTCTACGTTCACAAGATAAGATTCCCAATGAAATTATTATGAATAAAGAAAATACAATGGGCTGTGAATTTGTATCTATCGCGCAAGATAAATTCTTAGGACTATAAAAGGGAAAAAAAAATTACACACATTTTATGTAGGAAAATTCTAAAATACAAATCTCATTGAAATTACCATAATAGTGAAGGAGACGGACCTAGTGGCTATTTGCTGATTAATTCGTGGGGCCGTCGGCCAAGTGGGTCATGAACGGCTTACGAACTTCAAACGGGTTTAAAATTGAAGACATCTTTCGCAACATTACTTCAAGCAAATTTAGTAGAGTGATCACTGATCATGGATCACATAGTTCGCCTACTTTCCAACATTACTCGAGGAGAGGCTGCGCGTTGAGCTATTAAAACCAACAAACCAATCTCTACCTCTAGGGTGGAGCTATGTAGGGACCCGAAGGGCGAAGGACATCCTCTACTTACTTCTCTTTTGCTTAATATATAATATACAGTAGATATTAACAAAACTTTCATTTCAAACAATGAGGATAGTGGAGTGATTATTTATATAGAGTTTGTTCGGGTAAAGGGATATAGATGAACAAAGGCATTCCCCAGTAATTAACAATGGCTTCTTCATAAATAATGACTTTTCTAAAAATAGAAGCTGGACGTGAATGGCCCAAACTTTTGCACAGGTGTGAGAGTGGCTCTGTCACACCCCAGTTGCTCTATATGCAGGGTTGGTTTACAGGATAGGCTAGAGAAGCATGCGCTTCGGGCCCCAAAAAAGAGGCTATATACAAAGACGGAATCAGAATTTTACCTTAGTAGTGGCAGAATGTATACTAAAAAAATCTAGTGGTGGCGAGACTATATAATATATACACACACACACACTGAGGATCAGGTTAGGATGCCCTAATTTAGTGTTAGGTCCGGACTTTTGATCTCAGCAATTGGATTGTGTTTTCAATGGTCCGAATCTACGGAAAGTTTATAACCGGTCACAATTAACTTTTCCTCGGAAAAGTTTCATTAAAATCCGAACCATTGAAAACACGATCCAACGGCGGAGTGGTGGTCCGAACCTAAGCTCCGGTCAGGACGCCCTGATAGGAACCGAACTGTGTGTGTGTGTGTGTGTATATGTATGTGGCCCCCAAAAAAATTGCTCTAAGTCTCATTTACACAAAATAGGCACATTTGAAATTTAGGAGCCACAAAATAAGCCCAACTGTGGAATACACTGATTATCAACTCTCATAGGTCATAACCAATTAGGGTACGTTTGGTTCGATAGAATGGAATAGACAATGAAATGGAATTGAGAAGATTAATTCTCAAATGATGAATTTTGAGATATTGTAATAGTTGCATTTTTTTGGATAACTATATACTTATATTTTGTAATATATATATATATATATATGTATGTATGTATGTATGTATGTATGTATATGTGGCCCCCAAAAAATTTGCTCTAAGTCATTTGCACAAAATAGGCGCATTTGAAATTTAGGAGCCACAAGATAGGCCCAATGGTGGAATACACTGATTATCAACACTCATAGGCCATAACGCATTAGGGTACGTTTGGTTTGATAAAATGGAATAGACAATGGAATGGAATTGAGAATATTAATTTTCAAAGGATGAATTTTGAGATATTGTAATGTTTGCATCTTTTTGAGATAACTATCTCTATTATAAAACAGAAGAGTGTGGAGACAAATTGTTGGAACAGCTTAGATTCATTTAATCTAAAGGCTGTAGTGCATCCTCTCACTTCCCGGTTAAGTGCCTATGGTTTCCACCTAAATCACACAACTGTCATCCCCTTTCAACCGGGATGTGTAGTGCCGTAGGCACGGGCTAGCACTAGTATACTTATATTTTGTAATGATTTTTTATGAAACTCTTTATTGACAAACTTTTGTATGGAACATATAGGAAGGTCTCATTCAAAAGGTTTGCTTTCGGCCTCCAAAATTTATGAGTCGGCCCTATATATTCGAAACTAACCACACAAGCAAACCCCGGATATAAATGTTTCAAAATGAGTTATATATGTAACAACCGTAATTTTTTCATTAATATCATTATAGGTATTATTAGTAATAATATTATTACTTTCTTAATACTAATTTTTTTTTTAAAAACATGCATGCAATTATGAATGAATGCAATATTTTTTTTTCCCTACACAATGCATGCATGCACATGCATACACCTCTTCATCCCCTTCACCTCACTCTCCTGCAGCCTCCTCCTCTCCCACAGTTCCATCTCTCTTCTGTAATTACTCCCTCCGTCTCCTTAACCTCCAAGAAAACCCAAGTTCATTCCCCCTTGCTCCAAACTAAAATTGCTTCACCATCAAGTATAATCCGAGGTAAATTCGTTCCTATCCTCCTCATGCTCCCTCCCTGGCCTTAAAATTGTTCTTATCCCGTCCAATTCATTGCCCAAGAGATCAAACCTTCATAAATTCAATCTTATCACCTTTTCAAAATTTACCTATAAATACCCTACCACTTTGACCCACAAGCACGCCATTACAACCACCACCCTCCACTGAGTAAGAACCAAGAGAACATCGTGGCCAATTGAAGCTCAAACCATGGAGTTTTAGAGAGAGAAAAGTGAGTTTGTGCTCTAAAACCAACCGAAACCCAAATTGACCATTCCAAACACTTTTTACAACTCAAAGCATCCCTAAACAACCATCAGTTCGATCCCAAGGTCCCCCGATCAAAAACCCGAAGTCATCTTCTCAAAAGTTCAAAGTTTTGATTTTGAATCAATTCAATCCAAACAAAGGTATTATAATCCATTCCAACCACTCATATATGCTTATGAAGTGTTTTTAAGCTTAACCCTATGCTCCAAATGGACCCATGCATCAAAACCTTCGCGAGACAAAAAAAAATTCGTTTTTGCACCCCAAACTTGCGGCCGCAACCTTGGGGCCGCAAGGACCAGTAAAAAAATTGCGTTCCACAAGGTTTGACCCGGTCAGACCTTGCGTCCAGATCTCCCACCGCAAACTCCAATGGATTTTCATTAAAATTGGTTCGAAACCATTTTGCGACCTTCCAAACCTCATTTTTGACACCCGAACTATTTTTTCTAGACTCCTCACACCTCAAAGATCATATCTTGTTAAGATCATAATTTTTTTTATTAATTACTTTTTTATGAATTATTTATTCATTATCTTTCATGATTTTACAAACAAAAAATCTTTGCGACCTTCCGAACTACGTTTTTAACACCCAAACAATTTTTCCTGGACTCCTTGCATCTCAAGGATGATATCTTGTTAAATTCATTTTTTTCATTTAATTAACTATTTACTATTATTTTCACGATGTTTCCAATCAAAAATTTCTTATGACATTATAAACCATGTTATTAATGCCCGAGTAATTTTTTTTAGATTCCTTACACTCCAAGGATGAAATGTTGTTGATCTCAATATTTTTTTATTTATTAGATTATTTACTATCTATTTATTTTACTTTCGGCAACTTTCGTTAATATCTTTTTTTTAAATCATCCCGCGACCCTCCAAACCCAACTTTTGACACTCGAACATGTTGCATAGGACCTTTAGGACTCTTATTAAGGTCATGTTAATTATTCTAATATTTTTTACCTAATTAATGTATTTATTTAGTTTTTAATCAATCTAATTTATTAAAAATAATTGATGAGAACCTAGAAAAAAAAATTTTAATTTTTTTTATAAAAGTTCTTACTTTATTATTGACATCGTGGCCATACAAGATTAAGAGCAACAACCCACTCATAAAATTTTACGTGGATTTTGTTTGATATTATCTTGTTATTATTGTTCCAATAAAATCTTACCTTTTTTTTATCTTATTTCGAAATCATGATTGTTGTGCTAGATTGGACCCTAGAGACATGGGATGGTATGCGAACAGAATGTATCTAGATGATGCTAGGTAATAGATGAATTGGAAAGTTTTATTCGTAGATTGCCTGCAGGCGGGATTTTGAGATAAGATGAGTTGGATATGATGATTTAGAACTGGCAAAGTAAGCCCAGTGATGATTGATGAATTGAAACTGGCGGGAGTCCAGTGATGATTGTGAAGTGGTGAGTAAAATAGGCGAACCTTAGTTATATCACGGCATGATAAGCTTACCCTTTGTTGTAGTTATTGGGGTGCACACTCGGTACATAACTTAGGTGTATCTGCGACAGCAAAAGGAAGTGATCTCATGGGATGAGACATGGCTAGCGGTTGGGGTGGAAAGGTCTCATGGATGAGATCTTAGATCACACGATAGGTTAATGGATAGTAATAAATCAATTTATGTGAAAAATCCTTGTTTTATTTCTTCACATTATTATTATCCTGTTGATTGTTATCTGTAAAGTAAGAGGGGTAGTTGGGTTAGATTATATTACGGAATGAACTCTATCACTCAGGTACGGATTGCCTAGCATCCGTGCCAGATTTTGCAGAAAATCAAGAAGAGACACAAAACTCCGAAGGCAAGCAGTTTTATGCAGAAGAGAATCCAGAGATGAGAGTCGAGCAAGAATATGCTTGGGATCCATATCAAGCCTAAGAGTCGGCTCTGTACTTTATCTATTTCTTTACCACAAAGACTATTTTTAGTATTTCCACAGTACGTGTTTGTAATAAATGAATTTTTGAGTTGAATTATCTGTTTGGATTTTGAACTTTAATTTAATAAATTTTTGAGAAACTCATATTTAATGCCGCCGATTTTATTTCCAAAAATCGGGGCGTTACAATAAAATTAATTTAATTAAATTTATAATTTGGGAGTTCAATCCAAAAAAAAAGGTAAAGGAGAGTTTATGACTCAAAATCTTTCTCAGAATAATAATGGAAAAATTATAGCCATAAGAATGGTAAGATAGTTTCCATTTAGAGGAAGGACACCAACAAAATAATTTTCAATGGAAGTCCTTCAATTTTTGAGTTTTTTAGCTATAAGGCCAAAACATGTTTAAGCACTTTCATAGGGTTTTAGGGTGCATTTTCTTATTATAGAGTTTTAGTGATTTAGACATTTTCATAAGGTACCCTGAGGTTTTAAACACTTTCATATATAGGGTACCTTAGGGTTTTAGGCACTTTTATAGATTACATTTGTCCTTATATTTGATTGCAAAAGGTGTTTGTCATTAAGCTCAAAAAAATATAAATGTGGAATTTTTTTTGGCTAATTAGTCTCCCAATAATAATTCTGGAAGAGTAGGAAAAAAAAACGTGGAATATATGGTCGATACGGAGCCATAGGATTTTCGCTGCCTATGAGTCTATGACCCCTAGTTAACAAACGCCAAACGGGCCCTCGTAGGAGTACATGGTATACGTTATTATACCAATAAATACATTAGCGACTGGAACAATCAATGCAAACAAATACTACTCTGTCTATGCATGCATGATTAATGCGGTGTAATAATGAATAGACGTGAAAGGGCCAATCACATGCATCTTGTTTTCAATTCAAATGTGGTGGGTAGGAGAGAGAGAGAGAGAGAGAGCCAAGACAAAAATTTTCCACAAAAAATGTACTATGGACGGAGGGAGTGGGAGAGGGTCAGAGAGAGAGAGAGAGAGAGCCAAGACGAATTTGTTGAACAAAAAATGTACTATGGACGGAGGGAGTGGGAGAGGGTCAAAGAAAATGACTTCCCAAACTTTGTCACCATGCAATTGATTGATTGATTGGATTTTAGGGTATCCCAAGGGTCATGAGTTCCTGCCGAAAACAGAAAAGTATTACAATGAGGTTCATCTCATGCAATCCTCTATGAGCCCAACTATCCCAGTGATTGTTCATGACAATGGAGAGAGAGAGAGAGAGAGAGAGAGAGAGAGAGATAACTCCTTCCATCAATTTAGTTAAATACCATTTTAAAGTTTCACATCAAGATTCTTCAGACTTGAATTATGTCAATTGGTATTTCACCACTTTTACCCTCTTATAAACGAGATCAGATTAAATACATCGGGGTGAAAAGGAAGGTAAAAGTTGCTAAATCGTAATTGTTCTTCAAATTCAGTTTGTAAACAAAAATAACTTCATATTAGTTTGCAAGTACTTATAACGTCCATAGATGCAACGATATAAAAATAAATAAATAAATCAAACAGAGCTCTAGAAATCACTTCGATATTTACGTCTTTTACGTACGAGTATCATAAATAAATTTATAACGAAAATGAAGAATTTAAGGTTCACGACAATTTGAGTTTCTGAAATGAACATATCCTATGTCCAACTTCTAAAACAAATATCTATTGCTCGAAATCGGTTGATGTGATTAAGGTTAAAGAAATGAGGTGGCAGAGAACTTGGGTTTTAGCTGTGATGAAATTATTTGTTACTTAGTTCACATTAGCAGTTTAAATCCTCCTAATTCCTATAACTCCTTGTACATATCGACCCTATAATGTTTTCCCCTTTCCCAAAAAAGACTAAGGTAGAAGAAAGTGAAATTTCTTTGCTAGGTTTTTACAGGATTAAATCTTTTGTATCGAAAAATTCATATGTACCTCTATTCTCGTACATTTTCAGCAGCAGGACAGCAAAATAATATCCTGTGACTGAAAATATATGGCTACAGAGATTCAAAGGATTTTTGGTAGAAGTGATCAGTGTGCGCGTTTTTTACTTGGATGGATGTGATTAACCTTGATATGGGCAAGCCCGTGAGAAGAACCATGAGGTTGCCCACACCAGGCCTTTTTTCTAGAACTCTGCTACAGGTACGGCACTTGCTGCACAGCAGCCATGCACAGATCTGTTTTGCGCTCGTCTCGGGTCTCGCAAAGATGATCGGAGCCGCTCATTTTGTTCCAAATGCGTCGATTATGGTTCCCGTAAAAAATCATCTCAATCCGATATTGGGAAGGGTGTTTACGAATCATCCAACTTTGCTTCAAAATTTAGCTAAATTTTGAAGCAAAGTTGGATGATTCGTAAAACACCTCTCCCGATATTGGATTGAGGTGATTTTTTACAGAGACCATAAACGACGCATTTGGAACAAAATGAGCGGCTCCGATCATCTTTGCAGGACCCGAAACGAGCGCAAAACGGATCTGTGCATGGCTGCTGTGTAACAAATGCTGTACCTGTAGCTTTTCTGTTTTTTCTATTGGAAAGAGATATTTATCAAGCAACCAAGTGTCAGCAGGATTGGATGACAAGTGTGAGCATGAGCGCAGGACAAGTGTCCACCAATTAAGTGAGGCAGTTTGTCTGTTTGTAGACAAAAGTTGGGCTTCTTTTTGTTACGTATAATTTTCGCTCGATAGATGTCTAGTCTATTTCTAAAGAGACAAGAAATGACACAGCTATATAAGCGGCATATGGGGTGGAGCAAGTATAAACGACATCAATCACCGTACAAATTACTCGCATTTTTGACGAGAATTGAACCCTCACGTTTTATGCGGAAGAGGTGAGAAAGTGTCTTCGGACCACTAGCCCGAGTAATTTAATGGGGGGGGGGGGGGGGGGGGGGGGGGCCGGGATAATTGGACGACTTTGACAAAAACAAAACAAGGAATTGAGGACTAAAAATGATGAGGGGGGTGGGGGAGTGAAGTGACATCCCCGTGAGTGGACCACCGACACGTGCCGATTCCCACCGACCCTTTACAGACACCGTTATGCTGTTTGACTTTTTCCCCCTTTGCTTGCAACTACGACAGCAACAACCAACAACACAAGAACTTATCTGGCAATTTTGAATTGAGTTTTTCTCCACCGAAAGTGTAACATTTCCCCTTTGTTATGGAGTAGTAGTAGTTTAAAAAAATAATAAACACATGCCTATCTACTGCTCAAAGCCCTCAAATCTTTTGCGAGGGGTTGGTGTGCAGCATGGTGTTTTGTTCATAACTTAGGGGTTGGGCCCTATTTACACGCGCTTCGATTAATTTTAAAAAGTCAATTCCACAGCTAGCTTATTTGTAAGGAACCCAATTTAAGCCGGAGTAAACTTCTGTATGGACTGGCTATTAAGGAGTTGATAACGGCAAGGAGGTATCGAACAAAAGACATTAAGTGGGAGGAACCCGTAATAAGTCTCGAGCCTTAACCGTGGGGTCAACCTAAATCTTTTGGGAGGGCCGGGACAGTGTGAAGTCGGAGACTTTATTTTGGGGTCCAAAATTTTGAACCCTGTGATACATTTTATAGACACATTATTTCTCTTAAAAAAAAAAAAAATTCAAGTGAAGTGAATCAAATATATGTAATTCAATCATCGAAATACATTAATCAAAGTAAAAACCAATGACAGTACGATTTTAAGAATCCACCCTCAAGACAAATTTTATTTTTAATTTTATGACTAAACCTGGAGCAGACGTTCACGCTTATTGTTCCAGAAAGTCTACGCCCACCTCTCTCCATTTATCGCTCCCCAAATCGCTCCCAATCTCACCGTCCAAAAGTGTTTTGGACGATCTGAAATTTTAAAATAACTCTTTCAAGGAAAAGTGGAAAAGTTCTTTTAAAATTCCGGACCATTGATTGCCGAGACAGACGGTAAAATATTGAGCGATAAAACAGAGTGGTGGAGGTAGCACCGCTCTGTATTTGTTGAGTTCAAACTCCAAACCCACCTGAAATTCAGCAGTTTCATTGAAGTCGCTAGCTCTAAAGTCTAAAGTTTCTTTTGTCTAACTAGGTGACACCTGAAAGATATTTTGAGTGAGAGTAATTGAGAAGTGATCAACTGGAGATATACAATAGTGAAATACACCACAACGTAGTCTTACCACATACTAGACCATATCATAGAACCCATGAATATATAGGAGCTGTTGCTGCTTCTTCTTCTTCTTTTTTGTTATAATCGGATGTCCAGACCAATTTGCGCGCATGAATAGAAGCTTGCAGTCATGTTTGATAAGGGATGTACGCACGAAAGAGGATTGGACTAGGAATTTCATAGGTGACTATTAATCCATTGTTTGGTTGCATTTTCTGAGCGAGGACTATTAATCCTACGCACTCCGAATCTCCCAAAATGGGGAGATTGGAAAAGCGATGGAGGAGGTTTTGTCCATAGTCCAATTCGCCCGAACTCCTCCTCCTATCTATCTATCAAAATAAGCATGGTTATAACAGTTCCAATTACTCCATAGATCCACACATCCCATTAATCCCCATAATTAATATCATCTTTTTCAATTCTTCCAAAATAACAATTCGGCAATCAAACGTGCCCATATTGTTTCCTTTTATCAATGAGGAGGGTGTATGGGATTTTTTTTCCCCTCTTGAATGTGTGTACTCTACCATTTCGCACACACTACATATTGAGATTCGTTAACGTTATCATCCTGATTATTCACATGATGTAAGATAGGGCACATAAAGATTCCATTTGATAGAAAACAAAATCTACAATGTGAACGGAACCGTTCATTGAACTAGGTGTGCCAAGTGGCCGGAAAAGACCCAACTGCTCGGGGTGCAGACAGTGCAGTTCTCGGCAAACTGGTGAGAAGCCGTTTCCTACTACTACTATAATACAGTAACCCACCCATAGATGATAAAAATCCTTACATACAGTTCCAAAGGTAATCATTCCACGTTGGATACCCCCACTAAAGCACTAATGACTAAACTAAACAAGTCTGCGGATTAGATTAGGTTCCTAGCTATTTACTACTAATATTGTTTCAATATGGGGGGAAAAAAGGCTATCATCAGCTTGGGATAACGTTGTCTATGACTTTAGGAAGTTTTTGTTTTTCCAAATTAAGATTATTAATTAATTAATCCTCTCTAAACTAGATGAATAAAGTTAACCTAATGTCTGAGATTCGTGCACGGAGGGAAAGAAAATCGAGAGAACAGAAAAATCAACTTATTCCTTGTGTTGGGCGCTAATTAAGAAAGTGAGAACGAAAAAATATGGAGAGATGTAGAAATGAAGGAGTTTTTAAATATCCATCCTTAAACCTCATCCCTCGTAAGTTTTCATTCGGCACTTTTTGAACAATTATATTTTCATCCCCACTTTTAAATAATCCCCGGATTGCCCTTTACATATATAATATATGTATATATAGGCAGGGATTTTGGGGACTACAAAATAATCTTAAAGGTCTTCTAGCCTAATTTTAGGATAATCATCCCTAATTTGAATACCAAAAATCTCGGCATTGAATTAAAACCAACCCACCCCTAATTAGAATCCCAAAATTTTGGCACAATTAATCCCTCCCCCCTTCAATTTGCAGCGGCACCCATTTCAATTTGCAGCGGCGAGAGGCGAGCGGGACCCCTTCGCATCCCCCGGCAACCTCCGTCCCTCACTCCTCCCATTACCACGTCGCCGATTAACTAGTCGTCATTGCTGCTGTTGTTGTACACCCTTCCTTGATCTGTTTTTCATCGCCGATTCAGATCCAGTCGTGTCGACACCACGCCACCGCCGTCAATTTGATCTGCCTGTCGCCTGCCTTCCTCAATGGGGTATATCTAGTGCTTCCAAATGTAAAGAACAGAGAGAAGAGAAACTATTCAGTGCTTCCAATCATGTATATAAGTAACTTATTTGTCATGTTTTGTCGTAAATTCTTCATGTGTACAATAATACTGTTGTGGTAAAAAATAATCTTGGGATTCAAATAAGGGGCTGTGAATCATGAAAAAAATGGTGTATTTATGTGTTTTCATAATTTTCATGATTTTCATGTTTTTTCTATTTTCATGGATAAAACATGGTGTATTCATGGTTTTCATGGTGTATTCATGAAAAACATGGCCGATTAATTCATTTATGTTTTTCATGGCCAATTAAAAAGATGTTTGTATTCATGTTTTTCCGTGTTTTTCAATTAATTTATTCATGTGTTTCAAGAATAAAAATGGTGTATTCATATTTTAAAAATAAATCACGAATTTTCGTGAAATTGGTCGAACCATATTCGCATAAGTTTATAATATAATACGACCAATTTACCAAAACTCATGAAAATTAAGGATTTAAAAATTCACAAAATTAAGGAGGAATAATGGTTTAGAATATATCCATTAAAGATTTTAAAATTTGAAAATTCCCCCCATTTCTATCCATTAATCAACCCATGATTTTAGGTAACTATAATTATTAGAATCCCACTAATTTAGGAAGGAAATAGACACCTACATATGAATATCTTATTAAAAGGGTAATAAAGGTAATTCACTATCTAAAAGGATGAAAACATAACTGTTCAAAAAGTGCCGGATGAAAACTTACAAAGAGTAGAACCCGAGGACTATTCTTTAATTCTCCCAGAAATGAATACCGTTCTATCTGATTGCCAAGAAAAAGAAATATGAATATCCGATACCTCTAACTAGGGGTGGCAAACGGGCGGGTTTGGGTCAAATTGGGTAAGTTGTTAGTGGGTTGGGTCTTTAATGGGTCATTGACCCATTTAGACCCATTAACTATGAGTCTAATTACCCATGCCCAACCCGACCCATTTATTTTAAAGCAAACCCGACCCGCCCATTAACCCAATTACATATATACTAAAAATTATGATCGAAAAATTAGAAAAGTAAAAAAAAATTATGATCGAAACTCATAAATTTTTTCAAAAAGACGAGAATAAGTAATTTTTTTTGTCTTATTGATTTTTTTTTGTTTTTATTCAAAAAATTTAAGTTTCGATCAAATTTTTTTACTTTTCCGATTCCTCTCATCAAAACAAATTAATAAGTCACAAAAATATGACACAAAACAAAAAAAATGCAAAAAAAATTTGAAAAAGGACAAAAAAATAAGTCAATTTTTTAATCCAAACCCTTTGCGGGACTACCATGAAAGAAATTTATTCACGGCGGAGCACAATTTCACGGGTCCATTCGCGCAATTAATGGATGAGATGTGTTTTCAATTTTGACTGGTCAAAATAATTGTTACCGGTCACAATTGATTTTTAATTCGGACCATTCAAAATATTTTTGAACGCGTGTAATTTAGAACAAAATAATTGAATAAAATAGAGAGAAGGTCATGATACTGGGGGCAAAGGAGAGAGAGAGGGGGGGCTCCTGGGGGTTTGGGGGGGGGGGGGGGGGGTGGGAGAGCGAGGGGGGGGGGGGAGAGAGAGAGACCAATTGATGGGTTTGGGTTTGGAAAAGAAACCAATTAAGAGATGAAATTTGGTGGGTTACTTTCATTGCCCATTGGGTCATTTAAGTTGATCCAATTGATACCCAATTATGACCCAACTAATAATTGGTCAACTGGGTTTGAATCCATTCTTACCCAACTAATAAATAGGTTGGGTTGGGTCTATTTTCTAGTTGATGGGTCTGGATTTGTTAATGGGTCTAGGTTCAATTTGCCACCCCTACCTCTAACTTCCCTTATCTCTCAAGATTAAAAATCGTAGTGAGAGTTGCCAACGGATGCAGGAATTCGATATATAGGGCTAAATTTGAACTATCCAAGTTCAGTGAGATTTACGGTGAAAATTTTAAATTTTGAATGAGCCACAACACTGAATTTTAAATAGCGAAAATTTCATTAAATATACTACTCTCTCCGTCCCTTTTTAAGTGTCCTGCTTCGTAACTCCAACTTATTAAAAAGACATCATCATTATACCTTTCACATCAACTTTTTCCTCAACTTTCCCAACTTACCCATCATTATTACACTTTTACTCACTTACTTTTCAAAAAGGAATCTACTTTTAGGGACAAAATAGACAATGCATCAACTTTTACCCACTAACTTTACAAAATGGACACTTATTAAGGGACAGCCCAAAATGAAATACTGGACTCTAAAAAAAGGACGGAGGGAGTACTAAAGTTTGAGAGTGTCGTGCCCACAACCCTTCAGTCTGCCACTGTTAATTTAAAGTAGATTCTTGATTTTCAGGATTGTTCACACTAATGAATAAGTTGTGTACATTTAAAAAAAAAATTGCATTTGTTAGTTTTATGTCAAACTTTTATGTGATATTGGTTCATCTCAACGAGAAGAATCAAAAAAGTAAAAAATTGGCTTTTACACAGATATTTTTGAAAATATCCAAGAAAAAAATCCAAAACTGACTTGTTGAGTTTTTCTTTGAATATTTTCCAAAATACTTGTGTAAAAGTCATAGTAATTTTTTACTTTTTCGATTCCGCTCGTCAAGATAAATCAATATCACATAAAATTTGACATAAAACTAACTAATGTGACAAATTTTGAATAAGGACAAAACCAAAAATTGTGGTGCACAATTTATTCATTAGTGTGAACAACCAAATGCTTCTATTGCCCTGAAAACTGTGTCAATTTCAATTTTAAATAGGTAGATGGAGGGTCAAAGGGAACATAAACCAAAAAATTGTAGTGCACAATTTATTCATTAGTGTGAACAATCAAGATGCTTCTATTGCCCTGAAAATTGTGTCGATTTTAAATAGGTAGATGGAGGATGAAAGGGAACATAAACCAAAATAGTATAGGGTCAAAAGGAACAAATGAGATTCACAAAGGTTGTATGCCCATATCCATGTTAAATAATACTATAGTTCAATATGTGCACAAAATAAATAGTACTAGTACTAACATTTTCCACAAAACCAAAATATCTTAGAGCGAACGGTAGTAGCAGCATCAATGATTGAGCAAATTAAATTACTTAACACTTCAACTAATCTATAAGAAAATTAAATTGATTGGATAGCTACCTACATGAAATGACTACGCATGTCAATTAAATAAAAATTTCATTTAATGATCAACGTAACGAAACTTCCAAAATCAAAGGCTTAGACCAACTCAATACAAACTCATAGAAAACCCTGTGGCTGTTTCCTATGGATTTGTATTGGTCTTCTGGTCTTGAAAGATTCGAGACAAGGCATGTCCTTGCTATAAATACGTATAGATTCTCTCTTTGGGAAATAGTAATATGCACCAAACAGAGTCTTCATTTTTCATGCCAAGGCTGTGTGCTATGGTAAGTAGCATCTATACAGACCATTTGAAGACGAACTCCATAATACTGGCTCCGTTCCAGAAATCTTCTTAAAAAATAAGCAGCTTATTTCACATTTTCAAACTCAAAAATAATGTAAATAAAAAATATTTTTTCAATTTTTTTTGCATCGTATAAAAGATCTCATCGAGATCTTTCAAACAAGATCCATATTTCATATTTTTAGATTTCCCTAAGTCTATAATTTTTGAGCTTGAAATTGCCTTCTTAAAAAATAAGGGTTTATTTTGAGTTGCGGAACGGGACCTAAAATATAGAAGTAGTTACCTTCTTGTGGTGGAACTACACAATTTGCTGAGAACCCTAGCAACATATACCTCAATTATCCAATCACCATATGCCATGTCATTGTACGGATTATACTGTTTAGAGGTTCCATGTGGTGCTGGTATGTTATTGGGCAGTGAACAATATTTTGATGCTTTAAACCAATAAGGCTATTGGAATTTGAGAGAGAGAGAGAAGGCTATTGGAATTTGAGAGAGAGAGAGAGAGAGAGAGAGAGAGAGAGACATAGAGAGATGCACACAGATATTTATTGAGAGAGAGAGAGAGAGAGAGAGAGAGATGCACAGAGATATTTATCCATACATCTTCAAACTAGGTCCATTTTAGCACCCGAGATCTTCAGTATCTAGAAATTGATGTACCTCTATGCCGAGATATTTTGAAGTGTTAGATTGTGTGAATGTTTTTTTATATTTCAAAATATTTATGCAATTCAATGGTCGAAAATGCACCGGTTTAGAGAATTTTGATATAGAGGATTTGATTTCCCATTTTAGACCCGCAGAGAAAAACATAGCTGAAGAAATCAAACTCATTTTTTCTTTTTCTTTTTCTTGTTTGAAACAGACAAGCAATTCATCTCACAATACTCAAAGGTAAAAGGCTACAAAAATTTCATCAGAAAATATAAGAATAAATCAAAACTACCAAAACCTAGCCACCAGAATACATCCACCAGGAGGCTCCAAGAAATCAAACTCATTGACTACCGGTAGTACGCATGTGGAAACTTGCATTTTGGTCTGTAAAATTGATGGGAAAATATATTTCAAAGTTGTTTACATGTCTTTCGATAACCGACCAAATTGAATGTTTACCAACATTTTTTTTTGTAAATTCCACGATAGAATGGTTTGGATTAAAACCATATGTCCATGATGAGCTTACAAAAAGGAAAATTTGGAGTACGCGTAAGCAGAAGAGCTTATCCCGATTGAGTACCTATTGATATTCGATCAACTTAATTTCTGACAACAGAGGCAAGGTTGATTTACTCGTCAAGCTCTACAAAATAAACGATTTCGATGTTCAAAGCGGGCCCGGCATAGCCCATAAAACGCAAAACTGCACAGGTACGGTTTCTCAGCCAACTGCTGAGAACCTAGGTCCCATAAAGAATGGTTGGAGTGGAAGCAACGGAAACTGGATTAAAGAAGAAAGCCGTGTGGGCCTCCCGCAGAGCACAGACCAAACAAGACTTTCTACACTTCTCTCTCTAGAAAAAACTCATAAACAAAGGTTCCTCTCAGTCTCAGATCTTTTTCTTGCCTCTTATAAACCCACCTCCCCTTCCCCTCCCCACCTCAGTATCTCCACACAAGCGAAACAAGCCCCCACCCTTTTCAGCTTCTGATTCTGTTCCACCGTCTTCAAAGCAAAACCACTATTGGGATTCTCTCTCCTCCTGTTCAAAGCCGCTCGATCCCGCTCTCGCCCAACAGTCGCTCTCTCAGTCTATTAGATTTGGTTTCGATCGGAAAATATCTACTAATAGACTTGGGATGAGCTACTCAAAAATTGATTGCTTTTTGTGTTCTGCTCTGTTTGAAGACGTTAGCGATTGAAATTGAACTCAGATTCTGAAAATTTCGGTCTTGCGTTTTTACTTTCGGACTAAATTTCAAAAAAATTTACTGCTTTTCTCGATAGGGTGTTCAAGAAATTTGTTCTTTGATCTTGCTTCTATTGATTTGGGTGATTCATCTCCCATTTTTCTCAACCCGGATTCAAAACATTTGGCGCCGTCTTTTCAACTTTCGGACCATATTCTGATCTGGGTTTTCAAAATTTACAAGGTTTTTCCAATTGGGTTCTCAACCAATTTCAGTTTAGCCTTCTGTTCCTTTTCATTTACTGACCCCTCTCAACCAAATCCCTTGTTTATTCACCTATCAGGGTGACAATTTTTCGTCCATAATCTCAACTCTGTATCGAGAGAGCGGACAGCGAACTGTTTGAATTCAGTTATTGTATCAATGGCTTCGTCTAGAAACAGCGGCAAATCGAAAAAGGCAATTCAAGAAACAGAGAAGATAGCTCAGATGGAATGGGAGAGGCAACAATGGAAGCCGGGTTTTGATGAAGCTTCTAACAAGTCAACCAGGCCTCTCAAGAAAGTCAGAAGCCCTGAACGCCAACACCCATTTCAAACCTCCTCTTCTTCTTCATCTCAACCACCTCTTCACTCCTCTGTCCCATACACCACACCCCCAAATATCCCTTTCCCTTTTGCCTTGGATGGGTTCCAGCAACCCACAATGGAAAACCTTCACCAGTTCAGAACCAATCCCATTCCCCTGCCCCGCCCGCCGCTGCAACATCAACAGCATATGATTTCCTTCTCTCCTCATCAGCAGCAGCAGCAGCAGCAGCAACAGGCATTGACTTACCCGCCCTATTTCTTTGCGGGTGATACTGCGGCCGCGTTGCAACAGCAGCAGCTGCTCCAGTATTGGAGCGACGCGCTGAATCTGAGCCCGAGAGGAAGGATGATGATGATGAACAGGCTGGAACAGAGCAGCCGCGGCGGCTTGTTCAGGCCGCCGGTGGTGGGGCCGCCTATTAGCCCCACCAAGCTCTACAGGGGAGTGAGGCAGAGGCATTGGGGGAAATGGGTGGCCGAGATTCGCCTCCCTCGGAACCGGACGCGGCTCTGGCTCGGCACGTTTGACACTGCCGAGGACGCCGCTATGGCGTACGACCGCGAGGCGTTTAAGTTGAGGGGAGAGAACGCTCGGCTCAACTTCCCCGAACTCTTCCTAAATAAAGACAGACCAGAGTCAACAGAGCAGTCTAGCGTGGAAATGCCGCCGCCACAGGCGCCCACAGAGGTGCCGACGCCTCGACAAGAAAACCCAGATGAGGATTCTGGGCTGGGGTCTAGTGAGGCCACTGGGAGTGATGAGGTTCAGGCAGTGGGAGGGGTATCGGAGACTTCTTCGGAATTGGTTTGGGGGGAAATGGCTGAGGCTTGGTTGAATGCAATTCCAGCTGGTTGGGGTCCAGGTAGTCCAGTTTGGGATGATTTGGACACTTCCAATAATCTTCTGTTTCCTTCCAATCTTTCTTTTCCTAGTGTAAGTCAGCAGGATTTCAGTGGTTTTGATCCTCAGATACAGCAAGATACCACGGCCTCGGCATCTTCTTCTTCTTCATGCCCTATGAAGCCCTTCTTGTGGAGGGATCAGGACTGAAGAATAGCGACAGCCCTCTCTCTCCCTCCCTCTCTCCCTCTTAGACAATCTCCTAAGATTTCATCACTGGTTGCAGATTTTCAGAAAACCAACCTGTGATTTCATTACTTCTCTCTCTTTCTTTCTTCATCTCTTTCCTTGCTCACTTGCCTCTCACTGGTTGCAAATTTTTTACAAAACAACCCGTGATTCTTCTTTGGAGCATTGTTACTTTCTTTTTCTATTGAGAACTCTTATCTCTCTTAAATCTTCAACCTGCTCTCTCTCTCTCTCTCTCTCTCTCTCTCTCTCTCTCTCTCTCTCTCTCTTAAATCTTCAACCTGCTCTCTCTCTCTCTCTCTCTCTCTCTCTCTCTCTCTCTCTCTCTCTCTCTCCAATTTTTTTCAGAACAGTTCTAGAACGTCTCTCCCTTCCTCTCTCCACCCCATCTGCTGCACAAAGGCTGCATATTTTCAGGCCTTTTTGCGGTGGCAGCTTCATTTACATGCATTGCAGGGGCCATGCTGATTGGCCAGTAATAGTAATAGTAAGCTTATCTTTAGGCAGTGTTTTTAATGTCTGGAGAAAGTATGTTTTTAGTTGTATCCATAGTTCATAGTGTAAGGCAACCTCAGAAGGAGACAGTTTTGTGATCTCCTCCGTTGACTCATCCATTACTAGCTCTGTTTTTTCCAGCTAAGGATGGGGACAATTTATGGTTATGTAAATTTGATAAATTTATCGTCCTATTATTGTAATGGCGTGTTCCTTTTAGCAATACAATTGGTCATTCCAATCATTTGAATATTTCTCTCTAACGATCTTTAATGCTTACTAGATGTACATTTACTGAGGATACGAGTTTGGCAAATTTAACTAAACACGTGCTCTGACAAGCGGAATGGCAAAATAGGACCCATGTACTCAACCCAAATTGCTTGAGATAAAGGCTTGGTGTGGTTTGGTTCGATTTGACCTGTGATACTTAACGGGGTGCTTATAAACACTTGGGAGGATAGCAAGTTAAACTCATCTACTTTCTCTCTATGAAAGGGGGTATATGGTGCACAAACATGCTATCCCATAATATAGCAATCATCACTGACAAAAGAAAATTGACAGACTCGTCTCTTATAATGCAGACATAGTTCCTAGAATTGGCCATTTTGTATAACTCGGTCATCTATCACCTTAGCGTTATGATGGATTCCTTGAAATCCCAAGCAAATGGCATTTGACATGGAATGTTGCAAGTTGCCAACGGCCACGTGGTACTTCATTTGATGCAAGTCGTACATGTGGGTGGATTGGGCTCTAGCTTACAACAAGGTCTAGGAGAATCATAGGTCAACAGATTTACGAAATTTTTGTGTGTGGAAAAACTGATTCCCCTGATCATGCTAAAGGGCGATAACAATTGCTAGTGTACCCAAGTCACAGCATCATTTCATAGAAGTGAAAACATTATGTTTTTTGACACCCCCCCCCCCCCCCCCCCAACCCAAAAAAAAAAACCATTATGTTCGACTTAAAAACTCTTGAAAATTTTCGGATGGGATTGCTGATTAGGGGAATGGTTTAACAATGAGCTCTCTTCAGTTCACAGAACCACTTCCTGTTTTGGAACCTCTTATCGGTTGTGGAATTGCTAATTGCACAAATGAAGGACTAAAGAAAGAGAGGAAAATTAATTAATCACCTAATGGACAGTGGTATAGCTTCATTAAGAATATTGTAGTTTATCTTCTACGACATGTCATTGGTTGGACCCAGTGACCGGCCCATGATATCATGCATCTCCATTTCTTATCTGCGACGGCAAGATAATGACAATCTACTTGATAAGGGAATTATATTGTTTTAAAAATACTTGGTCAATAAATAACGTAAAAATATCTAAAGGGCATTGAGGTTACCATGGATTAGGAAGTCGTTAATCCTTTCTTTGTGTACCAAACCCAACATAGTGTGATGTCATGGTGTGGCTGCATCAATTGTTTTCTGCATATATGAAACAAACAAATAGTTAAACAATGAACTTAGTTGGAGTACTTTACAGCCATAGAAGTCTTTTTTAGTTCACATGCGAGGAGGACACATTTGATTTTTTTTTTTTATGGATGCACAGTAAAAAGTTCAAGGCAAAGTAGGCTGCCAAAAAATTAGTCAAATTGTGGTCCAAACACTTGGGGAAGGATCAGATCAGGGTTTAAATAGCAGTGTCGAGATACATAACGGTATCGGTGATATGTCCATATATAAGCCGACATCTAACAGCATCGGCCGAGACATAGGTAAAAACGGTATTGGAATTGAAAAAATCTCATTACATAGTGGACGATAGGATATGTAAGAACCTATATTTAGGACCCTGAATCAGATTATAGGAGCATTTTACAACTTCTGCACTGCATTCCAACATACCATCCTTTTCCTAACAGAAAAAGAAAACAAAAAGTTATACAATCAGCTAAGTTCCAGAGTTGCACATATGCAAACTCAAACCGCTGACATCGGCCACAGCTTTAGGTCATAGGCGTGGAGGTCACTAGTGTCAACACCATAAAATCAACTTTCAACATAGTAAAAAAATGTAAATGGTAGAATCATAACCATAGAATGCAAGCCTGTCGAAATGCGTACATTTGTCTCGTACACTATGGAGATGCTGAGAACACAAGTGAACGGTAAGTAAGAATCCAGATAGCTAGGTTATTTTATACACAAACAAGTGGTCCCCCTGCACTGTCCAAATCTAATTTATTAGTTAGGCTTCTCTTGGCAGCCTTGCTCCCAAATTTGGCCCTTGTGTGTGTGCTACTTCCAATATAAGGAGAAAGCTAAGGGTCATTTGGGGTTTTAGTGGTGACAACACCAATTAGACATTTGTTTAAGATTATTCTATCTCAACTTTAAGGACAAAGCTAGCTCCTTTGAGAAGTGGCCGCAGCCATTCTAAAGTCCCTCGTGGGAACCAAGATTTTAGCCCAGGTTTTTAGGGAAACAGTTCTATGATTTATTTATGGTGTCCTCACCCCACCACCATTGCCCCGCACCCAAAGCACCTCTCCTCAACCCCAACCTGACCGTGGTGGTCATCCTGCAACCCGTCCCATCTCACCTCATACAGCTTGAGAGCAGAAAATATAGGTGAAAGAAAGTAATTCGCTAGCATTTTATAGAACACCAAGCTACTTAGCACACATATTCAAAACTAGAGGACAAGACTTGCAATTAAATTCCTTCCATATAAGTAAGAATAAAGGAGGTTTTGCAGCAAAATATAATACCAAATGAGAAAATTTCAGGGTCTCGTCTGAAAAAAAACTGATATAAGGCTAGGTTAAATGGGTGTTAATCAAAGAGATTTGTGGCTGCTAACTTGTTAACAAAAACCATTTAGACGTGACGATTGTGTCCATTGAAGTTATGGGCTTCCCTTTCCACCTAATAATCATTACAAATTTGCAACAAAGGGCCAACCTTCCCCCTAGACATAAGCCCATGAACTAGCATAAAGGCCCATTTTGATATCAAATACTATTTTCAATAACTTGACAGTTTAGATTACTGACACCCACCATCTACCACCTAATTCAGTCAACCCAACCATAACCACTTTAATTTTTGGTAAAGCCCAGCCCAGCCCATTACCATAGATAGCAGTGAAGAAGCCTATGGATGCGATACCATATTGCCCCTATGGGAATCCGAAACTCAAACACTGATTGGCTAATGTGTAGCTGACGTGGCATAACCCATCAATACCCCCACCATAACTCTCTTCATTATCTTCTGGTGAGTTTCTGACATACATATACATGATGAAATACAAATCTTCATTCTACATATCACCTCAAAACTCCTCCAAAACCCATTGAAAGAAAAATTCTTATACTTAAAAATTCCACCAGGGCAGAGATAAAGCTTACAAAGACCAAGGCAACCAATGGCTCTCCAAGCAGCTTCTTTGCTTCCATCAGCTATCTCAATCTGCAAAGAGGTATAGCAACCAATGGATGTTATTCAACTACTTTTTCTGGGAATCAATTTTCTTCTTCTAATATCTATTTAGCTTGTATCATATTAAAACAGGGAAAGTCCATTGCTCTTTTCAAGGAATCTAGTCCTTTCGGAATATCGGTGTACAAGCTCAAAGCTGAATTCAACCCACAACCCATGAAAAGCAAGGTAACACATTGCTAATGATACCTTTTCTGTTTCTTTTCGCCACCGATTCTTTTTGCGGCCAAGGTGGCAAATGAAGTTTTTTACCTTGTGGAAAAAAAGGTATCTAGCATGGCAAGAAGATTGTTAGATAACACCAGTTTACACATGTAATGAATTCAAATTGTGTAAAGAGTCTCAAGAAAAATTTCTCCAGAAAAGAAAAAAAAAATTTGATCACTGTCCAAATAAAGCAAAACTGTGCCAGAATTTGGCTCAAGAAAATCTCCCTGAATTTGAAATGAAACGTCATGACGGGCCACAAATCCAAGTGAAATATGACCTTTGATGCTGAAATCGGGGAGAGTTCCTTGCTCCCAACTCGGCGACCGTAGCACTGCTGCAAAATAAATACAAAACAAGAACAGTGAGAAAAATTCATTCCTTCCATTCATGCAGAAACCAGCTGAAGCAAAAGTTTCAAATTAGGAAATGGTTTCAGAAACATAAATGCTTGTATACCATGACGTGAAGTAGTTAACACCATAGGAGTCTGTAATCAACAAATGGCAGTGAATAGAAGTGGAGTATGAATTCCCACGGGGTCTAGTTGAACATGTTGTTCAAGCCATTTTAGTTTTGCTTCTGAAAGGTCAGATTCTCTTTCATCATGAATACAACAAATTGTAACAGAATTCACATAAAATACCATACTGGAAAATATGTAAATGATACATGATTACATTGATTAGTAAAGATACTCAAGCCATGCAGACCATCTAAGGCCCAATTTTAATCCTGTATGAATTGAATTGAAGTCAGAGTACTTCCACATCCCTAAAGATTTGAGAAGATAGTGGATTTGATTCGTAAAACCCAGTCCAGTATCCCACCTCATGTGGATACCTATACCCTATTCCTTCATTTGAAAATTTCAGGAAAACAAAAATATATAGGAAAAAGAAAGAAGGAAATTGTTTCAAGTTATGTCATCAAGCTTTCTTTGGTTCTTGGAAATGTTTAGTGAAAGGGAAGTTCTAGAAATGGCTTCCTTCTTGCACAGCACCTTTAAGCATATGTTCTCTCACTCTTTCAAAGACAGAAACAAAACATAAATGCCAGCAAACAACATCGACTAATTGCTAGAGCGTTTGCAAGTAATTTCATCACGTCCCTACAACGAACTGTAGATAACATTAATGATATGGAGCCAAAAATAGTTTTTGAAATTCTAAGTGAAACTTTCCAATCCTTGGACATACTTTAAAGTGGATAACATTAATGGCAAACATACTGCAGATGCTGTCATACAAACTGGAAATTCCAACGAACTGTACCCTTGAAACTACAACAACATGAGCCTACTTAAAGCCTAAGAGTTTGCAGAACTGATCACTTTGGAAACAGTCACTCTTGAGTAGGCAATTCATATTTTTGCAGTGCAACACCTGCAGGAATTCAAAAGAAAAGTATCAATTGAACCTGTTATAGCCCAAGCAGCTACTACCACTCCAGAAATCAATCAAGCAACACCGGAAGCAAAGAAAACTCTAAGAAAGGGCAATGTAATAATCACTGGAGCCTCCTCTGGGCTAGGTTTAGCCACAGCAAAAGCCCTAGCAGAAACAGAAAAATGGAACATAATTATGGGCTGCAGAAATTTTCTCAAGGCCAAGAGGGCTGCCAAATCAGCTGGCATTGCAAAGGAGAACTACACCGTTATGCACCTTGACCTTGCTTCACTTGACAGTGTCCGCCAGTTTGTGAATAACTTCCGCCAATCAGGAAGGCCACTTGATGTGCTGGTTTGCAATGCTGCAGTATACTTGCCTACTGCCAAGGAGCCGACTTGCACTGCTGAAGGGTTTGAACTCAGTGTAGGAACTAACCATCTGGGGCACTTCCTCCTGTCAAGGTTACTGCTGGATGACATGAAGAAATCAGACTACCCGTTGAAGCGTCTTATTATTGTGGGATCCATCACAGGTACAAACTAGGACTCAGAATTGCGACATTTTTAACTGGTCAAAACATCAGCGAAGTGACAAATTACAGAGTTTACAGAGAATGGGATAATACCGTTGAATGTGGAAGATAAGGGTAAACATGAAGGCAAACCATAGTGGGAACAACAAGGGTAAACATGAAGGCAATGGCAGCTAAACTCGTGGAAAAACAGCAATAGTTGAAGTCTAACTAAATGTGATGCGCCCTTAGGTCCAATTAGATTAGTGCAAGTGTCTTGAGTGAGAATGCAGACCTAGTTTTGTGCTAATAGTCTTTCTGCATAAGTTGCAGGACATGGGCCTAATCGTCTCTCATTTTTGCTGCTTGTGAACAATAAATGGGACGAGTTCTGAGAGCATTTCCAGCGAATGCCTCAAATATCAAATGTCAAAAAACTTTTAAAAGTTTTGAAAGGTTATGGGTCCTCCAACAGACTCAACAAACACCAAACCACCCTTCATATTCTTTTTCTCTCAGTATCATACTTCAGTACAAAATCATATTAGAAATAATAGTTTCGGCATTTGAAGAGTCTATTTGAGTACACTATGAAAGTAGCAAAAGAAAAAGAATAACAAAAAAGTTAGGAGTGCACAAAAATCTACTGATGCTAAATTTTGATATAACTGCTGGAAACGCTCGAAGGCTCTCGGATTTAGCCAGAGAGGGGTTAACACAAGGCAATGAAAATCCTTTCCCTGATTAGCTTATAATAAGGAAGCAGGGGTGAAACTCCTGACTTAAGTCTATGTTCTATGGCTTCTCCCTTTATCTTGATGCCTTCCAAATTCAGAAAGTTCCAACTTTATATTCTGGAATTTCAGGAAATACAAACACCTTGGCTGGCAACGTACCTCCAAAAGCTAACCTCGGAGATCTAAGGGGACTTGCAGGAGGCTTGAACGGGATAAACGGCTCACCCATGATTGATGGGGGTGACTTCGACGGGGCCAAGTCCTACAAGGACAGCAAAGTATGCAACATGCTCACCATGCAAGAGTTCCACAGACGTTACCATGAGGAGACAGGAATAACCTTTGCTTCCCTCTACCCAGGTTGCATTGCTACGACAGGCTTGTTCAGAGAACACATCCCCTTGTTCAGACTCCTATTTCCTCCGTTCCAAAAGTACATCACCAAAGGTTATGTCTACGAAGATGAAGCAGGGAAAAGACTTGCACAGGTCAGTTATGAAAATATCTCTCCCTCCACCCCATTCTTAATCCTCCCTCCATTTTTGGGGTTCCCAAAAATGTAAGTCCTCTTTTAAAGTCGAGAGAAAAGTGTATAAATTTTCCAAAACTACAGTACTTACGAATCACAAGTGTATGTTCCCTGCAAAAGTTGAAACCCCAAACAAGGACCAACATTGCGGGACAGAGGGAGTACGGAGAAAGTAGTTATTTTTGTCTAAGTTGTACAATAACATAATTACTCTTTGATCCAGGTGGTAAGTGATCTAAGCTTAACAAAGTCGGGAGTATACTGGAGCTGGAACAAGAGTTCTGCCTCATTCGAAAACCAGCTCGCTGAAGAAGCCAGTAACCCAGAGAAGGCACGAAGACTATGGGAGATCAGTGAAAAGCTTGTTGGATTGGCTTAACCAGGAGTGAAAGACAAAGAGTTCAGCCATAGAGTTGTTTCATGGGAGAAAGACTACTCAATTGATCTGTAAACACCCCCCATAACTGCTAACTATAGAAACTTTACAACGTATATGAGACATTAGAATTATGCATCCCCTAGTAAAACATTTTGAAAACTCAGAACCTTAAGAGATTCAACCTGGTATCCTTGCTCCAAAATGATCTGAACCGGAATTTGACTGAAGGACTTTTGCAATATCCCTAGGAAGGATAGGCTCACTAGCACTCACATGAAGGCACTGATGGATAAACTGACATATCTTTATGATCTGCAGCTTTTTTTTGTCACCAAAAATAACCCCAATGAACTTCATCACACATAAATAAATAAAAAAACGTAAGAACATGGCAAGCAAGCAAAACATCAGTATTGAAGGTCTATAGAACAAGACTACATTCATGATTTTAAAAACAGACCTAATGTGAGAGAACTTTGCAACTTAATCATCTCATAAGCAGCATGTATAAGAAGGGGCTGTCAATGACAGCCAAGTTATTGGACATTGTTCAAAAGACTATCCTCAGGCCCTAAGCGCAGATGGAACAGTAATGCTCCATATCAAAGAGAGAGCCCCCTCCAGCAGAATGCAACAACAGAAAAACAAAACAAACAAAAACTTGGCATAATCTAATCGTGCACTGTCAGAGTGACAAGCTGAGAGTAAAGATACACAGAAAACTGTATAACTACATTTATTTTGTTTCACCCTATCATTTGAAACGAAGTAAAAGGACATGTCATCTGCCAAAAGGCAATCGTCTTGTCTGGCCTGCCCGCATTTGAGAACACCAACAAAGTAAGAATGTCAACAGAAATAAGCATAAAAGTTCAAGGAATAGCAACTAAGCATGAAAATAGCTATTATCAAACAGCTTATGGGCTGGAGGAAACAAAATATCACAGACCTCATTAGGTCCTCGGGATACTTCAACGGAGCAAGAAGCCAAAAGCTAGATGTACACGTCTACAAGCCCCCATCACCAGCATCAAACCATGCAAACAATGTATCCAAGTCCAGCATCACTTCATTGTTTTAGTATTCACATTGAAATCTAAGACTGAAGTCATCAACAATAGCATCATTAAGGCTTTTTAATTTTTTGCTTTTTGCAATTGATCAATCTCTCACCAAATTGAAAGATGTGTTTGAGATCAAAGAAAAGCATATTTTATCTTTAGTAATCATTCTTGCCACCTTGCAGAAGTAAACGTCATATTGAAAACCTCATGGACTAGTCATCCTCAAGGAAACAACATATACCCCATATAGAATTAAACAGCGAGAACATCAAGAGACATAATGATTCCATCTTTTTCAAGTCATAGCAAGTGGTGCAGCAGCAGAAAACTCATCGAAAAACAATAAAACCTGCTAACAGAGTAAAGCACCATGGAACATTGTTCCCTACCGCAAAAAGCAAATTTGTCCCTCTTCCATATGTCCTCTGTCACACCCTTGATTTTCAACATAAATATAAAGTATTTTCATAAATAAAACCTCACAATAATTAGTGCAATACCCCAAAAGATATTAACATTTCCATTTCCATAATTACACCTCAACATTTGATAATTCCCAAAAGATTACATTTTTGCTCCGAGGCCCAAATCAACGTAATAATCAAATACCAAGAGAGTTAAGAAATTACAATATTACTTAATCAAAAGATTTACAAATAGAGTTACAAATACATCTTTCAAAAATAATTTACAAAGATGGCTTGGTAACTCTTCAATGTTAGCTCTCAAAAGAATGTCCACTTCCATGCACTCCAAACATAAAGCTACTACCTAGGGTTAGTACCCAAAAAATAATGTACGGTTTGAGCTACACTAGCCCAGTGGAAAGCTCTAATTTAACAATGTATGCATATGAAATGTAGGGATGATCACAAGATGAATAATGACAACCAGATCCGATGAATGGACAATAATAGCAATTCAATTCCTAACCTTTCATTTCCAGAACCAATCATGTGTCTCAATGAATAACCTTTGAAAGCACCATGTGTCATACGTGTCTTGTACAAGTGTCATGAGCCGTAACTCCTGTCGGGCCAGTTAAAGGACCCCGATATCCTCTGTCAGGCACCTTACCCATTGGGAGATCCTGAAATATCAAATACGAGCATATAGCTCCTACCGGGCCAATTAAACGACCCCGATGTCCTCTGCCAGGCACACACTCGTCGATGAGTCCTGAATGTCCGCGTTGTGTCCGTAAAGTTCCAAAATCCTCTTTACCGTCACGTTCGTATCATTCAAACCCAACTTTGATACATAAAATGATTCTTGTAAAATCATGTCCAAACGAGCTTTAAAGTTATGAATACGTTCAACAAAATCATTAAAATACGAGTAACCAAGTTAAAAGTCATTTGGAAAGTGTTTGGGTAGGTTGGAAGTGATTGGAAACCAAAACGATAAAAAATGAAGCAAAACAGTAAAAATTGGAGATAAGCAACAGATATCGATACCAAGGGAAAATGTATCGATACCTTTGGACTAAGAAGTCTTCCAGACACAAGGATATCGATAACAAGGACAAATTGTATCGATAACAAGTGATTTTCTGGATTTTGGAACACAAAGGTATCGATAACAATACGAATGGTATCGATAACAATTCATTTCGAGCAAATTTTCTGCAAATTTTCATGGGTTTCACAGCAACAACAACCTCAACAACAACAATCAATGGCAAGGTTCAAGCTCTAGGAAACAAGTCACAAACATATATTGAAAATTAGAACTCCCTACCTCAAGATTGAAGAACGATTTCAAAGGATCCTCCAAGCCCTAGCTCCAAACTTCGAAAACGGAAGGAATACGCCTCCACCGAGCTCAACCCGATGAGAAATGAGCTCCAATACGCGTAGGAGTGAAAGGTTGAAGGTAGTTTTAAGTGGGTTTTGGGTTATTGGGTGAAATTTGGAGAGAGAGGGAGAGAGCCGAGAGGGGGGAACGGGAGATTGAGAGTGAGGGGTGTGAGTGTGTTTCTCACACTTCTCCCTTATATACTCACACAAATGCATATTACCCATTCTCCTAAATCTTTCAAACTCTTACACATTGAACCCCTCAAACAATTTTCCAAATAATATTCGCAATGATCATTTACTAAATAAATTAACTTTATCAAACGAAATTATGGGTCTTTACATCTTCATTACACTGAAAAAACAAAACTAAACCAAACAAAGAAAGAAAGAACAAAACTAAATGCCAAGGCAAAAGAAGGAAATAAGGGGAAGAGAAAGAGAGCTGACAAAATGTAAAGAAATAGAAAACCATCAACCAATACGTAGACTGATCAAATGAATGCAGGAAGAGTACGCAACAGAAGAAAAAAAGTGACAAGAAAATGAATCAACAGACAACTGAAGAATGAACATCAACCAGATCTAACTCAATAGATAGAGAAAACATGCATTAAACACAAAACAAATGCTAATCGACTATAGCTGAAATGTTTGTTGTCCCTCTTCCACGTGTCTTTAGTACCAAAAAACTAAGCCAAAAAAGGAAATAAGGAAAAGAAATAGAAAGCAGACAAAATGTAGACATATAAAAGCAAAACCATTACTAAAGACTGATAAAACGAAGGTAGGAAAAGTAATCAACAAGGAGCTGAAAGCTGTTCAACCACAATCTTTATTACCAAGATAATTCATTCCTTTGCTTTCCACCATAAGCATTACCTACACTAACAAGCAGATGAACTCATGAACAACTGAGAAACTAACATTAATGAGATCTGACATCTAACAAAACTGAGAGGTAGAGCAAATGTGTCAAGCACAAAAAGAATGCAAAAAATATTATTTCGTCCCTCTTCGACATGTCATCATCGCCCAGGGAAAAAAGTTTTAAAAAAAAAGAGGGGGGAAAATGCAGAAAGAGGAAATAAGGAAAAGCAAAGGAGAGCAGACAGAATGCAAAGACATAGAAAAACGTAATACTATACAGTATACACGACTGAATAAAGGAATGTATGAAAGCAAGTAAGTGAGCATTATACTGACAAGCAAATGACATAACAAACAACTGAAGAAAGAACATAATCAGATCTGACCAAATTTGTAGATAGAGCAAAAATGACAGCTATTGACAACAAAATTGAGAGAGAGAACAAATATCTGTAAATCAAAAATGAATGCTAAATGACTATAGCAGAATTCTATCTGTCCATCTTCCACATGTCCTCATTGTCCCAAAACTATGGATATGTGTGTGCGTGTGAAACAAAGCAAAAAGAACGAAAACCAAAGGGAAGCAAACCCCAAAAAAAGGTGCGTAGCAAAAGTAGTTAAGACAACAAGGACAGTGACATGCAAACGTGTAATAAAATTTTGAAAAGTATATTAATCAGATCTCTATATATAGAAAATGTTTAAGACACACAATGATAGCTACAGAATGCTAAATGATCATAACACAAATTTTTTCTTGTCCGTCTTTGACATGTCTTCTTAACCAGCATAAAATAAAGCAAAGCCAAAGAAGGAAATAAGGAAAAGGAAAGGAAAGGAAAACAAACAAAACAAATAAAAAACAAACCACACAGAAGAAGGGATGCAGGAAAATAATTAACGGAACAATAAAATGACAGCAACAGTGACAGCAAACGAAGAAATAAACCACTGTAAAACAAACAAAATTGATATCTAACAAAAATAGAGCAAATATGTCAAACCACAAATGCAGCTAGTTAACGCTAAATGATTATCACAAAATTTGTTCTTCCTTCTCACCGTCACAGAAGTTACGCAATTGAAATTGAATAACTGCATTCAACCAACTACTGACAAAAACCTACAAAAGTTAAATAGCAATTTTGTGGGTATCAGTGTGCATTTTTCCTGTGTCACCTTGAGTACACAGGTACCCCACTACTAACTGGCGCCTTCGAATGCTTTCAAACAGAAGAAATATGTAATCACGACATGTGCTCCAATAATCGACCATACGGTAAATGAGAAGAACAATCCATAATTGTACTTTGTATTCATGCCAACGAATGCGAAACACGCAATCGAAGGTAAAATACAATAACCAACAGTCCCCACCCAATATAAATTAGTGTATGAAGAAATACATATAAACCAGGATATAACTGTGAACACCAAAGAAGCAAAGCTGCTAAATCACATAGTAAGAAGGCAAAAAGTAGTACTTTCCAAAAAGAACAGGCATCTATTGTTTACTACCCTCGGCAGAACTCTCTTCCTTTCCAAGTGCAACAACTACTTTCTTCAAGATGGCTTCAGTTGCTTGGTGAGAATTCTCCACAGCCTTGGACACTGCTTGCCATTTCTCCCCATGCTTTGGTTCTGCAGCAATGCATCTCTTCATTACATCTGCCTGAGTCTCCTCGGTCCCATGCTGAAGTTCAAATTTGTAGAATAACGCCCAAAAATCCCCAACGTCTGGTCCAAGTGTCACCGCCCTATTAAGCCAACTCCTTGCTTTGTCTACCTTCCTGTCGTGCCAAAATAGCTTAGCAATCGCAGCAATGACATGTGGATCGTGATCGCATCTCTTGAGCGCATCCATGCTCCTTGTCCTCCGTTGCGGACGCGGGACCATCTCAATCGAAGCTGCCCACAGTATACCACTATTAGGGCAGACCTGCAATGCCTTAGCCATCAGAATATCCGCTTCCTTCTCGTGCCCATGCCTTGATTCAGCTCTTACAGCAGCAAGCCAGAGTTCAGGGCTCTGAGGATTCTTCTTTCTAGCCATTGTGAGGACAGCTCGAGCTTTACTCAACCCATTCATCTTCTCCTCCAGCTTAGCGAGCGAAAGCCAAAGGGGAACACAGCTGGAACAGTGCTTCAAACCTGACTCATACACTTCCTTGGCCCTTTCCAAATAACCAAGGCGTTCCTCCAATTGTCCAAGCATCAACCACAGCTTGAAAAACGAAGGGAAGCGTTTCAGCCCATCATCGAGTAACCTCCTCTCCTCGTCAGTGTTTCCCAATTCTCTCTCAACTATGGCAGACTTCATCCACACTCTTTCTGTGCCTCCTCTTTCTCGCGCTTTAGCTAGAAGCATTCTTGCTCTCTCTGGCTCATGGTTCTCAAATTCAAGCTTGAATGCAGCAAGCCAAATCTCCTCAGAGTTGGGAATCGCAGCATAGGCTTCTTGAAGAATTGCTCTAGCTGAAGGCACATCACCAGCAAGCCACTTCTCTTTCGCACCCATTAACCATAGAACTTCAGCCTGTGGCCTGTAAGTCACTGCTTTACGAAGCAGCGCATCAAGAGATTCCCTGGTCCCATAAGTCTTCTCGAGCTGTGCTGCTTTGAGCCAGATACTCTTCTTAGTCAAAAACACTGTAAGGGCATGAGCATATATGGCTCTGGCTGTCTCAATGGAACCCCTTTTCTTGCACTCCTCTGCATCAGCAACCCATGTCCTTTTCCGATCTTCTTCCTCCACTCCAACCCCTATAGTGTTATGAATAATAGCCTGGCAAGTGGCGACAGATCCAGCCCGTTCAGCGGCCTCCGCCTCCTTCATCCAAGCTTCTCTGTCAATCACCACATGTTCCTTTTGCAAAGTTCGAATACCCCTTTCTATAATCCTTCCCACCATAGCATTATTCTCATTTGCTTCTTCCAATTTCGCAGCAGTGATCCAAATTGCAGGTTCCTTGGGGAGACTCAACCTTGCCTTATTCAAAACCTTCTTTGCACTTTCGTAAGTTTCCAACCTGGCAAGAGCAAGCCACAACTCGACATGCAAAGGGCAGCATTCCACAGCCCTCATCAGCAAAAGCCTCGCATCCTCCTCATTGGCAAGCTCCACAACCGCCTTCCATAGCCTGACAGAATCAGGAATATGCTCCAGTCCTCTCCTTAATACCCTACTCTTGTTCCCGTCGTCATGCTCCAATTTCGCGGCCTGCATCCACAACTTCACAGAATTTGGGATAGCCTTCACTCCCCTAGCTATCACGGCCTTTGCTTCATCAGGGCTAGACAACCGACACGCCTCTATCCAAACATCCTCATTCTTCGGACACTCCTCGCAACCTTTTGTTATCAACTGCCTCGCAGCCTGAATCTTACCGGCCACTTCCTCCAACCTAGCGGCAGCAATCCAACCGGGCGGGTGTTTGGGATTCGTTTGAATAACTGATTTAAGCAAGAGCCTAGCCTTCTTAATATCCGATATCTCCGCGTCACTTGTAATCTTCATACTCTTGAGATCAGTCAAATAACCCTTGGGATCCACAACAGTTAACCCTGATACCGAATCCGAAAGCCTATCCAACTTAAGCGAAAGAACGGTCCCTCTCCCCTCACCCACCGCAGTCAAATCAGTAACCGGGGTTTGCGCCCAAGGAGTCTCCGTCCCTCCAGCCGCCCTACTCTTCGGATCCAAAGCCGTGACGTGTTCTTTTTCTTGCCTAGCCTTCTCAAGGAGGGTATCCGGAACAGGCACGTAACTCTCAAACCTCCTCTTCTTGTTCCTCAATGAGTAATCACCGATCTCAGGGATACTATCCCACTCAGAAGTCGACATCGTGAACAACTTCCTTTTCAAATCAGCAAACTGCTCGGTAATCTTAGGGTTCGACGCCCTGTACTTTTCAATCTCCTGCTTCAACCTAGCTTCCCTCCTATCCTTACGCCGCGAATCCATCCTCTTATCGATCTCATCCCACACCGCGTCCGCCTCCGCGTCCTCCTCATCGTACTCCGCCGACGCAAACAGCCCCACGTCGTTCCCTTCAAACTCATCAAACTTCTGATTCTCATCGTACCCTTTCTCATTCTCCTCCTGCTCCTCCTCCTCCTCGTCTCCGCCCGGGCCTTTGCCTCTCCCGCGACCCGCCCCCGCTGCCGGGCCGACCGCCGCTGCGGACCGGTCGGGGAGGTCGGGAGCGGCGCGGGCGGGACCGATGTCGGACCTGGTGGTGAACCCGGTGGCGCCACGGCCCAGGCCGGCCACGTAATTGGGGGGAGGCTTGGTGTTGAGGAATTCCAACCTGGGCTTGGGTTGCACGGGGGCTTGCATGCCTCCGAAGAGAGGGACGTGGAGGGTCAGCGTCGAGGCGGGCCCCACGCCGAGGCGGGATACGGGGGTGGTCCCGTCGGCGCAGATCAATCGGCGGGAGGAGAGGAACAGGCGTTGGTGGGAGGGAGGAACGCCTGATTTCCGCTCGATGGCGAGGTGCAGGGACTCGAGGGAGGTAGTGGTGGGGTCAAGGTCTAGGATTAGGGTTTTGTTGTCGATGGATTTGAAGAACACCATCTTTCGCGATGAAACTAGGGTTTTGGGGACTACCTGAGGGGAGGACGATGTTCGTTCCTTCAGTAGCTGTGGAGATATTTTAACTGCTGAATTTGGTGTTTAATTTTAATGAATTTTAAAGTCGGTTAATTAATGGAATTAATTAAGAAGATTATTATCGGTGGTATTTTGGGCTGTGGGCCGGATTTGGTGAATCGTCTCGACTATTGGGCCTAATTGTGACCCGATGGCTCAAGATTCAGGCCATAGCCAGCCACATTTGAGTTTTTTTTTTCCTTTTCAGAAAGGAAAAAAACAAAAAAAAAGGAAGGAAAAGGTGTTAAAACCTTTATTTGACCGACAATGCTAGAGACACAACATTCCACCGCAACACCGACCACATCCGCCTACGTGGCACTATATGATTGGTGGTTCAAAATAGTTTCAAAGTGGTTATTTTCCTATTACCAATCATGCAGTGACACGTAGGCGAGTGTGGTTAGTGTTGTAGTGGAGTGTTTTGTCCCTGACATTATTGTTATTGTTATTTGTCGGTGCATCTCTGGCCTTTACTCAGATTTTTACTCAAATTTTAAGTAAAAAATTGATTAATAGTTTCATTTAGTATGTCGCACTACAATGGCAAACCCACATTTGGGCACACCTTTAAATAGAAATTTTATTACTTATTATATGGTTGTAAATTTCAGGGGTCTTAAAAAAATTGAGTAAAACTCGATTTGGTATATGTTTGAGTCAATGATTGGAGACTTGGAGTGGGTTTGAGGGTTACTAAAATTTTGAGTTTGAGTGAAGTGAGTTTTGTCATATATAGCTGTTCAGGGTGTGTGATGTGCAAGAGAGTGCAACACGCATGTTGTCATGAAATCCGATACCGTTTTGGATTGTTTCGGTTCACCAAACACTTGTTAAAAACAGCACCATCTTGGACTCTCTCTCTCTTTCGCTTGTTTTTGTGAAAGGTGCCTCAAAAAATGCAAATATATATCATGTGATCTGGTTTGAGTGTCTTGAATATTCTTAACAGTGAGCAAGGAGTGGAATTTTTACCGTTATAATCAAGGGTGAAGTAAAAATTTGTCACGACCCCAAATTGGGGCTAGATCGAATTCGTGACTGGCCATTGAGTTTGACTTACCGCATGCCTTTCATGATACTACTAGCAGTTAAGAGACTAACTTATACAATTAAAAAAAAAATTGAAAACAAATGATCGAACAATTGAGGATTACCGCAAGAGACTAATTTATACTCAATTTTGTGGATTGCATAGGGTCTTAAATCGTTCTGAATCTTTTGTTTCGCTACCCACTACACAAAAGAATATTTTTCGTGAAAAATCTAATTGGTCGGACATACATAAGAAGGCGAATTACCTATATTTTTGTTGGATATGAAAAGTATAATATTGAATTTAAACCATCTATTTATTTGATAAAGTGAAATAAGATTTGTCAATCGATGCCCAAGAAATTCAAGTAGGATGATGCCTTTATAGTGGGTTTCACTTTCCACCCACGAAGATATTACTTTTAACAATCATGCAATTGGTCTTGGTAGTAATGCTTCATCCACTATGGATTTGTAATTAATGAGATTAAATAAGTAAATGAAGGAACAGGAATGGGAATTGATATCCACGCTTCCTTTTTTGTTATCCATTTATGCCCCTTTTTTTGTCTTTTAGCCAAAAAAAAAAATACATTTTCAACACTAAAAAAAAGGAAGTTTGTGGATAACAAAAAGAGTGTGTGAATATCAATTTCCAAAGGAATTTGAATGAGTGAACTATGGTACAATAGAATTTTTACCCTCTATTATCATGAGAAAAAAAAGTCCCTCAATTTAAGTCGCAGTTATCATGAAATATTCAATTTTCTATATGATTTTACCACTTCAAATTGAATATTCTTCAAAGCCATATAGAAAATCGAATATTTGATGATAGTTGCCACGTAATTCGTGGATTTGGTTTGTTTTATTCAGTAGTATTCTTTAAGAAAGATTCACTTTTTCTTCAAAGAACCTTCTTTACTTTTGTATCTCACTTTTCATGAAAATTTTTATTTTTTATTTTGTGAAAATTAAAAACTGAATGTTGAACTAAAATCAGTAAAGCATCACAAAAAAACCTCATAAAAAGCTATTTGCCAGCTTCTAGATATAGGAAAATATATCTATCTCAAAATCTTTTTCTAATTCCTTTCAATTAGAAGTTATCATGAAGGTGACCTCTAATCACAAAATCCTTTTCTATCTCTAATTAAAAAAGAAAAGTTAATCCTGAAGGTGACCTCTAAAATTGAGACATGTCTACTTCTCCATTTCAAAATTGTTTGGGATTTGGGTACCCAAAATATCTTTGGTGCCTGAAAATATCTAAGTTGATCATTCGAAAATTTATTTGTCATCCCAAATTTCTAGCCAAATCACATCAAAGAACATGGCCGAACACCAACATATGCCCGTTTGTTTTTTTAAATGCTTTTAAATCGTGTTGGAATAATTCGTTGGCTCCGGGAGATACACGTGCTTCTATCTACGCCTGTCACGCTATATTGTAAAGAAGTACTAGTACTTTTTTTAAATGATTTTCACGTTTTTTTAAATGCTTTTAAATCGTGTTGGACTAATTATTTTGGACTAATTCAATTCAATTAGATGTAATTATTTTCTTCATTTGCTGACTAAAAGCATAAATATTCTTATATATGATTACTTGTAATGCAAAATATTAATAAATATCTTAAAAAATTAAGTACAATAATTGAATTGAAGACCAAACTAAAATTAGTTTAGCGAAGAAATTTTAAATTTTATTTTTATATTTCAAAGAAGATGAGTTTATTAATTTGAGTACGTCATAAATACTTATATATGTATGAACTGTAACAAAAGGCACATAACAAACAATTTTCGGTGCCGGCAGGGGTGCAAACGAGCCGAGCTTTGTAATGTTTGAGCTTGCTCATTAACTAAACGAGTATAAAACTCGATTTGTTTATAAACGAGTCTCTTGAAACGAACTAAGTCTATACAAATAAGACAAGTTTTTAATTGTTTAGCTCGCTTTATTTAATAAATGAGCCTAAGCTTAACTTAATTATTAAACAAATCAAGCCAAAACAAATCTTTACGAACCGAGCCAGAACCAGCTCGGTTCATTTGCAACTCAGCGATGCTCTCCCCGGCCCCGACAATATCCGCCACCAAGGAGTGTTGTTTAATGTTATCGTTAACACTTCAAAATAAACTCCATTTGTTTTTTGTCATCGCCAAATCAGAAAACTCCACTTGAACGGAGAAAAGTGAGAGGTCAATACCGCGTGAAGTAACTGTTAGTAATTCTTTATTTCAGTATACCATTCTCCTTGTTTGCTTACATGAATTGAAAAGGGACCAACTTGTTTATAATAAAGTCTTCGTGTACTCTTCTCAGATCTGAATCAGACCCAATTCTCTCCTGGGTTTTTCACCAAGTTTGAAGGGTCAAAAACCCCATACAGATTCCTTGTATTCTTCTGTATTTCACTTGGACACGGGCAGAGAGCAAGGAAAGGAGGGATGGGGTTGGTGGGTAACCAAGAAAATGGGAATGGAGAGGTGGGTTTGTCTGGTATTCATCTGGGAAGCAAGAACAAGTACAGGAGGATGGATTCTGAGCTCACTGATGATGGAGGTTTTGATGAAGCTTCACTCCAGAAGCAGCAGCAGGAGGAGAGGAGAAGAACCACCAGGAAATATGTGTTTGCTTGTGCAGTTTTTGCGTCTCTCAACTCTGTCCTCCTTGGCTATGGTCAGTCCCTCTCTTTCAAATACTTTGAGGGTTATGTCTTGTTTGGTTGAATCTCAAACTTCGTAAATCAAAAAGGGTATTGCTTTATTTGTGGGTTAAATTCACAAACTTTGATTTTAAATCGTTCATAGATAGGAAGGGAAAGTTAAGATTCGTATGGGTTTATGCATCTACATTCTTGAAAACCCTTTGTTGACCCCAAGGATTAGTACGGTTGGTTGGTGGGTTCGCTACTCACACAACAGGTTCGATTCTTGGGTCAGGTCTCAAGAAAGAAAATTCTTGTGAATCTCTCGGCGTGGATGGCCTGGTTTTGACCGGACCGGGAAGGGAATTAATTGAGGTGTGCAAAAACTGGCGCAGACACCCCAGCCGTCGAAAACACCCCGGCCGTCGAAAAAAAAAAAAAAGAATTCCCTTTTTCTGGGCTGACTTTGGTTGCTGCAAGGATGTCATCTCTCAGGAAAACATCGAATTCAGTTGGCTGATCGTTGAATGTGAGCAGTGAGTGAGTATCAATGGTTTGTGGGTAAAAGGGTATTCGAGAAAGAAAAGAAGGAGAAAATAAAATGCTTCCTTCAAAAATAGAGACAATTAGCACACAGATGCTAATACTTCTCAAATTACGGTTTAATGAGCTATGTATTTACGGATCAGAAAATTGTAGAATTGCAACTTCTAGGATGTTATTCAGCATAAATATTTTGGACAATCTTTATGCAGCCCCAAAAGAGAAAGAAAGAAGAAGCCACTCACTCTCGTTTTTTTATAAAAAAGAAGAAGAAGTAGAACAGCTTATGAACACAACTGTGTTCCTATGAAATTAACAAGTTACTGTTTTTTGCAAGTTTCTGTGGTTGGACATTGAAGTGGTACAAAATTACACCTGCCTCCTTGAGAGGGATATTTAAAGGACTCCTGTACTTAAAGCTAGTGACTTCTTATCGCGCCCCAGGATCTGTGTTAATTCTAAACACTGTAACTTGAGTTCATGTGCTGTAAATATGATTTTTGTAGTTGCACCCGTAGATAGTTTAGGAGGTTTTTGTACCATTTAGTTCATGTCCATACCGAACTCCACAACACCTAGTGGAAGATTCAGTAGAGGCTTGATAAAGGTGTGATGTAATTCCTGTTTTCTGGAGCAGTTAGTCAAGGAAAACTTAAGTTACAGTTATTCGGTGTTTTCAACTTGCAGATGTGGGTGTTATGAGTGGAGCAATCCTATTCATTCACGAAGATCTAAAGATAACAGAGGTGCAGGAAGAAGTACTCGTTGGTTGTTTAAGCGTAGTCTCTCTTTTTGGCAGTTTAGCTGGTGGAAAAACAGCTGATGCCATCGGTAGAAAATGGACAATGGGATTAGCTGCCATTATTTTCCAAACAGGTGCGGCTATAATGACTCTCGCTCCTTCTTTCGAAATCCTAATGGTAGGAAGACTCTTAGCTGGGGTTGGAATCGGGTTTGGAGTCACAATTGCTCCCGTCTATATAGCCGAGATATCACCCACCATTTCCAGAGGCTCACTCACTGCATTCCCGGAGATTTTCATAAACATTGGGATTCTTCTTGGTTATGTCTCAAACTACGCATTTTCAGGTCTTCCATCTCATACAAGTTGGAGGATAATGCTTGCTGTGGGAATTCTTCCCTCAGTCTTTATCGGATTTGCTCTGTGCATAATCCCTGAGTCACCAAGGTGGTTGGTGATGCAAAATAGAGTGGAAGAAGCAAAAACAGTGCTATGGAAAACAAATGAGACTGATGCGGAGGTGGAGGAGAGACTTGCAGAAATACTATCAGCCGCTGGAACCACCAACGGTGAAAAGTACGAGGACAAAGCTGTGTGGCGTGAACTATTGAGCCCTTCTCCTGCGCTTCGCCGGATGCTGGTCACAGGTATTGGAATCCAGTGTTTCCAGCAGGTCACGGGAATCGATGCCACCGTCTATTACAGCCCTACAATCTTAAAGGAGGCCGGCCTTGTGGGTAACTCAAAGCTTCTTGGAGCAACTGTTGCTGTGGGAATCTCAAAGACAGTGTTCATACTAGTTGCTATTGTCCTCATAGACAAAGTTGGAAGGAAGCCACTTCTATACGTGAGCACAATTGGCATGACAGTCTGCTTGTTTACTTTGGGTATTACTCTATCTTGGCTAAAGGGGGGACCTTTCGGGATTGATTTGGCAGTGTTGTCGGTTTGCGGAAACGTTGCTTTCTTTTCTGTCGGGATTGGTCCAATCTGCTGGGTTTTGACATCCGAAATCTTTCCGTTAAGGCTTCGAGCTCAAGCAGCAGCGCTTGGAGCCGTAGGGAATAGGGTCTGTAGCGGTTTGGTCGCCATGTCTTTTCTCTCTGTCGCCCATGCGATTACCATGGGTCGAACGTTCTTCGTATTTTCAGCAGTTTCAGCCGTTTCTGTCGCGTTTGTCTACGCTTGTGTTCCGGAGACGAAAGGAAAATCTCTGGAGCAAATGGATTTGTTGTTTCAGAGTGAACAGGTGTGGGAGGGGAGTCGGGCGGAGCAGGAGTTCGGAGATGTTGAGCAACTAGTGCAGAAATAAGTAACTTCCTTTCGGGGTTCTTTCTGACCTTATACTCGTTCTGACCTTATACTCGTTGATTTCAAAGCAAAGGAATTTGTGCTATGTTTCTGGATTGCACCATGGAAGAATGCTGCTGTTGCTGTTTCTGATCTGGCTTACAGAAACTCCATGGAGAGATGTTGCTGGCACAGAGACTTTTGTGTAGTGTTTTCTCATTTGTGCAGCTACAAGCTTACCTTAAATTATTTGGAAAAAATTATGTAAATTTATTTTGGGAAAGTATCCAAGTCATTAATAATCCTTCAAATTTATTTTGGGAAAGTATCGAAGTCATTAATAATCCTTTTACATAGAAAAAAGCTCTCAGATATTATGGTCAGGTGCAAAGCAGATAAGGACCTGCCAGAACTACTGGCTCTGTAATTTGTGCTTGCTACGTGCTTTAGGCAAGTCTTTTCTGGTTTAAGTGGAATCCAGCTCTGTTTATCTATTTATTGGAGTATATTTTTTACGGAAAGAAAAGTATTCATATATCTTGAGCTACTACGAAACCAACGATGGAGCCAGCGGAACAAGTGATGGCAGCCGTCACGATTTTTTTAAAATTCTTATCGTGGCGGCCGCCATCTCCAAAAAATATTACAAAATTAAATTTAATTGGCCAAAGTGAAATATTATAAAAGATGAGGTCTAAGAGCCCGTTCTAGAAAACAAATAAGAACTTATTTTTTGTTCAATAATAAGGATTGTTCCAAAAAAATAAAAAGGTGGTATTTATTTTTTCAGAATTTACATAGGTACCAATGGGCGCCAGGGAGGGAAATCGTACCGACGGCCGCGCCGGGCCATCTCTGGCCACCGGACGGCTGATCCGAACCGTCCAAAAATTCTAAAAAAAAAACCCGAGGGGGCTTACGCGAGAATCAACGACATCCGAGTTGTGTAGGGTGCTTGATCCGAGCACCCTTTTTCAATGTAGGGTGCTTGATCATACATACACGGAAATGGGGTGCTCGGATCAAGCACCCTACATACCTCGGATGCCGTTGATTTCCACTTTTGCCCCCTTTTTTTTTTTTAGAATTTTTGGACGGCTCGGATCGGTCGTCCGGTGGCCGGAGATGGGCCGGCGCGGCCGCTGGTATGATTTCCCTCCGCCGGCGTCTATTATCATAGCAACAGTCTTATTTTTTGTATAAGGTAACTTCAAGCTAAAAAATCATGTGTTTACACAAATAATTTTCCTACCGCTATGGATCTTTTTTGATAGATCTCATTGAAATCTTTAATACAGTGCAAAAAAAATTGAATTTTTTTTTTCATTTATATTATTTTTGAGTTTGAAAATGTGAAATGAACTTTTTATTTGGATTTTGAGGAATAACCCTTCTTATTTTTGAATGAGAAATGGAAAAATAAATATTTATTTTTTAAAAAAATTTCTGGAACAGAGCCTAAATTAAAGGGGAAACAAAACTTCACACTGCTTTTTTGTAAAGTAATCTTCAAGAAAAAGACAAAAAAGGAAAAAAAAAGAAACAATAACCTAAAACAAACCAAGGTGTGCACAACTCTAACGCATGGCAGTGGATGTGTGGTACTGAGCGGCGCCTCAGGTCAAGACTTCCTAACAATTAAAAAATTATTTATTGTGTTGGCAATTTGCTGTGAATTTCTCAAATTTTATTGAAAAAATATTAGCCGCCTTCAATTTTTTAATATTCAATTGAAGTTATAGAAATTATAGAATGGTTTGAATTTCTTGTTGAGTTTGTCTTGAGCAATAGATGACATTTGCACTATATGAAAAAGTTATAGGAGCGTATAATCATGGTAAAAAAATCAATTGACTCATTCTTTAAGAAAAGAAGTCCACAAAAGTGTAACATCGTAAAACGCATAACCTTCACAAAGTGCAATTGAAACTTCAGCAATTGAACCTGAAACTCATCCTCTTAAAAGCATAGAGTTGAATTGAAAGAATTTGATTTTTCTACGTGCATATGGCATATATCACTTAGTATAGTTTTTATTAGGTTATTTTATTTTATTTCTACAATAGATGACTATTCATTTGGTGATTCATCTTTTTTATTATTTTAGTATACATATTTCACCTTTGTTAAAGTAAAATTCTGCCTCCATCCCTGTATGAAATATTACAACAGAATGTAGAAAATACAAAAAAAAATTTAGAAAAATGATTTTGACACAATAATTGACCTTTTGAACTTTTCTATAGATATTTCTCAAAATACTTGGGTAAAAATTAATTTTTTTACTTTTTCGATTTCTCTCGTCTTTACTCACCCATATCACATAAAAGTTTGGATTAAAACTAGCAAATGAAAAAAAATTTGAATAAAGATAACTAAAAAATTATTCTGTATAAGTTAATCACTAGCGTAAATGTCTTCGTGAAGAGGTCTCTCTTTCATACTCTCCACTATGTATATATTCATATATACTTATATATAGGAAATTGATTTTAGCATTCTAGTGTTAGATACTGGCATTCCACTTTGTGTGTTAATCATGTGAAAAAATAAAACTAAAAAAAGGAGTATCATTGATTAAAAATGGAGTGCTAAAATCACATTTCTATATGTACAGGCATGTACATGTACGAATTTACAACTCAAGGAGTTGACGAATTTACGACTCAAAGAGTTGGCCAAGTAATCAAAACTGACTGTCTGCGTCATCGAAAAATCTCAGCATCCACAAGCACGAAAATAAAATCTCAGCATCTACCCGAGAAAAAACCAGAAACGACAAAAACAAAAACCTCGAGGTTAGACAAGCAGATGATGGCTTTGACTATCAGTCTATCACCACTCCCCATCATAAAAACTTAAGAGCAAATCTCTACCATCCTTCCTAGAATTCGCAAGCCTCGGCTCACATCTATTTTCTTCTTCCCCAAACACCTCTCATCATATCACAGAGAAATGGAGAATACCCAACACAAGTATGTTGATGTAAGAGGGCTCAAGCTTCATGTTGCAGACATCGGAACAGGTACACACAACCCGACCCCTGTTACACACAAAGCCACACACCACACGCATACGGTCTTTTTCTTCCATGTCCGGCCAGTTTGCGCGCACCTCAGACTAATTACGGGACTAATTACGGGACTCTGAAGTTCAGATCAAGCAAAACCTTCAGTGGCCCAAAAAGGGTTAAAAGTGTTTGACCCATGGATATGAATATGCGATGAAAGATCAATTCCTGTTAGTTTTCTCATGCCTACTTGCCCAATTCGTGTACGGTAGCCTCTATTTTTAGACTTATAATTACACGCAATACAAGTCTTAATGCGCACAAAAAATGGCAAATTACTTTAGAATGCGTCTATGAATAGGTGGCGTGGGAAAATTATTACCTATTATTTTTCCTGTACTGTAACATATGGTGCGAAAGAGTATGTGTAATCAGGTCCGGCGGTGGTTTTCTTACATGGGTTTCCGGAGATATGGTACTCGTGGCGGCATCAGATGGTGGCGGTGGCCGGTGCTGGGTTCCGAGCAATTGCACCTGACTGCAGGGGATACGGGCTCTCTGATCAGCCTCCTGAGCCAGAGAAGGCTACTTTTAGGGACCTCGTTGACGATCTTCTTGCCATTCTCGACTCATTTGGGATACCCAAGGTTAGCATTCAGGATTTCTGATTTGCTGGATTTTGGAAGTTTGAATCAATATTAATGGGTTTGGCATGATGAATGAACCACAAAGATATGGTTAGATGAATGGGATGCTTTCCTGAAAATATGTCCCGCGCACACTATGGATGGAATGAGTCGAGAATGTTAGGATCCAGGAAAAGTTTTCCCTCAAATGTATGAGAAAGTGAAATTAGTGATCAAAATTCACTTTGATTTGTAGGACCCAAACATCAAAGTGAATCTGAACCATTCATTTCTTTTCCCCGGACATTTCGGGAAAACTTTTCCTGTACCCTAACATTGCTCAATCCTGATCCTTTACATGGTAGTACCGAGTTCGAGAAAAATTCTAATTCCACACACACTCACATGTTCTGTTGGGTCCGCATAAATATAAATTGTGGGCTCCACACAGTCGGGACCGAAGCTAAGGTCATACCATGTGTGGTAGCATTAGGAGTATGTTTAGCTCTAATAAGGGGCTTTAGGAACTCGAACATGGCATTGTCCAACCAAGTTTTAGTTTTCACCACTGAACCAACCCCTTATTGGTATTTCGTACTAACTACAGATTGCAAAAAGAAACCTAACATTATCTGTTAGCATGAGTTTCTGTCTCAATCAGTGGTTTGGTGCTTGAAGTGTCAAATTTGGTAATAAGCCTTCTCTTTTCCTATTTTGTTGGTTCTCATCTGAGAGTATCTGTGCTTTTGCTTGAATTGCTATGGCAAGATTTGTTTGATTCTTTATGGGAGAAAATCGTGCAAGACTTTGATACCAAGAAGTAGGCTTGAAAAATGAACTCTTAGGCCCTGTTCAGATGACAAGAAAGGATGGGAAAGGATTGAAAAACCAACTTTCCCATAAATTTTGACATGTTCAGTTATCAAAAAAAATAGTGGGAATCTCATAAATACTTTTCCCACCAGGACTCACTCTTGCTACAAGGTAAGAATATATTGTCCTGGGAAAGTTCTCCTAGGACAATAAATTTTCCTTTGTCAAGTGAACATTCACAGGAAAGTAAAATTTTATTTTCCTTCACTTAAATCACTTTTCTTGGGATCAACTTTCCCGCATTCTTGGCAAATGAACAGAGCCTACTGTGAGCTAAACCCAGGTTAAAGTCTACTGCTGCAACTTCTCCCTCCCGTACTTCCTCTCCTACCAACTGCAAAAGAAAGTTCTTGCTTGAATTCAAGTTCTTTAATTTGTGGTTTGTGTTACACCCATAATGAAACTGGTTCATATGTTCTAGTTTTAAGTACTTTTCTGGGTGTTCATTCTCGTAAGTTTGTTGTTCTTGTGAGCAGGCTTTTCTTATTGCGAAGGACTTCGGAGTTCGACCAGCTTACCACTTTGCACTTCTTTACCCAGAGAGAGTTTCAGGAGTCATAACACTAGGTGTTCCCTTCCTTCTTGCAGGCCCAGAAGCATTTCCTCGTGAATTGCTTCCTAAAGGTTTCTATATGCTGCGGTGGCAGGCAAGTTCTTCTATTTTCCCTGTTTTTGAAACTGAGATTTATTTTCCAAAACAGTGATCTCAGTAGCCAACTTGATTATTTGGCTCATACCCTTTTGCAGGAACCAGGGCGAGCTGAAAAGGACTTTGGCCGTTTTGATGCCAAGACGGTGGTGAAGAGCATTTACATTCTTTTCTCTGGAAGTGAGCTACCTGTTGCTAGGGAGGACCAGGAGATAATGGACATGGTTGACCCGTCCACGCCGCTTCCTCCTTGGTTCTCCGAAGAAGATCTTGAGAACTATGCAGCTTTATACGAGAAATCTGGTTTCCGAACTCCATTGCAACTGCCATACAGGTAATGTGAAAATGGCGACAAGGGAAATTTTGAATGTCTTGCGAAAATTCATTAGATAGAATATCAGAAAACTAAGAAACAATTATATTAATGGAATGGGAAGTAGCTGAGATGAGAACTTAAATAAATGAGTATTGAGAGTAGCAGTGGATCTGTCCGTGGAATGGTAGGAATAGCATTTAATCCATTATGTATTGAGAAACATAATGACCAGATACAACAGTGCACAGTGAGAAGAGTGCTAGAATTGCTACTGATGACAATAATAGGGATGGGTTGGACTAAATTGAGATTGGACGTTGTAGTGAAACTTGATGTGAATTTGTTGAAAAAACTAAGCATAAAGGTCTTGACTAAGAATGGCAAAAAAGAGAGATAAATTGACTAAACTGACAGTTAACTAATTACTACATTAATCCCAGTTTGATTTGGTTTCCCTTGAAAATCTTTTCAATGCTTGTGTATAATTTTGTACACTATTCCAAAAGATGAAGAAAGTAGGAGACATGTCAACCTTTCAGGTGTAATCACAACAAATTCCAGGAATATAGTTCTCTATGTATTGACGTATAGAAATGAACAGGGCTTGGCTGGAAGATTATGGAGTATCTGAACTTAAAGTGAAAGTCCCTACGTTGCTCATCATGGGCGAAAAAGATTACGTCCTGAAATTTCTGGGCATAGCAGAGTACATAACAAGTGGGAAAGTGAAGGAATATGTACCTGATTTGGAGACCATATTCATGCCTGAGGGCACGCACTTCGTGCAAGAACAGCTCCCTGACCAGGTGAACCAGCTCATCATCTCCTTCCTCAACAAGCATACTTGATGTAACTGTCTACTTATCCCTGGAGAGAAATAAGTTGTGTTGTATGTATGGTTCCTTGATGTTGGAGTTGAAACTGGGATTGGTTTGTCTTGGCTAGTGGTATCAATAAGGTAATATACTTATTGTTGTGCCTTAGATCTATCTGTTGGTTCAATACATGGGTGATGACATCTTAATGGTTTTTTTTCATATGTCAAATGGTAGGAGAATTTCATCCAAGAAGTTACAAAGGCAGGATTCTAAATTATACGAGGACAGGAACAACTAAATCAAACTCAATATAGAACAATCTAAGAAATAACACCATACGATGGAGAATTGAACTGACAACGAAAAACTCTTAACGATAGAACTGCTAATCAATTATTGCCGTTGACAAGGTTTGACCTCTTGACCTTTCTCACTGTAGAGTGTACAAGTGTGGCCAAAGCTAGCCCTAATTTGTGGATGACATCAAACATACTAGCTGAACACTTACCCTGCATTCTATGATGACACATGCATTCTATGATGACACGATAAGCATAACAAGAAATCCGAGGAAGTGTATAACCATACTAGCTGAACACTTGAGAGCTTTTCCCTTTGTAATTTGTTAAGTTGGTAGTCGAGGAAGTGTAAACCAACCCCGATCAATTTCTTGGCATGTTAAATATTTTGGTGTTTAGAGAGGTGTATAGGTTTTATTTACTAATCGGTACTCTTTTTTTGGTATTGTCAGTTGTTGGCTTTTGTTCTTCACTCTAATTCGTACATGGGGGCATCCCATTGATGATTTTTCGATAAATTTATTACTTATATTTTAAAAACATACCAATAAATCCGACCTGAAGTTTTTATTTTTTTGGGTAAGTAGACATAAATTTTTTAGATGTGCCTGCAAACCTTTGAGGCATATGTAAGATAATCTGCAAAAGGCTTCTGGTGTTTTGCTTATAATATGCTAGTTCTATGTCAGTGCCATTCAAGTTAACTGGCTAGCATTTACCTTGTCAAAACCTCCACCACCATTTTTTGATTGCAAATTTCTACATCTGTGAAAATTGGATTTTTCTGGGCAATGGGTTTTGGTTCAGCATGAAGCTTATGAGAGTATTAAAAAAGCAACCATAAAGCAGACAAGGCATAGTTCTCTCTATTTAAAACCATGAGGCATAGTTCTCTTCATACTAGAGAATCAAACTACCCACATTCTCTTCACATTGTACTGAATCAGCCCTTCTAGTGAAAGGCTGAAAGCCCTAAATGTACAGGGAAAGCTTAGTTCATCCATTAACCACATGGATCATACAAAACAGAACACCAGAAAATAAAACTGACAAATGTGTAAATTATTTTCCAAGGGAATCAAGCCCCGTTCTAGATTTTCAAATAAGTACTTAAAAAATAAGAACTTATTTTCAAACTTAAAAATAATAGGCTTACAAAAATAGTTTTTCAAATTTTTTTCATGGAAACAAGATCCATATTACATATTTTTTGATTTTAGTAAGCCTATTTTTTTTAAGCTTAAAAATTAGAAATAAGTATTTATTTTTTAAGGGGGAAGGGAAACACACCCTCCCTATTCCGCCAACTTTCTAAACTTTCTTTTTCAAAAACAATGAAATTTCAAGCTCAAAAATCATGTGTTTACGCAAATAACTTTCCTACTAATATGAATCTTATTTGATAGATCTCATTGAAGTCTTTTAAACGATGCAAAAAAAATTAAAAAAATCTTTTTAGTTTTGTTATATTTGAGTTTGAAATTACATTTTTTTTTGAAAAAGAAGGTTTAGAAAGTTAGCGGAACGGGGACCAGTCCCTTGCAATACGGTACAGAGGCAGAAAACTGTAGGCAATCACATAAATAAAGAACTGGCAAATACAACCTCATATACACACTCAGAAATGCAGTAAATCTTTTCTCTGTTTTTCTTTCTGTCATTTTTCTTTTTCTCACTTAACTACGGTACATCTTCAGAGCTCATAACCAGGGAATTTAGGTACAAAATGTTCAGAGCTCATAACCAGGGAATTTAGCATCTGTCGGTTTAGTCATGTCTAGGAGAAGATAAGCCATACCCCCAATTCCTTCAAATAGAGAATAAGGATTATCTCCTCCATGCATCTCTCCCTCGGCTATAAGCTTGGAAGCTCTATCAACAAGAAAGCAAGCAAATGCCTTGGCTCTGTACAAGAACTCCTTATTACCCGTCGCACGGTAAAGTGAGAGGAAGATGTATGCATTTCCACTTACGCCGTGACAAATGCCAACCCGTCTGAGCAGGCCACGATTCCAGACCACCTCTGCTGCATTTACGGCTGCTTCCAGAAACTCTTCGTCACCAAATACCTTAGCATCAGAATTTTTTTAGGGCAATTGTGAGCAGGACAAGTAAAAGAAGAATATTAGAGAAAACACAAGTACAGTTAACCTAATGTGCAATTCCTCTACCCATGATAAAAATGTGATCGTCATACATATTCCTTATAACGAGTTGGCCTATTACCACATAATGGAGAGGAAGGACTTCTAATTTATGGTAGTTCTACAAGCTTGAAAAAGATGTGCTAGTTTTTTTGACTTGATAGTTCCATCCTACTGGTATCTGGGGAAGCAAAGTCGAGACAGCTCATATTATGCATTAGCTATGCAAGATTCTACATAAGGCGTTCAAGCACCTTCACTAACAGTCCAAATAACAAAGCAGGTCAATAGGCGTGTTGGGAAAAAGAATCGCTTCTAGAAACTAGAAATAGTTCTCTGCCCTATGTGCATAGTTTCAAGCAACATTTTCTCATCTCCACAGTTGATCCCTGAAAATTTATGCCTAGATGTAAAGTTGGTCAATTCAAAGTTGTAATCATGGATCAACAAGAAATGGTCCAAAAGTAGGATTTATGGTACCACCATTGAACTAGATTGGCAAAATGATAACCTCAGCTGCTTTCAGAAATGTGAGGGCGATCCCAGGAGCACTGTGACACCAGTGCACAAGATCATCTTCGTTGTCCGCTGCTGCTGATGGGAAATTCCCACTTGGAAACTGTTTTTTGATAATGTACTTGAGAGTATGCTTCACCTCCTCCGCCTCTTCTGGATTCAGTTTCACATGCATCAAAACATGCATAATCCCTGCCAATCCATGGGCCGCTCCCCAGTACCTTTCACTACCATATTCAAACATCAACGGGCATCTTGCTATCACACCCAATCTTCTTCCTCTAATGAGAATGGCTTTCACAAGTGCACCCTATAGCATAAATAGCAATTCCCTCTTTAGATCACAACATAATACCACTGCTCTTATAAAAAAAACGCAATACCTCTACTTGAACTAACTTGACATTATGAAAGTGTTTACATAAGCCTCACAATGTCATTAGAAGGAATCGTCCCCTCGCCTACATGTTTATTTATGAATAAACATGCCCATAAGAACCCAGCTCTTCCAGCTAACAGCTCATCAGACATATCTTTTGGCAGCTTAATCTGTTATCATCACTCGTATATATATACCATCCATACAAGTAAACAAAAAAGTTGGTCAACCAATTTCACCAGAATAGATCAATTGTGATCAATACCTCTTTAAATTGGGATAAGTAGTATGTTAGCAACTGCACATCGCTCAACTGCTTTGCTGTAGCAGCACCAAGGGCACAAACACCAGCTCGCCCACATAAAAATGTCCCATCCCTACCATCCTCAATACATTGGATAAGCACCTTAGCGCTCAATCACACACTAATAATTACTGAGTCTATAAGCTTGTAAAACATGACGACATAAAATATTAACCAAATTCCGCCGAGGAGAGACAACAAGAGAGAACCTGGAGTGAGAGAACCCAGAGCAGGAACAAAGGGAATCACACGCCTTAATAATGTCAGAGCATAGGTTGAGATCATCTTTGTTGTTAGTGAGTTGATAGGCTTTAAATTGCAGAAAAGCTGTCCCAAGAGCTCCGCAGTAAAGACTGAAGTCTCTCACACGTTGTCCACCGAGTCCCCATGTCTCCACCACTACCTGAAACAACACCACAGACACACATAGTCAGCACTCTGATCGATAAACATGGACAAAGTCATAAATATTATTGTGACAGCAGGCAAAATTTGTAGCAAAACAAAAGGTTGGATTGTATAAATCATTTTGAGGAAAATTAACAAAACTTGGTTAGTCGTTTCCGACTAGTCAGGCCAATTCTTTTGCACAAAATTTTAAGCTACGTAATTAAGATCCTAGATCAGACTGTTATTAAAGGCATCATATTTTCTTCCTTGCATTCAATAGAAGGAGAGAGGGGGAAGGGGATGCTGCAAGCCTGCAACACACCAAGCTAGTTAGGACCAGTGGCGGCCGCATACCCTGAACACCATAGATTTTATTTGTGAATTTTACTAGTAGTAATTTTTGTTTAGGTTTAATTTGAACACTCGGACAATAAATTATGAACATCCATCAATCGAGGTAATCAATATTTGAACACCTAATATATTAACTCAAACAAAGCTCATACTCATAAAAAAATCTTAAGAAATAAGAGAGGAAAAAAAATCTCCTGATGTAGGTATCGAGCTCTGCCTTCTCTCCATGTCTATTGCCGATGATCCAAGTACTACTTTAGTGTTCGTGACATTGACTAGATTATTACGTAGTATTTTTGTTTGTTTAGCTTATAGAATTATAGATAAGCTTGAAAGAAATTCAACTGCGTGGCAAAATCCTGTTAGCTTGGACAATTTTTCTTCGAATGCAGGACTACAATTGAAAATCTCGTCATATCATCCTAAACATAGAGACAAACCCAACCTATTTGCCACTCTTTCACAGGATATTAGTAGATTCATACGCCAGTTTAACATTGTTCAGATTATGAAAACTTGTCTAGGACAAATGTAAAATCTTACTACATTCCCATTCCCAAAAGATTGTCCACTTCAGAATACAAAACTTAACAAAGGTTGAGTTACTATCCCAAATATTATGTAAATTCTTATTTTGCGTGTATTGACAAATCTTTGTGAAATGGAGGTTATGCTTTTGACCCACTATTTATACTAATCTATGAGATTCCATGTGTATATAGTTGGTTAATATAGCTACTACACTCATGATAATTTCTGAAGATATAAATTCTTGGAGCTGCCACTGGCTAGGGCTCAAATTCTGGCACCACTTCTGGGGGTAGGAGTGTTTCATCCACTAAGCCAGCCTTTTGGTCTTAGGCATTACATTGGACACATAATCTAGAAGATAAGTTTATGCACATTGTCTTCTCCTTTCTCAACTGATTGACTTATTCTATAAAAAAAGTACATATACATTGCAGTATTTACAAGACCAACTATCCAACCAAGGATGTCAAAATTGACATGGCATGCCAAGTGGAAGAATTGGCATGTGAAGCAACTCCAACCAAAATGTCAAATGCTTATGTGTCATTTGACAACCCCTCCCCATGCCAAAAATTTTCTTTCATTACTTTACTCCAATACTTCCTAAAATAATACATTTGACATGTTTGTTGGAGTGGGTACCATGAAGATGTCAAATTCTACATGGTAGCAATAATATTGATATACGAACTCATCAGGGCCTCTAAGCCAGAAATTTTGTTTCAAGGGTCCATCCAGATCAGATGGATTAAAACTACTTACATAATAAGGATCTTTTGCAGAAAAATATTCGAAAGTATATAGCTCCGTTTGATTAGTCAGACAATGATAAAGGACTAGGCTTCTGTCAAGTCCTTGAAGGGACTTGAAGAAGCTTGAGGGGCGTGCGGAGTCTACCATACAGATTTCATTATAAATTCAAACCATTCATTTTTGTAGAGCCCTACAAATAGATCATCTTTACAAAAAATTGTTTGATTGGATAACGGTATATATCACATTGGACTCGTACCATTTTCTCATAAGAGAATATTATTCAGTCAAATAGATATTGATGTCCGATTCAAGCTCGACACATATAGAAGTCACCAAAATCAACGGTTCATTGAATGAGAACTCGAGGTGGGCTCTATAATATCTCCAAGTTCCCTCAAGTCCATTTCAAGACCGCAGATTGTTCCGGTACGAGGAACGGAAACGGGAATGCATTACGCCACATGCTTAAATTGTGGTATGCTAGGGGTTGGCTTCTATAGATAACAAAACTAGAACTTACTCTTCCAAGCAATAAACATCTAGTGAAACTAAATACTGTTTGTCAAATTTATCATACAAAATACATTTCTAGGAGCATAACGACTAAACTTTTTACAATACCAAACCCCCCCCCCCCCCCCACCCCCCCCCCGCTCTATAATGGGATTATACAAACCATACATGACTATATCACCGGCTACAATATTTACCATACATGACTATATCACCGGCTACAATATTTTCGGATCTGCACCAATTGGGTCTTAGAGAGAGACTAATCTAGGGACGAACCGAGGGACCTCAAGTTAATGACCAGCCCCGTGAGGACTCAGACTGACAACTCTTCGAACCCAAAGTTACAATCCAAATAGTCTATGCATCTTCAACATCTCTTTGTCGGAAAACACAGTTTCAAAAGAGGATAGCACATTCCTCTTGATCCCATATGGGTTTATAATTATACGAAATAGGTTCTGTAATTGGACGGAGCCATTTTACAAATAATCTCTCATGGTTCGGGAACACAAAATCAGGGTCTTTATCCCCGTCAAACTAATTCCCCAATCAAACATCAATGTCGCATTTCAATGAATCACATATATTATGTTTTGTGAGATATATTTCATGCTTAGTGAGAATAATCAACAAGTGTATGTATAACTCCCATGAATATAAATTCTCCCGGTAGAACTTGCACGCTTGCCCGTCGGATCCGGCCAAGTCTCTCCGAACCAAATTCGTCCATTTGTTGAATCGTGGCCTTGTTCGGATTAATTTTTTTAAAAAATATTCAAAACACCCGAACAAATCTGGGCCGTCCAAAACACTTTTGGATGGCCACGATTCAACAACAAATGGACGGAACTGGTCTGTGGAAGACTTGACCGGATCTGACCCCTGAGTGCTCGTTCCAAGTTTATCTATTCTCAGGTTCGACTCTTCTAACCCTGCTATTATAGGTGGAAGCAGGAATCCCCTGGGCTAACTCAAACTTTAATAGTAAAATATATATGACAAAAAGGAGTTTTATAATTAATGTCCAGTAAATTTGTGCAAAAGTAGATAAATATACAATAATAAACAAAAGAAACATACCAAAAAAAAAAAAATACACAATTGAAGTTTTACCCTATTAAAGTTGTGCCCCAGGTAGTTTTAGTTTTAGAGGGTAGAAATAATTTATCCTTGAATCTGAGTCAATATCTTCAATACTCTTCTAATAAAAATATTCAGATAGGATGGGTTGGGATAAAAAAGAAAAATGAGGTGAGCTAAAATTTATTGGACTAAAATTTTACGTATAAATTTTTTACTTTTTCTAAACTCAACTGGGCTAGCCCATCTTGAAGAACATGTAATTCCGCCATTCATACCAACACTTCTTGCCTTTCCCAAAAAAAAAAAAAAAAAAAATTTCTCCCAGTATGGTTGAAGTCAAATTCCGAAAATGAGCGCCGATAATCCAGCTAAGCAAACACACATACACGTACATGTGTACATAAGTGGAGAGAGAGAGAGAGAGAGAGAGAACAGTATCCTTGAGGTCCAAACCAGCGCGTTTGAGTCTCTCAGAGAGAGCAGAGTAAGGCATGGAGAGAAGCTTCATGAGAGAATCATCTTCGGTGGCTATCTCTTCTTCTTTCTCCTCCACGAAATCCGGCATTTCATTTGGAAAGAAACGATACCCCATTTTCTCCCCTGCTTCTGCTGATCAGTTCAACTCTAGAGAGAGAGAGAGCTGCAAGTAAAAATAATGGCTGATCCACTTGTCAATTCTCTTTACCCACGGGACAGCTCACTTGGGAGGCTCCGTACTGCCGACACGTTACACAATGGCTTTTACAGAGGGCGGATAAAAAAAGAAAGAGAGCTGCTATTCCCCCCTCCCCTGACACACACCCCTCCCGGCCCCACCACCCCTTTTCCGGAATTACCCCGCCCCTTTCTCTCTCTCTCTCTCTTTCTTCTTTTTCTTCTTTCTTTCTTTACAGTTTCTTTCTTTCTTTCTTTCTTTTCCTTTTCTTTCCAGTTTAATTTTTTTTTTCATTTTCTTTCTTTCTAGTTTGAATTTTTTTTTCTCTTAATAGGTCGAGTCTAATTTTAGGCTTTGTAAAGTAATTAAGAAAAAAAAAATGTTTCAATTGATCATGTTTATACGACTGTTTTTTTTTCTTTTTTTGTCCTTTATAGATTAAAAAATATAGTTACGAAAATAAGTATTTCAATTTTCAATCCGTTTGAATCAGTACAAAGATGCTATTTTTTCTGATCATTTCATCCTAAATGGTCGTAATAAATTTTTGGTTCCAAAGCCTTTCAATGGACATCCTAAGAGAGTCTTAGAACTAAAAAATAAGTCTTAGGGTGTTTTGTTGAAAGGCCTTAAAAAGATATGAGTAATTAAATAAAGAAATAAATTAAAATAATATGATCAGAATAAAAAAATCTTCACACCCGTTCAAACGCATTAAAAATTGAAGCACTTAATTTTTTAACCATATTTTTTAATATATATAAAAGGTCTAAAAAAATTAAGTGCTTAAATTTTCGCTCCGTTTGAAAGGGTGCAAAGATCTTGTCAATATAATAAGAATAACAAGATCTTTGCACCGATTCAAACGGATGGAAAATTTGAGCAATTAATTTTTTTAGACCGTTTATATATTAAAAAATATAATTAAAAAATTAAGTACTTCAATTTTTAATGCGTTTGAATAGGTGTGAAGATCTTTTTATTTTGATCATATTATTCTAAAGAGACATAATCAAATTTTGTCTCTAAGGCTCTCATAATTACGTTTTTGCTCCATAGGATTGCAAATTGATGGTGAGAATTTTTTTTTAACCCAAACGTCGCCGTTTGGGGCTAGCAGAGCCCAGACCAATTAAAATGGCGGAGAGAGGTAATTAAAAGGGCTGAGGAAGGGTAAAAGAGGAAAAAAGATGTGGGACCGGGAGGGGTGTGGTGTCAGGGGGGGTGGGAAAAGCAATTTACAAAAAGAAAACGGTTTGGAATGAGATAAAATTGGAAGTACTTAATTTAGATGAAGGATAAAAAAAGAAGAAGAGATAAAGTTGTTTTGTTGTTAGAAATAAGGGGAGGGATGAGTAGGGCCTCGTCTACCGAGCCTAATTATGGATCGCCTCAAAACAGTCCATAAATAATACAGTACAATATCCTGGACCGCCTCACATACATCCCCGAGTTTACTCTTTAAAATGACAATTTGACGTTTTGTTTTGTCAAAAAATACAAGACAATTTGACCCATTTTTTTGCCGCTCTTAAAAAAAAAAAAACTCTTCTTGTTTTGTGTCAATTTTTGTGAATTATTGTTTGTTTTGGCAAGAGGAATCGGGGAAAAGTATAAATTACGATGGGAACCTAATTTTTTTTGAAACAAGCCAAGAAAAAACCCAATAGGTCGGCTTTTTTCTGTTTTTTTTTGGATTTTTTCAAACAAATTTGGATTTCGGTCATAATTTTTTACATTTCCGGCTCCTCTCATCAATAGTTTTTATGCAAAACTTAAAAACTCGGAAAAATTTGAATAAAGATAAAAGACGGGGGTGGGGGGGGGGGGGCGGGGGGGGGGGGGGGAAGTTAGCTTTTTTTAGGAGCCCAAATGGTATTAGGGCAAGTTTCTCCTATTGACTAAAGCCAAAGTTTGCATGAATTTTTAGGTAAGTCATTCCACTCACATACATCAATTAAAATACCATTTAGTGAAAATATCTTGATTATTATCTCCCTTTTTTTATCGGCAAAAACATTTTATTAAGGAAAATAGGAGGAAAGGGATTCCAACCAAAAGTTAGAAGTACAGCCAGTTGGGAATAAAACCCAAATACTCCTTTGATAGGAACAAAGCCCAAAACACCCGTGGGCGTAAAAACCCAAATAAAAACAATAAAGCACATACAAAAGGCCTAAAATACCCAAATCAACACAATAAAGCCCATCTCAAAAGCTAACCCTAGACTCAACCGTAGATCACCAACCACCCCAGATTAGAATGATAGGTCGAAAAGAAAAAAAAAAATTTAGAATAGTGAAAACTCACCCTTAACTTGAATTCAAGAATACATTTTATTTCCAGAAAATATCAACTTTTTTATTTTACTCATGGCATCGCACAATGTAGTATACAATAAAGACGCATTCGGAAAGTAATTACAATAAAACGTAGGAATGATATTTGATCATATTTCTAGTTTCCGCGTTGTCGTTGTTGTTCTGCAATTTCTCGGTCTCTAGTAATATCCTGCAAATTTTCCATTTCGCAATCATTTTAGCAAATTTTCCATTTCGCAATCATTTTATCTTGAGGTTGCAGGTATACATCCTCAATAGCCACTCTACGAGCATCACGATATGTAATATCTGGGGAAATGTAGTTCTCATTTTCCAAATAAGCTTTCCTAGAAAAGTTGAGCCTCTAGAGAATTTTGTCAAGGGTTCGAGCCATGGTACCTACTCTCGCACCAAAAAAAAAAAAAAAACTATCCGCTTATGTAAACATATGGCTATGATTCTGAAAGGGTTTAAACATTTCAACGGGCTTGAATGACTTCACTTTGTAATTTACCAAAAGTTCTCTTTCTGTTGCATATAGAGAATTCATAGCCAAGTCATTTTTCCATACTTAAACAGATTTTCAGGGACCGACAAGATCTTCTTTAGTTCCTCAGGTACTTGGACACACTCGACCATCCATGGTGTCAAAACGTGCCTTATTCACACGATTTACCTGAAAAACACTAAAAACATACCTTACATGCAATATCAAAAAAAACTCTAACTTTATAAACGTAAATACAATAAAATTAAGGACTTAAGCACCAAGAATATGCATTATTGGGTGCTTATTAGTAAAACCTATAATGAACGATTGAAATGGGAAACGAATAAACTAAACGCCCACATTGAAGAGTTTTGGCTATGTCAACGATATGATCACGACCAACAGCATAGACTTGTGTATTTTCTTGATCATATGAAGACGCATTTCCAGGTACAGCAACTCCGTAGCGAAATATTTCTTCTTCTGATACTTCTTCACTTGTTGATGGAATTTCTTGCGTAATCTCCTCTGCTTTCTCCACGTCAAAAAAAAGACGGACTCCTACCTCCTTCACCTGAAATCCTTTCGTTGCGAACACGGAAATATTCATTTCGTCACCACCTTCCACCTGATTTTTAAACTTCCAATAGCTTAACCAAATCATATCCTCATCAACTTCTGGAATGCCAGTTACATGTGGGCAATGGCTCCAAATCAATCTCTTGGTGGTATTACTGATAACGTTATTCAGGAGCAGTTGTTGATCATCTGGATCACAAGAAAGTGCATACACAATGCACAAACTCAAGCATCGGATTCTGGAATTATGATGTGGTGCAGTAAAAGATAATGAAGTTCCTTTATTAATAAGATTGAACCACCCTGGAACCTTGCTCCCCGGAAGGTAAGTGGAGAATACATGTTCTTCATGACATCCCTGTGCCACAAAAAGGCAAAAGTTAGGGAATTACAGAGAGAGAGAGAGAGAGAGAGAGAGAGAGAGAGAGAGAGAGAGAGAGAGAGAGAGAGAGAGAGAGAGAGACCTGTAGAGAATGGCTCATTTCGGCAGAGAAGGGGATTGAAAGTCTAACTTTTAGGTTTAGCATGGATCCCAAGTCGAACAACCCCAAATTATCTATTGTCTCTTTATCAACATCTCCTAGGGGTTCCAACTTGTATATACCGGAAAACTCTACCAGCATGTGACTCCCACCATGCCAAGAGTCCAGTATCCTGTTTTCTCCGGGCGACATCAATTTTTTGATGCAATCTGCGAGTATTATCTTCTCCAACGACCAACAACACGTGAATTGCAAAAATTTTAAATCCTGCCGCATTACAAGTGACCGGAGCCTTGTGCACCAGCTTACGCTAAGGAATTCGAGCCCAGTAAGACCTCTGATGCAATCTGGGAGGCTAATAATAGGATTATAACCAAGGTCTAATTCCCGCAACAAGGATAGGTTGCTCAGATCTTTAGGGAAAGCATCGTCTGATAGATTGCAGCCCACAAGACTTAGTTCAACCAAGGACCTAGGTAAAGAAGATGCCCATGAAGTTTCAGGATTTCTTTTCGGTTTCAATGGCAAAATGAACCACAAGGCTTTGACATTCTAAATTGTAGAGGGGGATCGAGTTATGCTAGTAACATATTCCGCTCGTAGCACTGTTAGAGAATCCATATTCCCCATCTCAGTTGGCAAATTCTCAAGATTTGAGCAACCAGAGATGTCAAGTGTTCCCAAAGATTTTAGCATACCAATGCTTCTTGGAAGCTTCCTTAGATTGCTGCAATCTTTTAAATTTAACAAAACAAGTCTCGCCAAGTGTCCAAGGGATTTGTGAATCTCGACCAAACTTGAACAATCTTCAAGTATCAGTTTTTCAAGATTAGGAAGAACTATGAAGTCAGGAGTTCTTGCAAGGCTATGGGAGTGACTGAGATTAATGATTTTCAGTAAATCAAGAAACTGACAAACACGAAAAGAAAAAATCAGATTTTAATGCTTCTGTCCATTTCCCTGGTACAATAAGACGAGAGAAAAATGACAATGCAATGTACCTTAGTTCCGGCCGAAAAATGCTTCAAGCTGCTATAAGGCATCTCAAGAGCTACCAGGGCCTCCAAGGGGAAATACCTCGGTATGGATTCAAATGGGAAGCCATGCCAACACAGCCATCGTATTTTTTTCGGAAAGTTTTTATAACTCCCACTTATTTGTACATGACCGAGTTGCAGAAGTTTTAGATTCTCCATTTTTGCAAATGCATTAGTTTCCAAAGCTATTTGATTTGAAAATGTTGGAGCAATGCCAAATGAGTTCTCGGAGAAGATGCCCGAACAATATGTCTTAAGCGAATTCCCTATATTTGACAATAATGAATTGTCCAAGAATTCTTCCGAACTGCCTTTTCTATTGACACCAAACACTGTCTTGGCAGACTTATCCGCCTTCAATAAACTCATATCAAGAATGAGGCCTTCAATTTTTCTCGTGCCCTGGCAAAAAAATGGGGTGAGGGGTTTGCGAACAATTATAAGTAAATAGCATAGCAACTCCTATATGTGCAACTACAAATGTACATGAGAAGAAATTCTTACACTATTATGTCTTAAAACATTAAAGGAATCTTTGTGACAAAACAATCTGCTGCGTTCTCCGGGCTCATTGGGTGATTCTTGACGGACTATTTCTCTTCCCATTTCTTGAAGCAAATGATGAATCACCACCTTGTTGTATTCATCAACTGTTACTAGACATCTGTCAATGAGATTTTCAATCCCAACCGCTGTGTAAAATTCACATTCATCCATGATTGCAATTGTAAAGTCCTTATCTCTCCTAACAAAGAAACACGCAAGATGGAGGAATAAACTTTTGTCATGATCGTCTTGTAAGGAATCATAGCTTATTTTGAGTTTTTCAAGTATTTCGCTATTAGGGATTGCTTTCAATTTTTCTAATTGACTTTTCCATACTCCTATGCTTTTTCCAGATAGAGAAGATCCCAAAACTTTGATAGCCAACGGAAGCCCTTCACAATGTTGGACCACCAACTCTGAGATGTCCGCATAGTCGTCAATGGGATGGGTTTGTCCAAAGGCATGCAAACTGAAGAGCTCAAAGGACTCATCAAAATCCAATTTTGTTAGCCAGTGCACCTTGCAGCCTTCACGAGCTCTTAGCAAGTGCTCATGCCGAGTGGTTATGATGATTTTACTCCCTTGACAAAGCCAATCATGCATTCCAAGCAATGCATATAACTGGTTTGGCTTATCAACATCATCTAGAATCACAAGAACCCTTTTGAAACGCAAGGCATCTTTAATCTTGACAATACCTTCATCAACATTGGATATCTTCTCCTTCCTTCCCTTTAAAATATCTGAAACAAGCTGTCTTTGTAAACAAAGTAAACCATCCTGTTGTTTTGAAATTTCTCTCACATTTGCTAAGAAACTGCTACCATCAAATCTTAAGAAGTTTAAATTATATAGGAACTTGGCGATGGTAGTCTTCCCTATTCCACCCATCCCACAAATTGCAACTACACCAACATCAGCTGATTCATGATCTTCTAACCAAAACTGAATTTCTCTTGCACGAGAATGTATTCCGATCACAAAGGGGCCGATGTCCAAGATTGTGCGACTTAGTTTGTTTCCAACTATTTTGATAATTTTCTGGATAAACCTCGATTCATGCCTAATATTTGCAATCGAGATGAAAAAATTAGCACAATAAGATTGATGACCCAGACTTGAAGTAAATCTCAAATTCTCAAACAAAATGGAATAAAACAAATCTGTTATTGTCATTGTTGAAAAACTTACTAGTTCTACATTCGAATAAATGTCTTTGACAAGAAAGACCGAGTTTCTGTACAATTACTGTGATTGGAAATGAATCTACTAGGCATTACAATTTCAAATAGCTTGAATCAGGAGAATGTTAAATATAAATGAAAAGACAGCTTCTCCAGCTTTGCTCTCAAACTCCAACGTGATCCTCTCAACACTCGAGCTTTCAAAATTTCCCAATGTAGTCCAGTTTGTTAAAAGATATGGGAAAACCTCTAACAGACTTGCTAAGATGTTCACACTAATGAATAAGTTTTGCAATACAACTTATTCATCCATAATCACTTTACACTAATGAATAAGTTGTGAATGAAAAAAATGGGGATGCGCAACTTATTCATTAGTGTGAACAACATGAAAATTCGTCACAACTCGTTAACCAAAAAGATTAGTAGTGGAAACACCTAGTATAGTTTTGAAACTACAAATGGTAGCATATATATGTGGTATAATTAATACGGAAGATGGAGGGCGATTATCACATAGCTTCACATCAAAAGGAATAAAAATGTCGTCTGGGAATATCATTGGCTTATGAAACCTCCATCTCAACAATGGTAAACTGGAGATTTAATAAAAAGGGTAAACTCCAACCGAAAAAGGTCATGGCATGAAACCAATACACCCAGCAAGTCCCATGGATATCATTTTCATATAAAACCTCCATCTAAAAAATGAAAAACTTCAACCCAAAAGGCCCTGGCATCAAATAATTTCATCAAGAAAATCTCATGGATATCATTTGCTTACGAGATCTCCATCTCAGAAAACGGGAAACTTCAATAAAAAAAAAAAGGTCCTAGAATGAATCAATTTCATCGAAAAATCAAACTCACAAAACAGATGCTAGAATTGTAAATAGGAAAAAGGACTTGGGAGGAAATTACCCATCAGCTGTATTTTGTAAGTTCATCCCAGCTAAAACAGCAACGTCTCTGAGCGCAGCCCTCCATTCTTCCACCTTGCTCATCCATTCCTTTCTCCTTTCACCACTTTCTGCTTCAATTTTCCCTTCATGTCGCGCAAATGCCTCTTCGAAACTTCCCGTTTGCTTCTTCACTACAGTTGGATCCACGTCATAGAAAACGGGAAGAACGACTTGTCCAGAGGTACTCCTGCATTTGAGGATCATCACAAGCTCATCAAGGCACCAACTTGAAGATGCATAGTTCTTTGACAAGACAACTATTGACATCCTCGACTCTGTAATTGCCTTTTGCAGTTCTGACTTGATCTTTTCTCCCCTCTCAATCCCATCATCATCTCTGAAGGTGCGAAATCCGGCATAGTCCAACGCTGTGTAGAGGTGGTCAGTGAAAGACTTCCGAGTGTCTTCCCCTCGGAAGTTCAAAAACACATCAAAGCTACTAGGTGAAGTTGAAGAAGAGGCTTCTTGGGATCTTGTGGCAGCCATTGAACAAAACTCAAGAGAGAGCAATGGATTCTAGGACCAAGAAATCATACATGCCCCTGCAGTGCTAAAAATATTAGGGATGAATTGATTAAAAAAAACGAGTAGATGAAATTAAAACCGTGTAAAAAGCACGAGATCGAGAAAAGGAAAGAAGAAGGAGGTAGGAAAGTGAGGTTGGTTGTGACCCCACCCACCAAAGTAAAAAGCATCAAACCAAGTAAAGAAAATGGAAGGACTGGAGGTGGGTGTGGATGAAGCTGAGAAGAAAGTGAATGGTAATACAAATGCAAGGCCAAGAAAATACCATGAAATTTAGGGTACCAACAGCCATGGGCACACAAAAAGCCAATCTCACAGTATGTTGCAGTGTCTAGAAATACAAACTTCTTGTTAGCTTTCTCATTGACCACATTTACAAGTTATCGGACCATTTTCCATATCTCTCCATTGGTGTTAGGAACGGCTTTAATTTAGTCTTGCATTCGATATCGCACCTGCAAGTCTATTTTTACAACGGTCGCAGGGAATGACATTGTGTAACCAAATTTATGAGGGCACTCCGGACCCAAAACAAGTTCCTTTTATTTTTTGGAAAACGGAAATATGAACTATAGAACAGCTGATGGTATATTTAGGAATGCAATATTCCCATACGTAATGCAGAAAAAATGTAAAATTAGATCAGTTACCCGGGGGGGGGGGGGGGGGGGGGAGGGGGGGGGGGGGGGGGAAGAACGGATGATTATAAAACTCACACCTGGGAGAGTTCACAACAAGGTCAATAGAAGTCAACCGCTCCACATATAATAACAAACACAAATGAATAAATAAATAAAAAGTAGAGGAAAAATCGGGTAGAGGAAAGAGGGACGAAAGTTATTTTAGTTGGGGGCTCATCATCAATTCTGTAGTAGTACCATAAGAAAAGCAGAGTCAAGTCAACCAATCGATTCAATTTTTTTCCACACAGACTTCATATTTTTTTCTTCTGAAAACAAATATGCTGAACCATTATTGAGAAAAATGAGGCAACAACCCACGTATAAGCTGGGCTACCAAAATTTCGAGGCTCTAAATTTGTATCATGTCATGTTCAGTATCAGGTACGTACTTCATAGGTTGTAGATAAAAAAAAAGAAAATTATACTTTACAGGTTATCTGAGCTAATTGGAGTTGCTCTCTGTTTAGACTAGCACAAATAGAACTGTATTTTCAGTCATAAGAAGGCAAAACATCGCTTTCCGTGCTACATTTTGAAAATACATTTTTCTTGATGCTTCCCTCCTCCCTTTCTACCGGACCAAACAAAATGTAGTTTTAAGTCTGTTTTTGGCCCGTGGGTAACATATAAGGTATGGTTTGTATGACTTAATTATTTAGCTCATCGGTAAATGACCCAACCATGAACGGTGAACCAGTTGCCTCAAGGCTCCTTGCGATTTCTACTGCCAATAAAGGCTCGCGAGCAGCTCATGCCTTGGCTTGTTAAGGCTTGGCTCTGCTCGTTTAGTAAACAAAGTTTAGGCTTGTTTAGTAAACGAGCCGAGCTTGAGCACTACGAAGTTCAGCACCTCTAGGAGCGAGCTCCCATCTCAATGGAAGAGGGCTCCCGTCAAGCTCCTTAGTAGAGGGCGCAAGAGCGGGGTTCCCAAGGTGGGAGTGGTACCACTTTAGGAGCGCCTTGAAACTAAGGGCCAGTGGCTCAATTCAAAGGACGTAACTTAAATGTTTAGGAATTGAACTTTTGTAATGCGCTGTCGTAGTTCTTATCAAAACATAAAGGTAATGGGCATCGGGCTGTCGTAGTCCAGTAGGAAAGATATATAAGCAAAGGGGCATGCTTAAATGTAGCTTTAACTGACTATTTCCTCTTGCTGTTAATTGACTATTTCCTCTTGCTGTTATTTATTTTTGGGAAGCGTTATTGGAATACCCTTTTACCACTCTAAGCTTCATTCCACTCGGCATAGGAAATAAGAGAAGCCCTATTTTTAGCGATCATGACATATTGGCATGGAGTTTTTTTTTCTCTTATCAGACTCAAATGTGGTATCGTGTAAGCATTCTTTTAATTTTAAACTGGTTATTGGCACAACTTTTTTGCCAATTTTGTTCTGTGCCTCATGTGATGGTGATGATTCTTACGCACAAGGTTTGATTGCCAAACTGTTATCAAATTCATTAGATTTCAGACCAAACCACCACACAGATAAATTAACCGAATTCGCAAATCCAACTCAATAAATTTTCTTCTAACGCAATTCCCTGAACTAAAATCTTACTAAGACCCTGATTGACAAGTAACTACCAATGCACCAAGTGCCTAAGCAAATGTTGACACTATTCTAGTTACACTCTCAATGACATGTGAGAGATGAAAGAATTATGTACACGCAGTTGTTGGGGTATCAACAAGACTAAGGTTTGACCAGTCTACCGATAACTTTTTACAAACACATGCACCTTCCACTCAATATCTTAGGACAATCAAGGTTTGTAGTTCTGTAACAACACTTTCACCTTAGATTTCTTCTGATACTTCTTCACTTGCTGATGGAATTTCTTGTGTAATCTTCTCTGCTTTCTCCGCGTTATACTAAAGGCGGACTCCTACCTCTTTCACCTGAAATCCTTTTCTTGCAAACACGGATATATTCATTTCATCACCACCTTCCACCTGATTTTCGAAATTCCAATAGCTTAACCAAATCATATCCTCATCAGCTTCTGGAATGCCCGATATGTGTGGGCATTGGCTCCAAATCAATCTCTTGGTGGTATTAGTGATAACAGTATTCAAGTAAAAAAACCCACCCATTTGATTATGAACACAAGAATGTGCATACACAATGCAAAAACTCAAGCCTCGGATTCTGGAATCATGAGATGGCGCAGCAAAAGATAATGAAGTTCCTTTATTAGTAAGATTGAACCACCCTGGAACCTTGCTCCACGGAAGATAAGTGGACAAAACACGTTCTTCATGGCATCCCTGTGCCAAAAAAAGAGGCATTTAGTTAGTCAATTATCCACAGAGAGAGAGAGAAGGGGGGCGCGGTGGTGGTGGGGGCTTTGTGTGCTGGGGAACCTGTAGAGAAAGCTTCGGCCAGTTTGCGTAGGGGACTGCAAGTCTAACTTTTAGGTTTCGCATGTATCCCAAGTGGAACAAGCCCAAATTATCTATTATCTCTTTACCAACATCTGCTATGGGTTGCAACTTGTATCGACTGTAAAACTGTACCAGGTTGCGACTCAAACCATTGCTATAGCCCCGTTGTATCGTGCTCGTTATGTGAGATAGAAAATCCAAAAATTCCAAATATCCGAGCAACGGCAATTTTTTTAATGCAGGTGATAGAAGCGTTGTCTTCTCCAACGAATTGCAACTCCAGAACCGCAAATCTAATAGATCTTGTGGCACTTCAAGTGACCGGAGCCTTGTGCACGAGTTTACTTTAAGGATTTCGAGCGCAGAAAGATCTTTGATGCAATCTGGTAGAATAGTAATAGGGTTATTGCTCAAGTTTAATTCCCGCAGCGAGGATAGGTTGCCCAGATCTGTAGGGAAAGCATCGTCTGATAGATTGCAGTACTCAAGATTCAGTTTAACTAAGGACCGAGGTAAAGAAGATGCCCAAGAAATTTCAGGATTTCTTTTCAACTTCAATGGCGAAAGCCAAATGAATGAATACCAGGCTTTGAGATTCTGAATTGAAGCGGGTGATCGAGTTATGCCAGTAACATTTTCGGCCCGTAGCACTGTTAGAGAATCCAGAATCCCCATCTCTTTTGGCAAACTCTCAAGATTTGAGCAACCAGAGATGTCAAGTGTTCCCAAAGATTCTAGCATACCAATGCTTCTCGGAAGCTTCCTTAGATTGCAACAATCTTTTAAATTTAACAAAACAAGCCTCGCCAAGTCTCCAACGGATTCATGAATCTCGACCAAACTTGTACAATCTTCAAGTATCAGTCTTTCAAGATTAGGAAGTACTATGAAGTTAGGGGTTTTAGCAAGACTATGAGAGTGACTGAGATTAAGGATTTTCAGTAACTCGAGAAACTGACAAACAAGAAAAGAAAATGTCAGATTGGAATGCTTCTATCAATTTCCCTAGCTACAAAGCAAGACGAGGGAAAAATGAAAATGTAATATCGTTTGCTTATAAAACCTCCATCTCAACAATGAAAAAATTGAGATTTATAAATAAATAAATAAAACAGTTAACTCCAACTGAAAAGGTCCTGGCATGAAACCACTACACTCAACAAATCCCATGGATATGATATTCATATAAAACCTCGGTCTAAAAAATGAAAAACTTGAACCCAAAAGGCACTGGCATTAAACAATTTCATCCAGAAAATCTTGTGGATATCATTTGCTTATGAAATCTCTGTTAGATTTTTGGGAAGGTTCTAACCTAAAACTAATTGGCAATAGGTGGTGTAACCCCTAGAATATATTATCCAAGCTTGAGTGGCTTAAATAAGACACGTGGGACAAGTTTAACACTCCCCTCATGCGCCCACGTTGAGGTCACAGACTAGGAGACTAGGTGTTGACGATTGACTCAGGTAACAGATATGACAAAGACTTTCCCACGAGAGGTGAGGCCATCCAAGATCTAGCTCTAATTCTATGTTAGATTTACTTGAGGGTTCCAATCTAAAACTAATTGGCAATAGGTGGAGTAACCTCTAGAATATATTCATAGTTGTCAGAATCGTACGATTCGGTGGGTAATCAATACAAATAGGTTGACTGAATCCAAAATAGCTGTGAATCGTAAGTGAATCGGTGAGTTGTTCGATTCACTTGAAATTTCCTAAATTCATTTTTTTCTCTTGTTTTGCTTCTTTTGTTGTTTGAAAAGGTTTCAAACTATTTTTTTAAGGTCTTTAGTATTATGTCATCTTTTGTCTACGTGATATGGATTGGTAATATGAAAAGGAGATTTATTACGAGAGTGAAATGAAAATGATGAAGATAGAGGAATATAACAGACCTATGGACCTTCTAAGGGTTTGTTTTGTGCTTATAACTCTTTTGCACAAAAAGAACCATAAGTAGGATTTATGAATCATCAACTCTTGGTAGTTGCAATAGAAGCAGCTTATCTAATCCTCCACATTATTATCAAATCATCATTTAGAAGAAGGTTTTTATTGATTTAGACCTAAATCTTTCATTTGTAGAATATATTGTTGTTACCAACTTACCATAATCAATAAGCTTAGGTTTCTGTAAAATCCTGACTTTTGTAATTTTAGTCGTGTGGTCCGAATAGTAACTGACACTTTAATTTAATTCGAATAGTAAGGCAGGCTAAGTGAAGTGTATCGTGGTATAAAAAAAAAAGGTGTGAATTTCAATTTATTTCATAAAAACTATGGGACAATTGAGTTACATCTGACGGTACGAGTTATTCTATGTTAGGATTTTTCCTTGAAAATCGAGCACCGCTACGATGATCCTCAAATTTTTATTTGTTTAAGTTGAAATTATGAGAATTTTTGGAGACCGGAATTTATACGCGAACGGACCAAAATAGCGACGATCGGGCGCGAAGCGCGACGTGGTGCTTTGTGGTGACATGTGGCCTGCATGGGTGAAATGGGTCCTTGCTCAACTTTTGAATCCACCGAATTATATATACTCATGTATAAGGATATTATATTAGTTAATTACTCTTAGCAATTAGGATATCCACCCCACGTACCCCTGTTTTCTTCCACCGTTTACAGAGAGAGAGAGAGCGCAAAGGAGAAGGAGGCGGCCATATATTTTTCTCCTTTAAGGTCTGGTCCAGCCATGGCCGTCACTGTTCAACATCAATTTCTTTTCGGAAGTCAAGGAAACTTTATCGGTAAATTTGAATCCTCCTATCCTTCATCGTTCTTGATCCCTACTCTTAATTTTTGAGCCCTACACCATAAAATCCATTTTATAATCTCAGAGGATACTTATTTTTGACAAAGGATTAGATTGCTTGTTGAGTCCTAGGTCCCATTCCCTCAATTTATCCCTACATATTCTAGAATTTTCAGACGAACTCACAAACTCACAGGAGTAACTATTTTTGACAATTTCTTCATAGTTAGAGTATTAAATGGATAAATATTTCATTAGGGTCCATTTGGAATTTCAATCTGTGAAAAATGTTGAGAATTGGTTTTTTGTGGGAAATTTGGAAACTAATTGTTATTGGTCCTACAAGGGTGTCCTAATTTAGACTAATTACTAAGCCATATTTTCGGGTTAGTGATAATCAGTGCGCTTCTACTTAGGTATCAATTCAATGGAGTAGTTCGCATGCGTGATGAGCTAGACGCTACTTTTTGGTGAGTTGCGTATACCTTAGTTACATGTATTTTCTGAAATTTTGGAATGAGATGACATTGCTTGATTTTGCTGGAAAATATAGAATTTGAACTTCCTACTTGGTTTAATTGATGTTAATGCATGCGATGACTGGTTTATAAATCTTTTGAGTTTAAGTAAAATTAGACCATGGCAATATGTTTTGGAAACTTGAATTTTACTGGTTGCTAGTACATGCTTGTGATAATATGATTCATTCGAATGGTGTCCCGAGCGCTAGGGGACTGGTAAAGATACTAGTGGCGTGAAGTAATAAGGTAGGAGATGCAGCCAGGCATCACCGGGTTATTGATATCTTACCACTCTTCAATGGGGTCGCTCCCCAACCGACTGGCAAAAATACCGTTGAATGCTATTATCGCTTAAAAGTGCAAAAATTGATAGAGAAATGAAATGAAAAGGGTCCATCTCTTAGACCAAAGAAATGAGCTTACAGACAAAATTGCATTTACTGGATGGTCAACGAAATATTTGAATTATTGCTTGAACTGTTTTATGATGTGGGGTATTTCTATGGTCAAACTTGTAACTTTGGCATATGTTTCTCACCCGAGCTTCGGCTTATGAAATGTACAGACCTAGATAATTATAATTATTGAAATATTTATTAAATGTCAAGTTGGGAAAATGTGGCTTGTTTGGTGGTTATTTAAATCAAGGATTAAAGTGAAAGAATAGGTGATTGAAGGAGTGTGAGTGTAATATATAGATATAGGAGTATAAAAAGGGGTGTGTGTGATGTAGGAGATCATTTTGATCTTTATCTCTCCCCCTCTCTCACGCCGACCTCTCTCTTTCTCTACCATGTGTGTCTCTCTCTCTAGCTCCCTCACACAAAACCTCAAGGATCCATCTTGCTTTCACCTCTAGAACACAACCCCGGGCTCGTATCGTATTGGGTGAAGCTCGGGGAGAAGATTTCGGTTGATTTTAAGGAGTTTGGAGCTAGGGCTCATTCGAATCTCTTGGGTTTCTCTTCTTCACTCAAGGTAGGGACTTCTTTACCTCTTTTATGTGTATATATGTTGATATGGTGTAGAAATCGTGCTTTGATCGTCCCCCTTTGGTGCTTTAAATGTCTGTCAAACTGCAGAAAATCACCTCGAAACAGCGGGGTATTGATACCCAAATATGGGGTATCGATACCCCATCCTTCTCTGAATTTCCAGCTTGCCAGGTATTGATACCTAATTCCGGGGTATCAATACCCCGTGTTGTTCTGGACAGCTTCGATGTTTTGTGTTCCTTCAATCGTTTCAACTCTCAATCGCTTCTAAACTCTTTCGGATACCTTCTAGTCCATCTTTTACTTATCTAATTGATGTCCTATGATTAATTGATGTTATTCGTGATCCTTAGGCCTTCCGTTAGTAGGAGATGATAAGAGTCTAATTGATTAAAACTTTGTTATTTCGCATATTATTGATTGGTCGAATGTTTATGAACGTTTGTGACATATTTGTGATATGGTTGGCATCTCGTAGCATATTTCATGTGTGATTGTGGTCTTGGGAAGGTTATAGCTCGTATATAGAGTAACGAAATGGTTGTTTGTGTCAGGAGTTGATTTAGAAAGTCTCGTAACGCAAGGGGTGGTAATATGACGACTTAGACGGTCTCGTAATGCAAGGGGTGGTAATGCGGTGACCCGAGTTGTTAGGGATCACCGTGACGCAAGGGGTGGTAACACGAAAATCCTCGTGGTGTTATACGGTAATGCAAGGGATGGAAATACCAATGGAGGTGATTGGCGATAGTGAGTTGTGTCGCGGTTACTCGAGTTATTTAACATCGTGTGAACTTGGTGGTACATTGAGCTATAGGCATGCGTTATGATGAATATATCGAATGTTGGAATGCCCTTAAATCAATTGTTATCTAACGTTTGACCCGTACTTCATGTCTTCTTTTCACCTACACATTTCATCATATTTACATATAGAATCGGTAAAGATTTTTCTATTGGGCTAGTGTAGCTCAACCTAATCTTTCTTTCAGGACAAAATGCTGGACAATAGACTGTATGCATTCGTGTGCTTGGGTATGAAGACTTTCGGGAGCTAATTTCGTTTCAGTTACTAAACATCTTGCATGAGCTTTTTTTTGACAAAGATGGATTTGTAACTAATTATACTTAAATTCCTCTTGATTATAAAGTATGTACTATCTTAAATAGGTTCGTACTTGTATTTAAGTTGATTTGGGCCGTAGTACCAAAGTTGTAATTACTTAAACTTGGGAACTCTTTTGGGTAATATTTATGTTAAGCAAGGATCTTTTATTGAAATGAATTATTTATTTATGTTAAAAATCGAGGGCATGACATGAAAACCTTTTTCCAATTTTTCAGGTTAAGGTAGATAGCAAGTTGTGGCTGAAGGAAGTGTTAGAATAACCGTGGAGAATTGTGTATTGTCTAATGGTTTGTAACTATTATACTTGTACACTTAGAAGCTCTGGATTATCTTATGTATTCTACGCTTCCGCATACTTGAATTCTACTATTTAAACTGATGCTGATGTTAGAAGCGGCTTAACACCCGCTTGGCCGGTCACGACTTCTAGGGTCAGTTTTGGGTCGTGACAGAAGTGGTCACGACCCAAAACCGACCCTAGAAGTCGTGACCGGCCAAGCGGGTGTCAAGCCGCCGAAGGCCTGCTCATATTCTAGTTTAGGGATTTCTAACATCAGCATCAGTTTAAACAATAGAATTCAAGTATGCGGAAGCGTAAAATAAATAAGATAATTCAGAGCTTCTAAGTGTACAAGTATAATAGTTACAAACCATTAGACAATACACAATTATCCACGGTTATTCTAACACTTCCTTCAGCCACAACTTGCTATCTACCTTAACCTGAAAAATTGGAAAAAGGTTTTCATATGCCGAAGCTCGGGTGAGAAACGTATAACAAAGTTACAAGTTTGACCATGGAAATACCCCACATCATAAAACAGTTCAAGCAATAATTCAAATATTTCGTTGACCATCCAGTAAATACAATTTTGTCTGTAAGCTCATTTCTTCGGTCCAAGAGATGGACCCTTTTCATTTCATCTCTCTATCAACATTTGCACTTTTAAGCGATAATAGCATTCAACGGTATTTTTGCCAGTCGGTTGGGGAGCGACCCCATTGAAGAGTGGTAAGATATCATTACCCGGTGATGCCTGGTTGCATCTCCTACCTTATTACTTCATGCCACTAGTATCTTTACCCGTTGATGAGCACCCAATATTGTAGATATTTGGTGCGACTAGTCTCGTTTTGCTTTGTTTTATTTTGCGTTTATTTAGCTTTTATAGTGATATTGCACGTAAGGTAGGTTTTTGTGTTTTTCAGGTAATTCGTATAAATAAGGTGCGTTTAATCGCCAAGGAATGCTCCGGGTGCAACCAAGTACTCAAGGCTATGTGCCACCCCATTGTGGTGCTCGAGAGATGGTTTGGAGGTTGCTCGGGTCGCCCAAGAGTCAAGGGAATTGAAGAAGAAGTGAGGATTTTACTAAAGCTACTCATCTTCCGACGTGCTGAGGGTAGAATTGTCATAACTTTTGATGTACAAATTACTTTTGATCCAAACCACTTGGGTTAGAAAGTAGACTCAACGAGCTTTCCAACGGTTCAAAGAACGCCTAAATCCGAGTTCGGGAGTGTCCGGAGCGAGTCCGCGAAGTTGCTCAAAAAATCTGTCAAGCATGAACCGGTACTGGCCAATTCCCAGTACCGGTTCATAAAGTCCAGAGTTGGTGTTTTTCAGCATTATTGAAGGCCTTGTACCGGTACTGGGCAAATCCCAGTACCGGTTCATACTGGAGAAATATCCACGTTTTTGCTACTTTTTCAACCTTTCATTTATGGAAAGTTTCCACTTATGGAATGTTTTTGGGATATTTTGGGGACTTTTTAGTCCTTTGTAACTTAACTTTAGGGCCCTATAAATAGGCTTATATGCCATATATGGAAGGAGGGCCATTTTAGTTAGATTTAGGCCTAAGTCTTTATTTTTTCCTAGAGGACTCCATTAATGTTCTTCAAGCTTTTCTAGTAATTTCCTTCAAGAACTCAAGTAAGTATTTGTCTTATGTTAATTTCTCGTTTATTAATGTTGTAGCTACGCTTCGGATCTTTGCATAAATCAAGTTTATTTCCGTTTTTATCGGTTAATCATGTTTCCTTTCTTAAGCATGTTTTCTAGTCTTTTCAATATGTTTGAGTAGTCTTTTGGCTAAGTCTTGGGCTAATCTTTCCCAATGACTTAGGTTGTTATTTGGTTCTCGAACATTCGGGCTTAAAATTATGATTTTCGGAATTAGGTTAACCTAGCCATTTTGGTCTAAGCGAGGGGTGTTAACTCCTTGGTATGAAGTTTAGTCAAGCGGTCTTGGCAAGCGACATTTTGAGGGCTCGTGGCCTCCTACGTGTTAGATACATTAGCAAAAATAGGTTTGTTAGTTCCGTTTAATCACATCTTTTGATAAACGTAGTCATTAAAGTTAAATCTTCCGGGCGTGAGCACGCGGTCGTGACTCTCGCTTGAGTTATAATCGAGAACCGGTAGTGGCCTTTGTCAAGGGATGGACGATCCCTAGACTTGCCTCTTTTAAGTTAATTAAGCTCATTTCTAGTCTTTTCCTTAATTTTCACCGTTTCTAAGCAAAATCAAGTTGGCTGTCTTGAACGCCGCACTCTACCATATAAACCTACAATCCAAACTAGCTATATTTCGATTCTCTGTGGGTACGATCCCGGACTTCCGGATATTATGCTATCGACGACCTAGCCCTACGCTTGGGGTGTTTCAACCTTATTGGAAGGCGAGGTTCGGAGGCTAAGCACCCGTCCCTTAGCGCTCCGGACACCGTTCGAATGAATCATATTATCACAAGCATGTACTAGCAACCAGTAAAATTCAAGTTTCCAAAACATATTGCCATGGTCTAATTTTACTTAAACTCAAAAGATTTATAAACCAGTCATCGCATGCATTAACATCAATTAAACCAAGTAGGAAGTTCAAATTCCATATTTTCCAGCAAAATCAAGCAATGTCATCTCATTCCAAAATTTTAGAAAATACATGTAACTAAGGTATGCGCAACTCACCAAAAAGTAGCGTCTAGCTCATCACGCGTGCAAACTACTCCATTGAATTGATACCTAAGTAGAAGCACACTGATTATCACTAACCCGAAAATATGGCTAAGTAATTAGTCTAAATTAGGACACCCTTGTAGGACCAATAACAATTAGTTTTCAAATTTCCCACAAAAACCCAATTCTCAACATTTTTCACAGATTGAAATTCCAAATGGACCCTAATGAAATATTTATCCATTTAATACTCTAACAATGAAGAAATCGTCAAAAATAGTTACTCCTGTGAGTTCGTCTGAAAATTCTGGAATATGTAGGGATAAATTGAGGGAATGGGACCTAGGACTCAACAAGCAATCTGATCCTTTGTCAAAATAAGTATCCTTTGAGATTATAAAATGGGTTTTATGGTGTAGGGCTCAAAAATTAGGAGTAGGGATCAAGAACGATGAAGGATAGAAGGATTCAAATTTACCGATAAAGTTTCCTTGACTTCCGAAAAGAAATTGATGTTGAACAGCGACGACCATGGCTGGACCAGACCTTTAAGGAGAAAAAATATATGGCCGCCTCCTTCTCCTTTGCGCGCTCTCTCTCTCTCTCTGTAAACGGTGGAAGAAAGCAGGGGTACGTGAGTATATTTCTATGGTCAAACTTGTAACTTTGCTAAGAGTAATTAACTAATATAATATCCTTATACATGAGTATATATAATTCGGTGGATTCAAAAGTTGAACAAGGACCCATTTCACCCACGCAGGCCACATGTCACCACAAAGCACCACGTCGCACCACATCGCGCTTCGCGTCCGATCGTCGCTATTCTGGTCCGTTCGCATACAAATTCCGGTCTCCAAAAATTCTCATAATTTCAACATAAACAAATAAAAATATGAGGATCATCGTAGCGGTGTTCGATTTTCAAGGAAAAATCCTAACATAGAATAACTCGTACCGTGTATCAGATGTAACTCAATTGTCCCATAGTTTTTATGAAATAAATTGAAATTCACACATTTTTTTTATACCACGATACACTTCACTTAGCCTGCCTTACTATTCGAATTAAATTAAAGTGTCAGTTACTATTCGGACCACACGACTAAAATTACAAAAGTCAGGATTTTACATTTCTACCCACCTTAAAAAGTTTGGTCCTCCAAACTTGAATATGGCTGATAATAAGTGAAAAACAATGCGTCTTTGCAAAGCTTGAGTAGCGTCTTTTTTTTCCTCAGTTGTGTTTTGCTTAATCAGCTCTCTTGTATCTTATGCAGCGGCTAGTTAAACACTTTTGTCACGTTTGGTACACATCGTTCTGAAATTCACTCGACTTGTTCCTTGTACGCTACCCCTTCCTATCATTGCTCTTCATGAGGCCTATCAAGATCCCTGCAACACTCTACGTATAAACCTGTGAAGGACGTGTGGCTTATATGATGTAGACAAATTCCGCTGATATTAGATGTTGCCTTGACTTGAAAATTCTCGAATGAACTTGCATCGATCATGTCTTCTAGAAGTAGAATCATTTACTCAAAAGTGATGAAAAAAAAAATTTCGTATCTAAACTCAAATTTTAGATATCAATATTCGTACAATTTCTTGGACATAGAGTTCAAAAAGTTGATGTAGATGGTAGTTAGTCTTTTAAGCAAATAGTTACTTCTAATACTTAATGCGAGGAATTTTTATTTTTTTTCTATTGTGGCTTGAACTATCATCACATCTAGGTCATCACTTTCTTATTCTCCATCAGTGTTTTTCCTATGCTTTGTCATGGCTTGTCATCATTGTGCTTCTGTCCCATCTGGAAGAGTAAGAATTGGCGCCGTCGCATCTCCTTGCTTTAGCTTTAAGAGTCCTTTTCATATGTGTGCATCCAAAGCTTTCCCCTTTTCTTTTTCATCTTCCATAGCAACTTGTCCTTTGAGAGAAGTCTTGGAACTTCTATTTGTATCTAGCGAGTAGAGAAAAATACAGGACTCCTATCGCCATTGTTAACAAGAGCCTCAGCCTTTCCTGCATTCTACCAATTTTCCCCTCTATCACTCATTTGGAACGTTTAAGAAATCGATGAATCAAGCATTGATTTTCATAAAAGTTGAGAATTCAAGGAGAAAGAGGGTATTCATGGCGGACATGGGTAAGTTAAAGGGAGTTCAATGACAACAGAGAAGATATTTGAAATTTCTTACTTTGGATTTGCACTTGGACTTTGTTAGAACACGAATAGGGTTCAGAAGCGAGGGACATGGAAGAAAAGCATGATCAATTTCTGATTTTGTACATACATTGAACCCACATAAGCCAAAAGAAATTAGGTTCACAAAAGAGCTTGAAAGGAGCTGAAAAGAGAATTGCAAAGAGTCTAGGAATTAATCAAGGTACTCATATGCACATCTTAGAATATATGATGAGGGCAGAACAAAAGAATTTCTGAGATTTCACCATTAGAATTCATAAGAAGCTAACGAAACAAAATTGTACAAAGGCTCAAAAGAAGACCACAAGGACTAATAGAATAAAAATTTCACCATATATAGACTTCAAAAGAATATCGCATGAAGCAATAGATTCAAAGTTTCACAATAGAGTCCCAAAGGAAATCGGAAATAGTATTGTAGAGAATTCAGTGACCAGTCTAGATATTTTTCATGAAATTGCGTCGGCCGAACGCCTTTCAAACCAAATATCTAAAATTAGTCATCTGATAAAGGCATACCTATAATATGAAGAACATAAACAGTGCTCAAGGACTGTATAGGACAATCAGAGAGTAATAGCTTTCATCTTGCAATGTGAGAGCTACGAACAATTATTAGAGTTCAAAGGATTGATGGGACAATGCTCTTATTTCATTTCGGAAGGAAGGACAATATTAGAGACAATTATTTTCAAAAAGGTAGAGGCAAAGAATACGATCCAGAGTCATTTGGTCCCTGTTCAATAATAATAAATAAATAAATAATCGACAGAGAAAATGATGCTAAGAAATAGGCAATGCTAATTCAAAATGTGCCCACCAAATTCATGTTTGATCACAAGGACTCAAAGGAGGAGGTGAAGCCAATGAAACAAATGAGACTCATCAATCGAGATAAATATTGTATGTCATCAAAAAGATTGAACAACAATATCTTATGTCAAGAGGAATTACTAATAATGTTGACAGTTGACACAATGAGCAAAGCGAATAGGCTTCATCTATAATGAGTGTGATCTTGCAGCTCTAGATTCTTGGGAGAGGTACACTCAATAGCTACGCTTCTGTTGCGCACTCTAATTAGTTTCAAACTTCGGCCCACGTAATAGTTTAGTGTTCTATCTCATATCTTGTGTTGGATATAAAATAACATCTTAACTCTGACTGTTTTCTAAGACCCACGCCTTATAATTATCCGCAGTCTATTCCTTCCTTTCTATGTAAGTTATGATTACTTTTTAATGGTTCACATCATCCATATTCACAAGAGCCTTCTTCAGCATATGTAGCCAAGTCTGGGATCATTGGCGAATCAAGGCATAGTGTCAAAAGGATTCTAGGTTTTTTTATTTTGGTCGGCTCTCCATCTACAAGTTAGTTAGCATCATAGAGTAACTTACATTTCCAAAGATCAGTCAGAATTTGCCATTATCGAGTGAATCATATGCAACACCTCCCTTGTAGAGACCCGTGATTTATTTTATTTTATTTTAGGCTGTATTTTTTTTTCTCCTTTGTTAATGTACGGCCCGTTGAAATAGACGGTTCGGATATTCGGTGTGACGTGTTCGTGGGAGGATATAAGAGTAATTGTGCGAGAGGTGCACGTGTGTGTGTGTGGGGTGGGAGCATGGGATCACTCCCCATGCCAATAATTTCCCCAGGAGACTACTTTCTCCCATTTCTCTTTTTCTCACTCTCTCGGCCAAACTCTCTCCTCTCCTCCGAAACTTTCTCTCCTCTCTTCTCTCTTCGATTTCATTCACCTAGGGTGAGATTCCGGACAAAGCCCGAGTATTAAAGTTGCTATTGGGAGTACGGGCTTTCCGAATATCCAAGAAAAATCATGATCGGACCTTGTGGAGCTACGGTTGACTGGGTCAAAGGGTTGGGTTTTACTCAAAACCCTTGAGGTAGGGATTTCTCATTTCTATTATGTGTGTATGTGTTGATTTGGTGTTTGAATCGTGCCTTAGATCGTTGTTTTCGTTGTTAGAAATGTTCTAGTGGAGTCTGAAAATTGTGCACTGAAAACCCAGGTCCTACCGGTAGAAAAGCTGTCCAGTAATGTCTTTTTCGTGAAATCGTGGTCTCCTACCGGTAGGAAATTGTGCCTTACCGGTAGGAAATGAAAAATTCAGCATTTTGGCAAAACTTCGAACGGGCATAACTTTTTCATCCGAACTCTGTTTTGGGCAAATTTTATATCGAAATTCATGTACCGGAAATGTACTTTCCAATGGTGGTGGTCTCATCTTCCAATTCTTAACCGATAAGATTTGGCAGCCAAAATAAGATAGATATGTTCGTATACGTTGGGAAATCCTTTTTCCTTAGAATCGTTTGGGTGAAACATGGTTGTTCTTAGGTTCCCCTGAGTACTAGTTGAATGGTTTGACGAGATTAGTGGTATACTTAACGCTTGGTAGTGGTCATTGGGTTCCGTATGAGTCGTTTGACACCGAAACGAGGGTTTAGAGAATATAAGGAGTATAGGTGGCCGAAGGTTGAATGTGATGACATGCGAAGTGAAAAACGAACACTTAGAACACTTCTTTGAGTTAAACAATGCTAGGCATGGATACATGAGACATTTTCTTGTGTTTGATATGTGGTACACCTCTTGTGTAACTTATACGATTTTGCGAGTTGCAAGGTGGAAATCTATGAACTCGTTGTGAGAGTTTATCTTTTGATGTGTGAATGCTTGTATGGTGATGAGAAACTACTAACGTAACGATTGCGAGTTGATTGAGATGAAATTATCTGTACTACTTCTGTGTGAATAAGTTTTCGTTGTGAATTCATTATATGTGACTGAGATGAATGGCTAAATTGTAAAGTGTATCAAAGGAATTGTGGTATGGTGACCTTTGATGTGTGACTTGAATTAGCTCCATCAGTGACGACGGAACTAGTGGGGAGTATCGGGATTTCTTAATTGGCCCGGCAGGAGCTTTGCTCATGATACAGAATGATGAGAAAATTGTGACACGATGTGAATGGAAATGGGCTATCATTGTGAAAGTGTAAGTGATACGAAAGACATTGGTGTTGCGATTCTTTGATTACGATAGTTTCATAAGTCAAGATATCGGATTGGTGATTCGAAGTAGTATGAGGGACAGTGGCAATCATGAGAAAATCATATAGATAGTAAGTCCTCGTGGTTGAATTAGAGTTTTGGTGTGTAGTCACGGTACTCCATTTATGTCTTCGACCTTGGGAAAATTACTAGTTGTGTTTCGTTTCATCATTTGAGATACCGTACCTTACTTCTATTATTCATTCCACCTGTCATCCCATTCGTATATAATAGTTGTGTAGATTTCTCTACTGGGCACGTGTTTGCTCAACCTACCATTTCAGGTTCATTGCAGGTCATGGTCATGGTCATGGAGTACTTGGAGTGCATGCTGACATTATCGATTAAAGCTATTTCGGAGAGTACCTTATTATTTTCTTGTATAACAAACGACTTTGTTATGAAATTCCTACTTTGAAAGATTGTATTTGTAGACCAATTTATGGAATCAGAAACTGTATTGTATTTTGGGGTATTGTACGTACAATTGTGAGGACTTTGTATTTCAAATGGTATTGTTAATTTATGTTGAAAATCGAGGGCGTGACATCCCTTAAGGGTCATTTCACTTAATAACGTTCACTGACCATAAAATTCTCTAAACATGAGATTAACTTAAAGGTAGAGCAAATAAAGCACAAATGACACATAAGTTAGTGAAACTATTGTGTAGACGACTCCTATAGCTCTGGGTTTTAAGAAAATCCGCAAACTAATGCTCTGATACCACTTCTGTCACGACCCAAAGCCGACCCTAGAAGTCGTGACCGGCCTTCGGCGGCTTAACACCCGCTTGGCCGGTCACGACTTCTAGGGTCCGTTTTGGGTCGTGACAGTTTCTATGCATTATAGAAGTCTGGCCAAGCGTCCAATGAATTCGTGAATCTCGACCAACCTTGTACAATCTTTAAGTATCAGTTTTTCAAGATTGGGAAGAACTATGAAGTCGGGAGTTCTTGCAAGGCTATGGGAGTGATTGAGATTAAGGATTTTTAGTAAATCGAGAAACTGACAAACACGAAAAGAAAATATCAGATTTTAATGCTTCTGTCCATTTCCCTGGCACAATAAGACGAGAGAAAAATGACAATGCAATGTACCTTAGTTCCGGCCAAAAAATGCTTCAAGTTGCTATAAGGCATCTCAAGAGCTACCAGGGCCTCCAAGGGGAAATACTTCGTTATGGATTCAAATGGGAAGCCATGCCAACACAGCCATCTTATTTTTTTTGGAAAGTTTTCATAACTTCCGCTTATTTGTACATGACCGAGCTTCAGAAGTTTTAGATTCTCCATTTTTGCAAATGCTTTAGTTTCCAAAGCTATTTGATTTGAATTTGCCGGAGCAATGCCAAGCGAGTTCTGGGAGAAGATGCCCAAACGATATCTCTTAAGCGACTTCCCTACATTTGACAATAATGACTTGTCCAAGAATTCTTCCAAACTGCGTTTTCTATTGACACCAAACACTGTCTTGGCAGATTTATCTTCCTTCAATAAACTCATATCAAGAATGAGGCCTTCAATTTTTCTCGTGCCCTGGCAAAAAAATGGGGTGAGGGGTTTGCAAACATTGATAAGTAAATAGCATAGCAACACTTATAATTACAACTACAAAAGTACATGAGAAGCACCCAAAATTCTTACAGTATTATGTCTTAAAACATCAAATGAATCTTTATGACTACACAATCTGCTACGTTCTCCTGGCTCATTGGGTGATTCTTGCCGGACTATTTCTCTTCCCATTTCTTGAAGCAAATGATGCATCACCACCTTGTTGGATCCATCAATTGTTACTAGACATCTGTCAGTGAGATTTTGAATCCCTACCACTGTGTAAAATTCACATCCATCCATGATTGTAATTGTACAGTCCTTATCGCTCCCAATAAAGAAACAAGCAAGATGGAGGAATAAACTTTTGTCGTGATCGTCTTGTAAGGAATCATAGCTTATTTTGAGTTTTTCAAAGATTTCGCTATCAGGGATTGCTTTCAACTTTTCTAACTGGCTTTTCCATACTCCGATGCTTTTTCCAAATAGAGAAGACCCCAAAACTTTAATAGCCAATGGAAGCCCTCCACAATGTTGGACCACCAACTTTGAGGTGTCCGCATAGTCATCAATGGGATGGTTTTGTCCAAAGGCATGCAAACTGAAGAGCTCAAGGGACTCATCATAATCCAATTCTATTATCCTGTGCACCTTGCAGCCTTCATGAGCTCTTACCAAGTGCTCATTCCGAATGGTTATGATAATTTTACTCCCTGGAAAAAGCCAATCACGCATTCCAAGCACTGCATATAACTGTTCTAACTTGTCAACATCGTCAAGAATCACAAGAACCCTTTTGAAATGCAAGGCATCTTTAATCTTGACAATACCTTCATCCACGTTGGATATCTTCTCCTTCCTTCCCTTTAAAATATCTGAAACAAGCTGTCTTTGTAAACAAAGTAAACCATCTTGTTGTTTCGAAATTTCTCTCACATTCGCCAGGAAACTACTACCTTGAAATCTTGAGAAATTCAAATTATACAGGAACTTGGCGATAGTAGTCTTCCCTATTCCACCCATCCCACAAATTGCAGCTATACCAACATCAGCTGATTCATCTTCTAACCAAAACTGAATCTCTCTTGCACGAGAATGTATTCCGATCGCATAGGGGCCGATGTCCAAGATTTTGTGACTTATTTTGTCTCCAACTTCTTTGATAACTTTCTGGATAAACCTCGACTCATGCCTAATGATTGCGATCGAGATGAAAAAATTAGCACAATAAGAACGGTAACCCAGACTTGAAGTAGATCGCAAATTCTCAAACAATACAGAATAAAACTATTCTGTTATCGTCATTGTTGAAAAACTAAGAGTTCTACATTCGAACAAATGTGTTAGACAGTAATTGGTTCACAAAACAAAACTCTTTCTCCTATTAATCTGCTTTCCTATTTTTGTTATTTGTCAAGAAAGACCAAGTTTCTGTACAATTCCTGTGATTGGAAATTAATCTACTAAGCATAACAATTTCAAATAGCTTGAAATGGGAGAATCTTAAACATAAACGAAAAGATAGCTTCTGCAGCTTTGCTCTCAGACTCCAACGTGATCCTCACAATGCTCGAGCTTTCACAATTTTTCCAATGTAGTCCAGTTTGTTAAGAGATGAGAAAACCTCTAGCAGACTTTCTAAGTGTAGTTTTGAAACTACAAATGGTAGCATATATGATCTAATTAGTACAAAAGACGGAGGGCGATAATCACATAGCTTCACATCAAAAGGAATAAAAATGTCGTCGGGGAATTTTGTTTGCTTATAAAACCTCCATCTCAACAATGATAAAATGGAGATTTATAAAAAAAAAAAAAGTTTACTCCAACTGAAAAGGTCCTGGCATGAAACCAATACACCAAGCAAATCCCATGGATATCATATTCATATAAAACCTCCGTCTCAAAAATGAAAAACTTCAACCCAAAAGGCACTGGCATGAAACAATTTCATCCAGAAAATCTTGTGGATATCATTTGCTTATGAAATCTCTGTTAGATTTCTTAAAGTGTTTCAACTTAAAACCAATTAGCAATAGGTGGAGTAAACCCTAAAATATATTAACCAAGCTTGAGTGGCTTAAACGAGACATGTGTGACAAAGTCTAACACTCCTCCTCATGTGCAGGCCCACGTGGAGGTCACAGACCAGGAGACTAGGTGCTAACGATTGACTCGGGCAACAGAGATGACAAAGACTTTCGCACGAGAGGTGTGGCCACCCAAGACCTAACTCTAATTTCAAGTTAGATTTCTTGGAGGGTTTCAACCTAAAACTAATTGGCAATAGGTGGAATAACCTCTAGAATATATTCATAGTTGTCAGAATCATACGATTCGGTGGGTAATCGATACGAATAGGTTGCCTGAATCGAAAATAGCTCTGAATCGTCAGTGAATTGGTGAATCGTTCGATTCACTTAAAATTTTCGAAATTTATTTTTTACCCTTGTTTTGATCCTTTTGTTGTTTGAAAAGGTTTCAAACTATTTTTTAAGGTCTTTAGTATTGTTATATGTCATCTTTTGTCTATGTTATATGGATAGATAATAAAAAAAGGAGATTTATTACGAGAGTGAATCGAAAATGAAGAAGATATAGGGGATATAATAGCCTTATAGACCTTCTAAGGGTTTGTTTTGTGCTTATAACTCTTTTGCACAAAAAGAACCATAAGTAGGATTTACGAATCATCATCTCTTGGTAGTTGCAATAGAAGCAGCTTATCTAATACTCCACGTTATTATCAAATCATCATTTAGAAGAAGGTTTTTATTGATTTAGGCCCAAATCTTTCATTTGTAGAATATATTGTTGTTACCAACTTACCATAATCAATAAGCATAGGTTTCTATGCATTACAGAAGTCATGACCGAATTAGAGCGATTCACGGTTCGATTAGATTCACAATTCAAAAAATAACCATTTCGATTCTCGATTTGACCACTATGAATATATTAACCAAGGTTGAGTTGCTTAAATATATGAGGCATGTGGTACAAGTCTAACAATCTCCCTCTCAAAAAATGGGAAACTTCAATTAAAAAAAAGGTCCTGGCATGATTCAATATCATCCAAAACTCACAAAACATATCCTGGACTAGTAATTAGGAAAAAGGACTTGGAAGGAAATTACCCGTCAGCTCTATTTTGTAAGTTCATCCCAGCTAAATCAGCAACTTCTCTTAGCGCGGCCCTCCATTCTTCTACCTTGTTCATCCATTCCTTGCTCCTTTCACCACTTTCTGCTTCAACTTTCCCTTCATGTCGTGTAAATGCTTCTTCGAAACTTCCCATTTGCTTCCTCACTTGGGATGGATCCACGTCATAGAAAACAGGAAGAACTACATGTCCAGAGGTACTCCTGCATTTGAGGATCATCACAAGCTCATCAAGGCACCAACTTGAAGATGCATAGTTCTTTGACAAGACAACTATTGACATCCTCGACTCTCTAATTGCTTTTTGCAGTTCTGACTTGATCTTTTCTCCCCTCTCAATCCCATCATCATCTCTGAAGGTGCGAAATCCAGCATGGTCCAATGCCGTGTAGAGGTGGTCAGTGAAAGACTTCCGAGTGTCTTCCCCTCGGAAGCTCAAAAACACATCATAACTACAAGGTGAAGTTGAAGAAGAGGCTTCTTGGGATGTTATGGCAGCCATTGAACGAAACTCAAGAGAGAGAAATGGATTCTAGGACCAAGATATCAATTATTTGTATAACTCAAGGCACCATTGGTATAAATTGAACATGTCACTTTCAGTGCTAAAAATATTAAGTCAACATGAGCAGGCAGGAAAGTGAGGTTGGTTGTGACACCCCACCCACCAAATAAGCATTCTTTCAAGAGATTCCCTTTATACAAACAAATATCTTACACAGTACAAAAGTTTAGCTCAGAAGACACAATCGGTTTGCCATGCCTTGGCTAGACCAGTTAAAAGAGCATGCCATTTTCAGTCTTTTTTTCGAGCATTACCAACGGGACGTGAAAGCACGAGCAATTGAAGGCAAACGGAAACCTAGTTTTTGCTCGATAGAGTCCTGCCATGCATTGCCTTGCTTGGCCCGGTGACAGGCAAACATCCAACAAAATCATTGAGTAACCCCCATATATGTATGTACGAAACAAGATGCATGGCAAGATTTATACTAATTGTGCTACACAACAGAATGGAAAAAAAGTAGAGACCAGTAAAACTATTTTCTCCACGTCATACACAAGGCAGACTCCTACCTCCTTCGCCTGAAATCCTTCTATTTTAAAGACGGAAATATCCATTACATCACCACCTTCCACCTGATTTTCAAACTTCCAAAAGCTTAACTGAATCATATTGATTATAATCACAAGAAAGTGATTATAGTATTCAAGTAAAGACAACGCTCATGTATTCGATTATAATCACAAGAAAGTGCAGACAGAATGCACAAACTCAAGCATCGCATTCTGAAATTATGATGTGGCGCAGTAAAACAAAATGAAGTTCCTTTATTATAGATTGAACCGCCCTGGAACCTTGCACCCCGGAAGATAAGTGGAGAACACATGTTCTTCATGACATCCCTGTGTCAGAAAAAGGCCTAAGTTTCCAGAGAGAGAGAGAGAGAGAGGTCGAGGGGACCTGTAGAGAAAGCTTCCCATTTAGGTTTTGCATTGATCCCAACTCGAACAAGCCCAAATTATCTATTATCTCTTTATCAACATCTCCTATGGGTTCCAACTTGAATCTACCGGAAAACTCTAGCAGGTTGCCACTCCCACCATAGAAATCCGTCCTCGTTAAGGGAGATAGAAATGTCAACAATCCGTGTACTCGGGGTGGCCACAATTTTTTGAATGTAGGTGATAGAAGTGTTATCTTCTCCAACGAACTGCAATGCCAGAGTGACAAATCTAATACATCCTACCAGCACAACAAGTGACCGGAGCCTTGCGCACCAGTTTACGCAAAGGATTTCCAGCCCAGTAATACCTCTGATCCAATCTGGGAGGGAAGTAATAGGATTATTGCTCAGGTTTAATTCCCGCAATGAAGATAGGTTGCCCATATCTCTAGGGAAAGCACTGTCTGATAGATTGCAGAACACAAGACTTAGTTTAACTAAGGACCGAGGTAAAGAAGATGCCCATGAAGTTTCAGGATTGCTTTTCGCCTTCAATGGCAAAACCCAAAGGAATGAATACCAGGCTTTGACATTCCGAATTATGGCGGGTGATAGAGTTATGCCAGTAACATTTTTGGCTCGTAGCACTGTTAGAGAATCCATATACCCCATCTCAGTTGGCAAATTTTCAAGATTTGAGCAACCAGAGATGTCAAGTGTTTCTAAAGATTTAAGCCTACCAATGCTTCTTGGAAGCTTTCTCAGATTGCTGCAATCTTTTAAATTTAACAAAATAAGTCTCCCCAAGTGTCCAACGGATTCATGAATCTCGACCAACCTTGTACAATCTTCAAGTATCAGTCTTTCAAGATTGGGGAGTACTATGAAGTCAGGAGTTTTGGCAAAGCTACGGGAGTGACTCAGGTTAAGGATTTTCAGAAACTTGAGAAACTGACAACAAGTAAAGAAAATGTCAGATTGTAATGCTAATTCAACCAATTTCCCTGCACAATAAGATGAGAGAAAAATGACAATGCAACGTACCTTAGTTCTGGCCGGAAAATGCTTCAAGCTGCTATAAGGCATCTCAAGAGCTACCAGGGCCTCCAAGGGAAAGTACCTCGGCATGGATTTAAATGGGAAGCCTTGCCAACATAGCCATCTTATTTTTTCAGGAAAGTTTTCATAACTCCCACTTATTTGTACATGACCGAGCTGCAGAAGTTTAGATTCACCATTTTTGCAAATGCATTAGTTTCCAAACTGTGTTTTCCATTGACACCAAACACAGTCCTGGGCCTGATAGATTTATCTTCCTTCAATAAACTCATATCAAGAACGAGGCCTTCAATTTTTCTCGTGCCCTAGGAAAAAATGGGGTGAGGGGTTTGCGAACATTGATAAGTAAATAGCATAGCAACACTTATATGTACAACTACAAATGTACATGAGGAGCACCCAAACTTCTTACAGTATTATGGCTAAAAACATTAAAGGAATCTTTATGATTACACAATCTGCTACGTTCTCCAGGCTCATTGGGTGATTCTTGACGGACTATTTCTCTTCCCATTTGTTGAAGCAAATGATGCATCACTACCTTGTTGGAATCAACAGCAGTTAATAGACATCTGTGAGTGAGATTTTGAATCCCTGCCACTGTGTAAAATTCACATCCATCCATGATTGTAATTCTACAGTCGTGATCGCTCCCAACAAAGAAACAAGCAAGATGGAGGAATAAACTTTTGTCGTGATCGAGTTGTAAGGAATCATAGCTTATTTTGAGTTTTTCAAGGATTTCGTTATCAGGGATTGCTTTCAATTTTTCTAACTGACTTTTCCATACTCCGATGCTTTTTCCAAATAGAGAAGACCCCAAAACTTTAATTGCCAACAGAAGCCCTTCACAATGTTCAACCACCAACTTTGAGGTGTCCGCATAGTCATCAATGGGATGGCTTTGTCCAAAGGCATGCAAACTGAATAGCTCAAGGGACTCATCATAAATCAACTTTATTATCCTGTGCACCTTGCAGCCTTCACGAGCTCTTAGCAAGTGCTCATTCCGAGTGGTTATGATGATTTTACTCCTTGGAAAAAGCCAATCACGCATTCCAAGCACTGCATATAACTGTTTTAGCTTATTAACATCGTCAAGAATCACAAGAACCCTTTTGAAACGCAAGGCGTCTTTAATCTTGACAATACCTTCATCAACGTTGGATGTCTTCTCCTTCCTTCCCTTTAAAATATCTGAAACAAGCTGTCTTTGTAAACAAAGTGAACCATCCTGTTGTTTTGAAATCTCTCTCACATTTGCCAGGAAACTGCTACCTTGAAATCTTGAGAAGTTTAAATTATATAGGAACTTGGCGATGGTAGTCTTCCCTATTCCACCCATCCTTCAAATTGCAGCTACACCAACATCAGCTAATTCATCTTCTAACCAAAACTGAATTTCTCTTGCACGAGAAAGTAATCCGATTGCATAGGGGCCGATGTCCAAGATTGTGCGACTTAGTTTGTCTCCAACGACTTTGATGATTTTCTGGATAAACCTCGACTCATGCCTAATGTTTACGATCGAGAGGAAAAAATTAGCACAATAAGAAGGATAATCCAGACTTGAAGTAGATTGCAAATTATCAAACAATACGGGATAAAACAATTATGTTATTGTCATTGTTGAAAAACTAACGAGTTCTACATTCAAATAAAACGTCTTTGACAATAATTGGTTCACAAAACAAAACTCTTTCTCCTATTAATCTGCTTTCCTATTCTTGCTATTTGTCAAGAAAGACCAAGTTTCTGTACAATTACTGTGATTGGGAATGAATCTACTTGGCAAAACAATTTCAAATAGCTTGAAATGGGAGAATCGTAAACATAAACGAAAAGATAGCTTCTCCAGCTTTGCTCTCAGATTCTAACGTGATCCTCACAACGCTCGAGCTTTCACACTTTTTGCAATGTAATCCAGTTTGTTAAGAGATATGGGAAAACCTCTAACAGACTTTCTAAGTGTAGTTTTGAAACTACAAATGGTAGCATATATGATATAATCAATACAGAAGACGGAGGGAGATAATCACATAGCTTCACATCAAAAGGAATAAAAAGGTCATCCGGGAAAACCTCCAACTCAACAATGGCAAACAGGAGATTTAAAAAAAGAAGAAGGTAAACTCCAACTGAAAAGGTCCTGGAATGAAACCAATAACCCAGCCAATCCCATGGATATCATTTTCATATAAAACCTCCGTCTCAAAACTGAAAACTTCAAATAAAAGGCCCTGGCATGAAGCAATTTGGATCATCCAGAAAATCTCATTGCTTATGAAATCTCCATCTCAGAAAACGGGAAACTTCAATTAAGAAAAGGTCCTAGCATGAATTAATTTCATCCAAAACTCACAAAAACAGAAGTTAGACAAGTAATTAGCAGAAAGGACTTGGGAGGAAATTACCCATCAGCTCTATTTTGTCAGTTCATCCCAGCTAAATCAGCAACTTCTCTGAGCGCAGCCCTCCATTCTTCCACCTTGCTCATCCATTCCTTTCTCCTTTCACCACTTTTTGCTTCAATTTTCCGTTCATGTCGCACAAATGCTTCTTCGAAACTCCCCATTTGCTTCCTCAATTGGGATGGATCCATGTCATAGAAAACAGGAAGAACTACATGTCCAGAGGTACTCCTGCATTTGAGGATCATCACAAGCTCATCAGGGCACCAACTTGAAGATGCATAGTTCTTTGACAAGACAACTATTGATATCCTTGACTCTTTTATTGCTTTTTGCAGTTCTGACTTGATCTTTTCTTCTCTTTCAATCCCATCATCATCTTTGAAAGTGTGAAATCCGGCATAGCCCAACGCGGTGTAGAGGTGGTCAGTGAAAGAATTCCGAGTGTCTTCCCCTCGGAAGCTCAAAAATACATGATAACTACAAGGTGAAGTTGAAGAAGAGGCTTCTTGTGATCTTATGGCAGCCATTGAAAAAACTCAAGAGAGATAACTGGATTCTAGGACCAAGATATAATACATGCCCCCTGCAGTGGTAAAAATATTAAGTCAACATGAGTACGTAGATGAATTGATCTAAAAAAAAACGAGTAGATGAAAAGTAAAACCGTGTAAAAAGCACAAGAGAAAAGGAAAGAAAAAAGAGGTAAGAAAGTCTGTAGTACCACAAGACAATATACAACATGAAAGGACTGCAGCTGCTAAGAAGAGCAGAGTCAAGTCAACCAATCAGTTGACTTCATTTTGATTCATTTTTTTCCACATAGACTTCATATTTTTCTTCTGAAAACAAATATGGATGAACCATTATTAAGAGAAATGAAGCAAAAAGCCAACAACCCAAATATAAGCAGGGCTATCGAAATTTCGAGGCTCTAAATTTGTATCATGTTATGTTCAGTATCAGGTACTCCACAGGTTGTAGATCAAAATAAAAAAAATGGTACTTTACCGGTTGAGTTCAATAACAAGCAAAAGGTACTTACTACTAACAGTAAACAAGGTCAAAAAACTACTAGAGAAGTTCACAGAATGATATTTGAAGTTGCCTTTATTGTTCTTTATTAAATGTTTTGCTCAATGAACTGGCTTAATCTAATGAACCGATATTTAGGCTTAATGCTAGAGAAGTTATGTGCGGTGCCATACACCAAGAAGCTTATAAGCTTTTTGTGGGTTTTGGGTTTGGTGTTTTATCTTGAAGGTGGTTAGGAGTTATCTTCAGCGGGTGAGGCTTAATCTAATGAACCGATATTTAGACTTAACGCTAGAGAAGTCATGTGTGCGGTGTCATACACCAAGAAGCTTATAAGCTTTTTGTGGGTTTTGGGTCTGGTGTTTTATCTTGAAGGTGGTTAGGAGTTATCTTCAGCGGGTGAGGTTTGGAGTTCTTTGTATGTCTTGGTTGGCTTCTTGCCAATCTCGGGGGTAATTTTCCTCTTTGGGTCCTGGCAGCATATACTCGTCGCTGGTGCAGGGTTGCCTTTTTTTGGTATGCTCTTTGCACAGATGAGATGTCTCGTACTTAGGGTCCTTTTAATCATTTGTAATGTGTTTCTAAAGATTAATAAATTCTTGTTTTGCCGTTAAAAAAAAAATGCTTATAAGCTTCATACATACAGTTCCCTGGTGTACATTTTATCTTGCGTAAAAGAGAGACTAATAACTACTAGGCTCCTCCCTTTTTCCTGGTTGTTGTACTTGAAAATTTCCTTTATATTGCTTGTTTCTTTAGTGGAAAGGCCAAAGATGTCCCAGTTTGAATTTTTGCTGAATAAGAATTCTACCCAAATTTTAAGATTCAATATCTCAGCAGGAAATTGTTGAATATACATAATACAGTTTCTATAGACTCACAAAAGAAATTAAGAATGCATGTCAAAGTAAAGAAATTATAAGGGTTTAACCATCAGTGTGTTTTTGAAGTGCCGCCCTCTGCCCTTCCATCTTGTTCCTCAATGGTCCTTTTTCCTTTCGCCAGTTTCGTCTTTGGATCCCTCTTCATGTCTACCAAATGCTTCTTCAGAACACATGGTATTTAAGAGGTAAAATTGCATGCCCAGATGTCCTCATGCATTCAGAAATCGTCATTAGTTCATCAAGGCACCATCTTGAAGAACAAAATAGAGCGAGAAGTGGAAGATGTGAATGAAGAATGGGATAGAAGTGAAGTTGGGGTCTTCTCATGGTGAACACCCCCACCACCAACCCCAACCTCCCCCCGTGCGTTGCGGCGCATGCTCACACAGGATAGCCAAATATGGTACATCGTTAACTTGACAGGCTTACATTGAGATCACCTAATTGTGCCCAAATGAGAGACACTACGACTATCATTGAGCTGTACATTGCTATGGTGTCGCAAATCGCAATTTGGAACTTGCTTTTATTCATAGTTGCCATGCCTTGGTTTGGATCGGAATTGTTGTAGCCACTGGGCATTGTTAAACCTGCTGCGTAAGTCACGGTGGCTACTAGTGTTGCCACCAACAACAGTGTGTTGATCCAGTCCTTGTAGTTTTCCATGTTAGGCCGTCGATATCCCAATGAAGTTTGTGTAGTTAGTTTGGGAACTTTAGAGCATTTTCTATTCGGTGCACCCGCTGATTTCAACGCCATCCAGGTCAATCGCTGCACGATTTCAAGAAAACAAGAGAGTATCATCTGGTGGTGGTAGTGACTAAGGAAGCAGTAAGGAAGAAAATGGTAAGGTGGCCGCTATTTGCAACGCACTTCTTGCTACTCGCAGCCGATTAAAATTTTTATCAATTATGGACAAAAATGCCCTTATTCAGTTTGACCATTATACCCCTAAAATCTCATGTTATTTGACCATTTTATCCTCTTATAATTCATTACATACAACCACAAAAATCATCTCCTGTCCTTCCCTCCCTCCCAGAACATACAACCTCAAAAAATCTCCCCGTCCATCCCTCCCTCCCGAAACGTCTCCTCCCTCCCCCATTCAAACTCCTCCATTTTCATCCCTACCCAGCTGCCATCATCTACCACAAGGCCCCTCCTACCAGCAGCCAAGTCTGCCTATCTTCCTCCTCTCCTCTTCCTCCAACTTTGTCAATGGAAACCTCGATTGCTTCTTCTCCCTCCATTGATAACCAAGAAAAAGTTGACCCATTAATACACCACAATTTGGAGTCGGAAGATCACACAATGGATGTTGAGAAACATGTCACAGGTGTTGTAGTGACGGAGCAAAAATCGAAGCAAGAGGTAAGCCCGCCCTCCATTTTCAATTTCAGTTCTGGCCCGACACAGTTGACACGCAGTGCCAAAACTTTACTAACTTTTCGGACTCTAATATCTGAATTATGTACACCTATTCGGATATTAATATCCGAATATTGTCAACATTGTTGGACTCTTATATCCGAATTTAGTGTCAGTTTTTAGATATTAATCTCTGAATGAAACTGCAGAGAATCCTGTATTTACAGTTGGATACATAGTGCCAAAAATTTACTAACTTTTCGGACTCTAATGTCTGAATTATGTACAACTTTTCGGATATTAATATCCAAATATTGTCAACATTTTTGGACTCTTATATCCGAATTGAGTGCCAGTTTTCAGATATTAATATCTGAATAAAACTGCAGAAAATCCTACACTTACCTGGTTGGTCTTTGGGTGTTACAGGTTGACACTTCAACACTTGGTAGTTTTGTAGGGCCATCGACTATACCTATTTCAACTTGTCCTTCATACGATTATACGGAGCATTTTACAACGGAGATGGTAAGTGTTTTTTTGATAAAGTATTTATCTTGTGCAATCTTATATTACGGGCTATAATTTTTTGTTATGTGTGTGTAGGTTTTTCTATCCGATGAAGCGTTGGTAGATTGGATAAGATGTACTGGTAAACAACACGGGTTTATCATTGTGATTAAGGGTTCTGAGAAATGTATTAAGAATCGCACACCTAGGATGAGATTTTCATGTGAAAGGAGTGGTAAGTATAGGCCGTTTGTGAAGAAAGTTGATGGGAAGGAGGTAGCTGTGAAGAAGAGAGTACGGTCCACGGGCACCAAAAAATGTGAATGCCCATTTGAATTGAAAGCTGTAAAGGGCAATGATGGTTGGACTGTCTCTGTCCACAATGGCACCCATAACCATCCTCCAGCGGTGTACTTGGAGGGCCATTCGCATGCCGGGAGGTTGTCGGCAGAGCAGACTAGCACGGTGGTTGATTTGTCAGTCGCTTTGGTGAAACCCAAAGAAATCTTAACCCATTTGAAGGTTCAAGATCCTGAGAACGTAACGTCTATCAAAACCGTGTACAATGTACGACACAAGTATCGAGTGATCGAGAAAGCTGGAAAATCTCAAATGCAACATTTGTTGGATCGGCTAGAAAAGTACCACTACGTTCATTGGGCCCATGAGAACGAGACTGAGAATGTCACGGAGTTGTTTTGGTCTCCTCCATCTGCCGGGGAGATGTTACGTGCTTTTCCCCACGTTTTAATGATGGATTGCACATACAAGACGAATAAGTACAAGTTTCCTTTGCTTCAAATTGTTGGTGTAACATCGACGGAGATGACTTTTTGTGCAGCATTTGCTTTCATGGAGTGTGAAAAAACGGAAAACTACACTTGGGTCTTGGAGAATCTAAAAGGCATGATGGATCCCAACGCGCTTCCGTCCGTTATTGTCACAGATAGAGAGTTGGCGCTTATGAATGCCATCGAACATGTTTTCCCTCAAGCTACCAACCTCCTATGTAGGTGGCATATTGGCAAGAACGTATTAGCCAAGTGTAGAAAGATATTTGATGACAAGATGTGGGAGGAGTTTATTTGTAGTTGGGGCCTAGTCGTCCTTTCATCGAGTGTTGCACAGTATGAGGAGCGCCTTTGTGTTTTAAAGCGTAATTTTGAAATGGTTCCTGCAGCACTTGAGTACGTCGAGAAAAATTGGTTGGTACCCTACAAAGAGAGATTTGTAGGAGCTTGGACGGACAAAGTCATGCATTTCGGAAACCTAACAAGTAACAGGTAAACGCTTCATTCATAACTCTGGCATTTTCCTTAATATTCATGTTATTCACGCGTTTTTGGAAAATTTTCATTTATTCATGTTATTTGCTATGGTTAATATCTTGCCATATTTATGCATAGGGCGGAGAGTTCACATTCAAAGCTAAAAAATCATCTTGAAAACTCGAAATACAATTTTGATACTATATAGGAGAAGATTCACAGATTGATGTTGTTACAAGTTACTGAAATCAAAGCTTCGTTTGAGAAGAGCCTTAATTCTGTGCAACATGATTTTAGAACAACTCTATTTGATAGGCTAAGGGGAGTTGTTTTGTCAAATGCCATGACACTTGTTTTAGCGGCATCCCATCAAGTCGAATGGTTTGTGGAATCGAAGCGTCAATGCGAGTGTTCTTTGAGGCACACCCATGGTTTACCTTGCGCTCATGAGATTGCTCCTTACAAGATGGAAAATATCCCTCTACCGATTGAGTTAATCTACGACCATTGGAAGAGACTTTCTTTGCTTGCACCCCAGAATGAGGGTTCGATGGAGGAGACGCTTTTGGCTCACTTTGATTGTTTTTACAACAAGTTCTTGAAAGAAGATCAATTTGATGTAAAGCTAAATTATGTTAAGAAAATGCAAGAGCTTGCTCATCCGAAAACCAGTACTCTCCTTGAACCCAAAATGAATGCACAACCACGCGGTCGGAAGTCAACGAAAGAAAAAAATGCAGCCAAAGAACAAAATTCGACGCGTAGGGATCCTTCAAAATTTGAGCATGTTATGGCATCCCTTCAAACCCCTAAGCCCGTCAAAGAGAAACCGCGGCGTAATCTGAAAGGGAAAGCAAAAGTTCCAGCACAACTTTTTATATGCCCCTTCATCAATCAGTTCCAAGAAGCAATAAGACCTTACATAGAATCGGTCAAGGATGTTGAAGATGATGGGAATTGTGGGTTTCGAGCAGTGTCGGGCTTCATGAAAGACGATGTTTAGTCTAATAAATGATTTATTAGACTAAACAATAAGACCTTACCTCCTCTTGCCTCGCCTGACGCCCTCTCTCTCGTCCTCTCCCCCGTCCTCTGGCTTGTGTCGTTTCCTGTATATTGCAAACAATAGTTTAGTCTAATAAATGAATTATAAATGAATCATAGACGAAAAATTCTAGAGTAGTAGTAGTACTAGTAGTTGAGTGAAATATATCTATCCAATTCAAAGATAGAAACACAAAATCGTATTCTAACTTTCGTGTACCTCGTCCTCTTGTTGAACGGACTCATGCTCATTCTCCCATACATCAACATGTGGCTCATCCTCACAAATTTCAACATGTGGCTCATCTTCCCCTACATTATCATGTGGCTCATCCTCCCGTAGAACAGCATGTGGCTCATCCTCCTGTACCTCCGAATGTATCTCAACCTCTACATCGTTCTCTACCTGAGCATGTTGCTCAACCTCGACATCCTCCTCTACCTCCGGATGTACCTCAACCTCTTGCCTCTGTCCTTATCCTCGACTTTTTCCTCGTTTCCTTTCCAAAGTTAAAGTTTGGTCAGCATTCCTCTTCCTTGCAGAAACGGTAGGAGGAACTCGTTTCATTTGCTGTACATTGTAAACAATATGTTAGAATCATAGTTGTCAAAATCGTACGATTTATGCAAAAACGATACAAATCTATAAATGAATCATGGTTTATCACATTATTGCATTTGACTAATATGAAACCACATGCAAAACTATAGTATTTATTTTTCTACTAGGTACTAGATTCTACCTCACGATGTTGCTCAACCACCACATCCTCCTCACCCCCAACCTCTTGCCTCTGGCCTCGCCCTCGTGTTTTGCCTCGTTTACTTTCCAAAGTTAAAGTTTGCTCAGCCTTCCTCTTCCTTGTAGAAACAGTAGGAGGAACTCGTGTCATTGTATTTCCTGTACATTGCAAACAATACATTAGTCTAACGCTTAAATTAAAGGTAGGTGAATCGGATACTAATCTCTGAATAAAGATACATAAATCGGTGTCACACCCCGCGTCTAGAAACACCCAAAACGAAGTTTAACAAAGAATAAACTACCGTGTCAGGTAATACCAACGACATACCACATAAACCTTGGCTATAGAATTATATCAGAATCCATCAATGGTAACATGACAAAAACTTTCCATCAATAAACTTTTACTTTCAAGCTCATAAGAGAAGCATTAAATTGGCATAAGACTTGCACATGTAATAAAATATGAGCCAAGTGTCAAGAAAACCCCGTTAACACCTAGAACACAATTGATATCACCAAATCACCTTTACGAAAAAAAAAATTCAAGTTTACTTGCACAAACCAACATATGAATGCATAAAATGCATGTCCCTCCCAAATAGAAGACTAAAAGTTGTATTTTTAAAGACTAATCCGTACAAAGTTAAGAACTGCGAATTTATAAGATCAGATTAGACATATAGAACAGCAACTACTCAAAAAATTAGAATAATACGACCTCTTTAGGTCGCTCAATTAATTCCACAAACTCAAATCACATGCTGCGGTCAAAGTATTTCCAACAGTGTCACACCAACTTGTAAAATCTGCTAAGATCAAAGTATACATCCAAATGACCTAGGATTTGGTATAACTCATAATAACACATCAAAGTTCATTCTTGATTTTTTCCAGAATTTTATAAGCAAGAAAACCAAGTCAAATTCAATCTCAAAGTCAGAAATTCTGTGCAGGAAACACAGTTTTTCAGCAGAGCAGTCTGTGATCGAATATTCATTACAAATCGTGTATGTCATATTTTTCGATGATTCCATTGCCAAAACAACACCAACTTAACAATCTTTAAGACTCGAAAGGACCCATAACCAATAAACTTGTCTAAGTATAACAAATTTGATGAAAAATGCAGCTTTGGATGCTGCCCAAATTTTCTAAAATATCTTCACATCAATAGCAATAAGCAACTTCAAAATTCTACAAGTTCATGGTCATAATCCATCTATATACCAACTAACATACATCAATCTTGGGTTTCCATGATCAAAATCATATTATCCACAAATTAACAATATTTGAGAATTTAAGATGAATTAGGTATAAATTCACCATGTAAGCACTATAGAACCATAATTCTTAAATCTCTTCCATGTAAGTTGATTCTATATGCACATATTCATCAATACTCGTAGTTTAAGAAAGATTTCTTACCACAAGAAGAGAAATTTTCAGATTACATGTCAAACTCCAAGAGATTACTTCAAGTTCTTCATGCCAAACTAGGGTTTTCCTATTCTTTTTCAATGGGGAAGAAAGAACTCCGAGTGGGGTAATGTTATGAATGTTTATGGGTTCTCACAATCGGATTCTAATGACTGAAATAGAGGGAACAAATCAGACTCTAATGTCCGAATGGGGTAAAATACTTTGGATATTAAAATCCAAATGAGGCAAAACATTTCAGATATTAAATTCCGAATGACCTTACCTTACAAATTCAGCTAAATATTAAAATCCAAAAATTTTGTCAATCATTCCTGGACAATGTCAATGGTTTGTATACCAAGTTACCAATTGACTACATTAACAACCTTTGGTGACTCGTTTCAAAAAAACATAGCCAATTGGACTTTGGTAACAAAATCGAAAGTAATTAATTATTTCAGAAACGGGTTTTCTTCGCATTTGTGTTAATGACACTATTTGTAGGAGTGTAATCAAAACAGACTTTTCACTAGGTTATTGTGTTACAAATTGGAAGTGTTTCTACGTGTCATGATATTGAGTTATAGTTGTGAAGCCATATTGCATCTCTATAAGCATAATAAAAGAGCTACAATTGGTGTGTTGAGCATTATTCATGCATATTGCATCTTACAAATTTATTAACACGTGTACAGACCACATAGCTCATCGATTTGGCTTGCTTTTACAATAAGATGCCTTCAAAAATTGGTTGAAAGAAAAGCTACAGCTCTGTCTACAACCAAGGGGTGCTAATCGAAATAGAAGGGACTAATCGAACTGTAATGTCCGAATGGGGTATAAAGATGTGGATATTAAAATCCGAATGAGACAATAAATTTTGGATATTAAATTCTAAATGACCTAACAATTCAACTTTTATAATATTCAACTAGGGGGCTATTCGGAAATTAAAATCCGAATGAATTTTAAATACAATGAATTTCAGATATTAAAATCCGAATAAGGGGCAAACAATCAGACTTTAATACCCGAAACTGTGGAAAACAATCGGACTCTAATGTTCGATCAAATCTGAAATATACGAAATAGTAGCGTACTCACTGTGGGTTTCTCAAAAAAAATTCAAACAAAAATCAGGGAAAAAAAAACCCGCGTAATAACAAAATTCAAAATTTTACCGATGTTTAACTTCGAAATAGTTGGTGATGCCGGCGTGTTGTGCTTTCTTCTCACACCTCCTTCGCCTCAAAGTTGTACTGTTATTGTGGTGTGGTGAGAGTGGTGTTGGTGGCTGTGGAGGAGAAGAAGAAACGGGGCAAAAGGAGAAGAAGAAACGCAAGGGGGGGAGGAGGAGGGAGAGAGAGCGCGCGAGAGAGAGAGAGAGACGGGGCTGTGGGGTGGGAGTTGGTGGTGGCGGTAATGGGGTGGGAGTTGGAGTTGGAGCTGTGGACTGGAGAGAAGGAACAGAACAGACTATGGAGCTGTGGACAGGAGAAATAAAACCTAGGTTTGAAAAGGGAACGTCGTATTGAGAAGAAGGAACGGATCTGGGCTGTATGTTTTTGTTCCTTCTTCAGGGCTGTATGTTTTTTTGTACAGAAGGGTAAAAAGGGGAGTTCAAGGATAATTTCTTGGTTGTAAGTAGCAATTCCTTATAAGGTGGTAGTTTGTAGATAGCAATTGACTGCGAGTAGCAAGAACTGGGCTGCGAATAGCGGCCACCTTTTTTTTTTGGGTACGTCGGAAATTCACACCCTTTATTGTCATTGACATTGAAAATGTAAAGGGCGTGGTTATGAAAATGGACTCCTTCGAGATGATGATATACATACACAAAAGGAGACGAAATCCATGCCACGTCGCGACCCTTCGGATGGTCCGTTGCTTCCGGACCCCGTCGAGATGTGGGAGGAAGGTTTCGCTTTTCCCGAGTCGTGTCGGTGAGATTTTAATATCACCACTAACTAGCACGTGTGGACCCCACATGTATGTGCAAGACCGGCCCTGAAGTGAAACCCGAGATACAGACGCTTTAGGCTTCCAAAATTTAAGCAAAAATTAGGGCCTCATTATTCATATAACACCATGTTCAGCTTTGGCAGCATTGGTGCGTGCATGTTGGTTTGTCTCGTGCGTCACTGGTTCGACTCCAAGCAGTTTTCTTTGGGCAAACTAATTTTTCCTCATTTCCATGTTGGATAGATAATGACTCTTCGACCTCTTGTGTTAAAAATAAGTTATGCTTTAGTAGTGGGTTGTAGATGTTACTCCGACCAAGGTAAAAAATTTTGCACACCATAAATGTTTTGATAAGTTTTTATTTAATTTCAAATTCACAAAACAAAAATACTATTGAATAAAAATAAACCAAAATTCAGGCCTTGTTCTCCTAAGCTTTTTGGGGCTTTTTCTTATGTTGTTATTCAAATTTTTTCACGTTTGTTAGTTTTATGTCAAACTTTTGTGGATTATACCTATTCGGTAAAAATTTGGCACAAAACTAACAAACGTGAAAGAAAATTCAAATAAGAACAAAACAAAAAAAGCCCTAAAAAGCTTAGGAGAATAAGGCTTAAGGTAGAAAAAAATATTTATAATGTTGTTGAAAAAAAGTACAATTAAAGTTAACAATATGATCAGTTAGAAAAAATGTTAAGCGGTACTTCGCTATGTTTGAGTTATATTTTTCTAATGCCAAAATATCATGTTTAATTTTTTTTACTTCATATTGGTCACCAATATTGAATTTTTTTTGGTTAAAAGAACCGAGGCCTCATTCTAAAATTCACTTTAGGCCTCTTAATTCTCATGGCTGGTCCTATTTATATGAGGGGTGGTGTTGTGTTTGAATTATTGTGTATCTGGACTTTTTGTTTTAATATTGTATCTGAGATGAGATTCTTTTTGGCTTCTTTGGGTTGTATGGCTTGTATCGACAGATGTTGTGTACTATAGGGCTTCAGGTTTTCAATACCGCACTATCTTGTATTGACCAGTATTGACAAGTATCGCAGCTACCGAACGGTATTTGAGCCGAAACGAAATTAGCGGTGTAGGATACTGGATTTAGATATACAATACTGGTACATACCGGTCAATATGGCACGGGATATGGAATTCAAAACCTTGATAGGGCTGCTAAACGAACAAATCTACTCAAGTTTAAGTTCGTTTAGCAAATGCTTAAGATATCATGACTTGGGCTGGATATAAGAATTCATCCAAGACTAATTAAGAAAGCCAAGTGATAAACCCTTGTTTTTCTACACCAAAAGATCATACAAAAGCTCCCATCTTCTTTAGAAGCGAGTTCCCATCTCAATGGGAGCGGGCTCCTATCAAGCTCCTTAATTGAGAGCACACAAACGGGCTCCCAAGGTGGGAGTTGCACCACTTTAGAAGCTCCTTGCAACTAAGGGTCAGTGGCTCAATTCAAAGGACGGAAGTTAATGTTTTAGAATTGAACTTTTGTAATGTGCTGTCGTAGTTACTATAAAAGAAAAAAGAGATAATGGGCTGTCATAGAAGTCAAGAAGCAAAGATATATGAGCAAAGGGGCCTGCTTAAATGTAGCTTTAACTGAGTTGATACACATGTCAATTCATAAAGCCAAGCAATTTTTCTTAGAATTTTATGTCACACAGCTTAATGGCTAACCATTATTGATGAACAGAACTCTCCAAAGGTTTCATCACACATGGATTCCCTCTATGGAATTCCTTGTCAACAGAAGACAATTAGGAACATTGACGCAGCATACATTTCTTTGAAGGTGCAATGTTAATTACCATGCATTTCTTCCATGCAAGAAAGGATCAGAAGCTTGGGTATTGATGGTGGCTACATGAAACGCGTGTGTTAGTCCCACTGAGTCACTGGCATGCTTTGTAGGAAATATGACTGCCCCTGCATTGGTAGACTTCTATTTGTATTTGTACAGCTTCAAAACTATTGTTATGTGAGTTGTCGAACTTCTTTTTGGTGTACCATGCTGTATCATTCCACAGTCTAAGAAATTGTAAATTAGGTAAATCTGCTATTCGTTTTGCTAGTGGATGCTGGTCTTCATTATAAAAGCACCGAGTTTGTTTCAAATTCTTAAGATTCTACGGAGAATGACCTATTTTCACTGCCTCCACCATTTTCTGACCGGATGGTCTCTTTGTTCTTGTAGTTTTATTGGTGGTGATGCATGGTTTTCTTTGTGCGTGCTGTTATGTAGTGGATGTTGTTTGTGTCGTCCCTAGAACATGGCTTAATTTTTCAATGTCGTTCCCAATTTTTGTGCTTCTATTTGAGCCCTTGAATTTTCATAAGCAAGTCATTGCATGCCCTTGAACTTTCATTTGAGCTAATTTTACCTGAGTTGAAATTAGTTTAAATCTGGTGACGTAAAGGTGATAATATGGGAGTGTCGTGATTTTAGATGCTTCAAAATTTCAAGTATAACTGATACTTCACATTAAAGATGAATCTTGAACAAAACTTGAAGGACAAATTGATAAATTTGTCTTCCCGTTATTATCATAAATTTTCCTCAATAAGAAGTTATTGGCTGCGTTGTTGCTTGCTTTATATAGTTAATTTCTTCTCACCAGAATTAATTTTTGCAGGCAAAATGCCATTTATCTTGAGGAAAAGGAGCAGAGGGAAAAGGAGATGAGGATCCAGATCATTAATGAAGCCGAGGAGTATAAACGAGCTTTCTATGAGAAAAGGAAGCTCAACTGCGAGACCAAACAAGGCTCATAACAGAGAAAAAGAAAAGGTATAACTGACAGAAATCTGTTTTCCTACTCTCCTCTCTTGCGTAGTTAGTGTTTCTTAACTCTTTAGCATTGTCTTCCGGGTCAGCTGTATTTGGCAAACCAAGAGAAACTTCACAAAGAAGCCAACAAACAGTATTGGAAGGCAATAGCAGAGATCATTCCTCGAGAGGTTTCCAAGATTGAGAAGAGGGGGGCGGAGAAAGGACAATGAAAATAAGCCTTCGGTTATGGTCATCCAAGGCCCAAAGCCCGGGAAACCCACGGATCTTACTCGAATGCGACAGCTTATTGGGAAGCTTAAACAAAACTCTCCACCTCACATGTTACCTCCTCCTCCACCTGCTAAGGATGGTAAGGATGCGAAAGAAGGAAAATAAACAGGGAAGAAAGAAGGAAAAGAAACAGGGCAGGATACGGAAGAAGGAAAAGAAAAAGGGAAAGATGCGAAGGATGAAAAAAATGAGGCTGCCCCTAGAGCAGAAGCCAAGGAAGGAAAGGATGATGCCAAGGATGGGAAAGATGTGGCCATAGCAGCGGCTGCTAGTGGTGATGTTTCTGCCGGTAAGCCTGTTTCACCTGTTGTTTTCAGGAAACCTGTTTCGCTCGTTAAAGATGCTAATGATACCAATGGTGTCCCGGTTACAACCGAACCAGAGGTTCTTGCTGCAGCTGGGGGGAGTTACAGACTCTGAACCGGTGGCAACTACATAGCGACACACAGATGGTAATTTGCTGCTAATTGATTATTTTCTCTTGCTGTTTTTTTTTTTTTGGGAAGCGTTATTGGAATACCTTTTACCACTCTAAGCTTCATACCACTTGGCATAGGAAATAAGAGAAGCCATATTTTTAGGATCATGGCATATTGGCATGTAGTTCTTTTTTTCTTTTTAGACTCTAATGCGTTATCGTGTAGGCATTCTTTTGATTTAAAACTGGTTATTGTTCCAAGTTTTTTTTTGCCAATTTTGTTTCTGTGCCTCATGATTGCCAAACTGTTCTCAAATTCATTAGATTCCAGACCAAACCACTACACAGATAAATTAACCGAATTTGCATGTCCAACTCAATAAATTTTCCTCTAGCGCAATTCCCTAAACTAAAATCTTACTAAGGCCCCGTTCCGTTAAGGAAAATAATTATTAATTTTTCAAATAAGTACTTATTTTTTTAATTAAAGGTGATTTATTATGAAAGAATTACTTGTCTCGTAAAGCAAAAAATAAGTACTTAAAACTTGGCATTGTTCGTTTTGGGGTCTCAAAGTCAAAACCCCTAGACACAGTGTCCAATAAATTTTCTCCATCTATCTCCTTTCACACATTACTCTCAAAAACTTAAACTGAACAGGGTCGAGAACCTTAACAGAACAGGGCCGGCCTAAGACCCTGATTGGCAAGTAACTACCGATGCACCAATTCTCTATGCAAATTTTAACATTGAAAGATCAAAGAATTATGTACACGCAGTTGTTGGGGGTATCAACAAAACTAGGTTGCATTCTTATAAATTTAACTTATTTCTTCATTTTATCTGTTTTATTCATTTTTGTTAGATTTCGTGATATTTTTTGGATTAATCAACCGTCTTGATGAGTGCCATCTAAAAAGTACAAAATTATGACCAAAAGCAAAAAAAAGTTCACTAAAGATGAAAATAGCTGTACGTCTTACTTGTCTAAAGTGCCGTATTATTTGAATTTTTTCAACATCTGCCCCTATTTTTTTAGTACTTTTTCGATTTGTCTTGTCGAGACGAACAATTAACTCCAAAAATTATGTCGAAAAGCTAAATAAAAAGTTACGAAAAATAAAAATTCCAAAATAAGTTTCAAATGTATAAGTTTGCAAGACGTAGCCTAAGGTTTGACTAGTCTACATATAACTTTTTACAAACAGACGCACCTTCAGCGCAATACCTTAATAAAAAATTGTTGGGAAGTCCACTATAGCATATTTGTAACCCAATAAATCCACTTCTAAATTTCATAACCCCTCTAGTCCACTAATTAGGTTTTGGTGAGGCCTTAAGTCCAATTCAATTAAAAAAGGAATTAATTCAGGACCAAAATACCCTTACCTTTAAAAACTGTTAATCTGATATATCTCACTCCTATAAAATCTCCCATATCTCACTCCTATAAAATCTCTCATATTCACGTTGTTCCCATATCCAGAAGGGAAACAGAGTTCAAACGCGAGAGAGAGAGAGAGAGAGAGAGAGAGAGAGAGAGAGAGAAGATTACCCTTTCCATTCAAATCCCATATTTTTAGCCCATTATACGTTCTACGTTTGAAATCCCAACAGTTACGTTGGAATAAAGCAACAAAAGATTCTCCTTTTCTGATATACTGTATATAACGTAATTGTACATATATAACGTTATATACTCGTTCATCAGTTCTCATTTAACGTGTGATACTTACATTTTACGTTATATACTCATTCATCGGCTCACATTTAACGTTATATGAGTTTTTGAAATCTCTTTTTAATTATAATACAAGAATATATAACATTCCACGTTTACATCTGAACGTACATATATTAACATAAAATGGTATATGTTCTATATTTGTTTTGGAGTTTCGCTGCACATAAACTCCCATATAACATTATATTTTTACTTTATTGAATTAGTCTGCGCAGCGGCCTCAATGACTTGCTTCGAGTAACAATATATGTTCTTTTTTTGTTGGGAGGTACACAAGTCAGCAGCTTTCATATAATGTTATATGTTCTATTTTTTTGAAGTTTCACAGCACCGAAACTCACATATATCTACTTTATTGAATTGGTCCGCGCAGCGGCTTCATTGACTTGCTTCTGATAACCGTATATAAATAATTTTATATATGTTTACAATGCAAAAACAAACAAAGAACCTTATATGTATTATTTTGCCATATAAATAAATACACACAAAAAAACGTAATAAGTGTGACAAAAAATAAACATATAACCTATAACGTTATACATGAGATTCTGTCCTTTTTAACTCTAAAAAAAATGGGAAAAAGAAGAAGAGATCTCGTAACTTCCCTTTGTCACCGTTGCCTTCTTCACAGTCGACTTCACATGTAACTTAATACTCTTCACCCTTTGAACAACTGTACAAATAATAAGTCAGTAAGGCCGCTGCGCGGACCAATTCAATAAAGTAGAACATATAGTGATCAGAGTTTGATATAACCATATATACTCGCAATTAAAACACTAAATTAACCATATATGTTAACCATATAGGCCTGAATATATAACCATATATGTTTCTTAACAGCAACAAAAAAAAGTACAAAAAACATTCAAAAGCATCCAAAAAAACAGTTTTAGTGCAATTGGACTACCGTTTATAGACTTGAATATATAACCATATATTTATATATGCATAAATATACAACCATAACCATGTATAACTATATATATAACCATATATGTTACCCAACAGCAGCTAATCAAAAGTACAAAAAACAAAACCCTAACATATCTGAACATATAACCATATATGGTACCCAATAACAGCTAAACAAACGTATAAAAAAACAAAACCTTAACAGATCTGAATATATAACCCTTCACAGAAAAGGATAAAGAAAGGTAGAGAATGATTCTTATGCTTTTACTGGTGTATAAACCCTTCAAATGTAAAGAACCATACCGAGGGACACAAGGTGATGAAGATCGAGTTATTTGTTATGATTTGGAAGGGCACCTGATGTTTTGAACAGATATATGATGATGAAGGTGTCGGCGACGGTGGTAGCGGTGATGGAGGGCGGGAACTCGGCCATGGTGGTAACGACCATGGATGGCGACGAAGGGCGGAGAGGAGGAGGAGGAGGAGGAGTGCACCGCGGCGAGCAGGCGAGGAGTGAACCAGCGGCAGTGAGTAATCGGCAGGGACGGGGAATGGGCTGGATCATCTGGAAAGGGGGAGGGGGGCAGGGGGGAATGGGCCGGGGCTTTATAAGGGGATTAAATGGATAAATGGATATGTTTGAAATTGAGGAAATAATGGGGCAATTTTTTTTTTCAAAACAGGGGGTATATTAGACTAATCAAGATTATTATATCCTTATTAATAGGTTAGTGGACTTAGGAGGTTATAGAATTTAGAAATGGACTTAGTGGGTTTGGAAAGTGGTATAGTAGACTTATGAAAAATTCTCCCCTTAGAAAGGTAGGAATTTCATAAACTATCAAAACAAATTAATTGTTTGAATTGTCTCAACGGATCAACTCTAAGAACAGTTAGATACACAAAAACTAAAATGTCAATATTCAACAATCTTATTCCAATTAGGAAAAAATATACTTTCTTTTCGAATTCCATCCTTAAGCCTAACTTAGTCTTGCGTTGTGGGTTTTACCGGCAAAAACAATACTACTTTTAAAATTATAAATAATTAATAAAGTATAATGCATATAACTCATAGTTTAGTCACTTAATGAATTCAGACATTATGCATTAGAGGCTTTGAAATGGTAAGTGGTGGCCATTTTTTGTATTAGGCATCTCACTTAATTCGCCAGTGTAGTAACATTGTTGTAATATATGAAATAAATAATTGAGAGTGAAATAATATACAAAACAATAGTGCTACAATCACCGAACCAAAAAGCGGTGGCCTGCCGTGTGGGGCCCACTTCGGGCTCCGCACGGATGATCCGAGCCGTTCAATAATTTCTTTTAAAAAAATCGAGTGGGCCTCAAGAAAAATCAGCTCGATTCGATATGTGTAAGTGCTCGGATCAATCTTCTCATCCTTGGAAAATCGAAAAAAATGGAAGCATTGGTCTTCCTATTTTTCAAAAAAGAAAGATTGGATCCAAGCACCTACACATATCGGATTGAGCTGATTTTCAACGATATCCACTCCTTTTTTTTAAAATTATTGAACGGATTAGATCATTCGTACGGAGTCCAGAGTGAGCCCCACACAACTAACAGTGGCCGGCTACCACTTTTTGGTTCGGTGACCATAGACTTTTTTATACAAAATGTATTAAAGTGATTAAACAAATAACACTTAAAGAAACCAAATTATAAGAAAACATACAAAATCTGGAAAAAAAATTTATTGGGTGTTTCCATTAACACAAAACACTAAAAATTTAACGTATTTTACCATCTCATTTTCACTAACAAAAAAAATTTCAATATTTTACGATCTCGTTTCCACTAACAAAAAATTATCCACATAAATTTTTTTTACTACAATAACTCTACTCACGAACACATCAACTTGTTCACTATCGGAAACAACTTGAAATTTCTTAACTTATTCACTATCGAAAACACGTAACAACTTCTCAACCACATAAAAATCTACAAATTTTTCACAGAAACACCCCCTAAGTGGGGCCCGTGTCCCTATTCTGCCATCGTCGTAAAGCAGGAGCCCCTGATCCCTACTCGCTGCTCGTCATCATCAGGAGGAGCTGACTTGGCAATTGATGAAAGGGTCCGAATGACCAAAGGAATGATTGAAGAGGGAAGCGAATCTACTAAAAACCCACAGCGAAGAGTTTTGGCTATGTCAACGATATCACGACCAACGGCATAGACTTGTGTATTTTCTTGATATGAAGACGAATTTCCAGGTACAGCAACTCCGTAGCGGAAGATTTGTTCTGATACTTCTTCACTTGTTGATGGAATTTCTTGTGTAATCTTCTCTACTTTCTCCACGTCATACAAAAGGCGGACTCCTACCTCCTTCACCTGAAATCCTTTTCTTGCAAACACGGATATATTCATTTCATCACCACCTTCCACCTGATTTTCAAACTTCCAATAGCTTAACCAAATCATATCCTCATTAGCTTCCGGAATGCCAATTACGTGTGGGCAATGGCTCCAAATCAATCTCTTGGTGGTATTAGTGATAACGTTATTAAGGAAAAGTCGATCATATGGATGTAACCGATCATAATCACAAGAAAATGCATACACAACGCACAAACTCAAGCATCGGATTCTGGAATTACGATGTTGTGCAGTAAAAGATAATGAACTTCCTTTATCAATAAGATTGAACCACCCTGGAACCTTGCTCCCCGGAAGATAAGTGGAGAATACATGTTCTTCATGACATCCCTGTGCCACAAAAAGGCAAAAGTTAAGGAATTACAGAGAGAGAGAGAGAGAGAGAGAGAGAGAGAGAGAGAACCTGTAGAGAAAACCTCTTTCGGTAAGAGAAGGGGAATGCAAGTCTAACTTTTAGGTTTCGCATGGATCCCAAGTCGAACAAGCCCAAATTATCTATTATCTCTTTATCAACATCTCCTAGGGGTTCCAACTTGTATCTGCCGGAAAACTCTACCAGCATGGGAGTCGAACCAGAGGAAGAACCCAGTATCCCGTATTCTCCGGGCGATGTCAATTTCCTGAAACCACAGAAAAAGCCTGCTATTTCGTATTCTGGGAGTATTATCTTCTCCAACGACCAGCAACTCATGAATTGCAAATTTTTTAAATCCTGCAGCACTACAAGTGACCGGAGCCTTGTGCACGAGCATACGCAAAGGATTTCGAGCCCAGTAAGACTTCTGATGCAATCTGGGAGGCTAATAATAGGATTATTGCTCAGGTCTAATTCCCGCAACAAGGATAGGTTGCTCAGATCTTTAGGGAAAGCATCGTCTGATAGATTGCAGCCCCGAAGATGTAGTTTAACTAAGGACCGAGGTAAAGAAGATGCCCATGAGGTTGCAGGATTTCTTTTCGGCTTCAATGGCGAAAGCCAAATGAACGAATACCAGGCTTTGACATTCTGAATTGTAATGGGTGATTGAGTTATGCCAGTAACATTTTCCGCTCGTAGCACTGTTAGAGAATCCATATTCACCATCTCAGTTGGCCAATTCTCAAGATTTGAGCAACCAGAAATGTCAAGTGTTTCCAAAGATTTTAGCAAACCAATACTTCTTGGAAGCTTCCTCAGACTGCTGCAATCTTTTAAATTTAACAAAACAAGTCTCGCCAAGTCTCCTATGGATTCGTGAATCTCGACCAGCCTTGTACAATCTTCAAGTATCAGTTTCTCAAGATTGGGAAGTACTATGAAGTCGGGAGTTCTTGCAAGGCTATGGGAGTGACTGAGATTAAGGATTTTCAGTAACTCAAGAAACTGACAAACACGAAAAGAAAATGTCAGATTGTAATGCTTCTGTCAATTTCCCTGCACAATAAGACGAGAAAAATGACAATGCAATGCAACCTTAGTTCCGGCCGAAAAATGCTTCAAGCTGCTATAAGGCATCTCAAGAGCTACCAGGGCCTCCAAGGGGAAATACTTTGGTATGGATTCAAATGGGAAGCCATGCCAACACATCCATCTTATTTTTTTCGGAAAGTTTTCATAACTTCCGCTTATTTGTACATGACTGAGCTTCAGAAATTTTCGATTCTCCATTTTTGCAAATGCATTAGTTTCCAAAGCTATTTCATTTGAATCTGCCAGAGGATTGCCAAGTGAGTTCTGGGAGAAGACGCCCAAACGATATCTCTTAAGCGAATTCCACATATTTGACAATAATGAGTTGTCCAAGAATTCTTCCAAACTGCATTTTCTATTGACACCAAACACTGTCCTGGCAGACATATTTGCCTTCAATAAACTCGTATCAAGAATGAGGCCTTCAATTTTTCTCGTGCCCTGGCAAAAAAAGGGGGCGAGGGGGTTGAGAACATTGATAAGTAAATAGCATAGCAACTCCTATATGTACATGAGGAGAAAAATTCTTACAGTATTATGTCTTAGAACATTAAAGGAATCTTTATGATTACACAATCTGCTACGTTCTCCTGGCTCATTGGGTGATTCTTGACGGACTATTTCTCTTCCCATTTCTTGAAGCAAATGATGAATCACCAGCTTGTTGTATCCATCAACTGTTACCAGACATCTGTCAATGAGATTTTGAATCCCAACCACTGTATAAAATTCACATTCATCCATGATTGTAATTGTAAAGTCCTTATCGCTCCCAACAAAGAAACAAGCAAGATGGAGGAATAAACTTCTATCGTGCTCGTCTTGTAAAGAATCATAACTTATTTTGAGTTTTGCAAGGATTTTCCTATCAGGGATTGCTTTCAATTTTTCTAACTGACTTCTCCATACTCCAATGCTTTGTCCAGATAGAGAAGATCCCAAAACTTTAATTGCCAACGGAAGCCCTTCACAATGTTCAACCACCAACTTTGAGGTGTCCGCAAAATCATCAACAGGATGGCTTTGTCCAAAGGCATGCAAACTGAAAAGCTCAAGGGACTCGTCATAATCCAATTTTTCAATCCTGTACACCTTGCAGACTTCATGAGGTCTAAGCAAGCGCTCATGCCGAGTGGTTATGATGATTTTACTCCCTAAAAATAGCCAATCACACATTCCAAGCACTGCATACAACTCGTCTGGTTCATCAACATCGTCAAGAATCACAAGAACCCTTTTGAAACGCAAGGCTTCTTTAATCTTGACAATACCTTCATCAACGTTGGATATCTTCTCCTTCCTTCCCTTTAAAATATCTGAAACAAGCTGTCTTTGTAAACAAAGTAAACCATCCTGTTGTTTTGAAATTTCTCTAACATTTGCCAAGAAACTGCTACTTTCAAATCTTGAGAAGTTTAAATTATATAGGAACTTGGCAATGGTAGTCTTCCCTATTCCACCCATCCCACAAATTGCAGCTACACCAACATCAGCTGATTCATCTTCTAACCAAAACTGAATTTCTCTTGCACGAGAACATATTCCAATCGCATAGGGGCCAATGTCCATGATTGTGCGACTTAGTTTGTCTCCAACTACTTTGATAATTTTCTTTATAAACCTCGATTCATGCCTAATGATTGCGATCAAGATGAAAAAATTAGCACAATAAATGATAACTCAGACTTGAAGTAAATTGCAAATTCTCAAGCAGTACGAAATAAAACTATTCTGTTATTGTCATTGTTGAAAACCAAATGAGTTCAACATATTCGAATAAATGTGTTTTGACAATGATTTGTTCAAAAAGCAGAATTCTTTTTCCTATTAATCTGCTTTCCTACTCTTGCTATTTGTCAACAAAGACCAAGTTTCTGGTAAGACTACTGTGATTGGAAATGAATTTACTAGGCATAACAATTTCAAATAGCTTCAAACAGAGAATCTTAAACATAAACGAAACGATAGCTTCTCCAACTTAGCTCTCAGATTCCAACATGACCCCCACAACACTCGAGCTTTCACAATTTTTCCAACGCAGTCCAGTTTGTTAAGAGAGATGGGAAAACCTTTAACAGACTTTCTAGCTGAGTTAATCGTAGCTTTGAAACTACGAATTGCGTAGCATAAATTATATAATTATATAATGTACAGATAGTTTCACATCAAAAGGACAAAAAAGGTTGTGTAGGAATATAATTTGCTTATAAAACCTCCATCTCAAAAACGGTAAACTTCTATCCAGAAGGTCCTGGGTATGATACAAATACATCCAAGAGGCCCTGGCATGAAACAATTTCATCCAGAAAATCTCTTGGATATCATTTGCTTATGAAATCTCCATCTCAGAAAACGAGAACTACAATTAAAAAAAAAGGTTCAGGCATGAGTCAATATCATCCGAAACTCACAAAACATATGCTAGACTAGTAATTAGGAAAAAGGACTTGGAAGGAAATTACCCATCAGCTCTATTTTGTAAGTCCATCCCAGCAAAATCAGCAACTTCTCTTAGCGCTGCCCTCCATTCTTCCACCTTGCTCATCCATTCCTTTCTCCTTCCAGCACTTTCTGCTTCAATTTTCCCTTCATGTCGTGCAAATGCTTCTTCGAAACTTCCCATTTGCTTCCTCACTAGGGATGGATCCACGTCATAGAAAAGAGGAAGAACTTCATGTCCAGAGGTACTCTTGCATTTGAGGATCATCACAAGCTCATCAAGGCACCAACTTGAAGATGCATAGTTCTTTGACAAGATAACTATTGACATCCTCGACTCTCTAATTGCTTTTTGCAGTTCAGACTTGATCTTTTCTCCCCTTTCAATTCCATCATCATCTCTGAAGGTGCGAAATCCGGCATAGTCCAATGCTGTGTAGAGGTGATCAGTGAAAGACTTTCGAGTGTCTTCCCCTCGGAAGTTCAAGAAGACATCATAGATACAAGGTGAAGTTGAAGAAGAGGCTTCTAGGGATCTTACGGCAGCCATTGAACAAAACTCAAGAAAGATAAATGGAATCTAGGACCAAGATATCAATTATTTATATAACTCAAGGCACTATTGGTATAAATTGAACATGTCACTTTCAGTGCTAAAAATAATAAGTCGACATGAGTAGGCAGGAAAGTGAGGTTGGTTGTGACACCTCACCCACCAACTTAAAAGGCATCAAACATTGTTTATCTCGTTCTGAGTTTATCTAGTTCATGGATTACTGCCCTTTAAAAAATTGCTCTAGAAAGAATTTGGAAAAAAAAACATATGATTAGATGAGAGATTACTATCCAATAAGTATTAAAATTCCAGAAAACATCCTTTAACCCCATTCTAGTTTCTTTAAAAAGGAACTTTTAGCAAAGGAAGATAATTTCAAGTTCAAAAATCATGTGTTTACGCAAATAATTTCCTACCAATATGGATCTTGTTTGATAGAAAATTATTTTTCATTTTCATTATATTTGAGCTTGAAATTACCTTCTTTTTGAAAAAGAAGGTTTAAAAAGAAAGCGGAATGGCAAGTGCTTCCTAGCTAGAGCATGCATGTTCCACAAACATTTCACGAAACAGTTTTCAATAACGGTTTAATTAACAACCTTTTTTGTGTGGAAACTAGTGTACTCTTATTGTATTTCTTGTAATAGTTTAGGGGCTCTTATGTAAATATAGAACTCTTGTACCCTAGATATAAGTTTGACGTTATTTGGTGGCTAATGATAATTGAACATATTTTCTGCAAACTTCTTCTCGCTGCTGCTGCTGCTGTATACTGGCATTTACATGGTATCAGAGCATACTCCGATCCAAACCTCTTCAAAGGATTAAGTTTTGTTCGAGTTTCGATCTCAGGTAGGAGTATTCTAGTTTCTTGTCGTAGTCTTGATCTGTTTCCAGAACCTCTTCAAAGGTTTAGGTTTTCTTTGTTCGAGTTTCGATCTCAGATTTTTTCAGTATTTTCGAATGGCTTCTGATAGAGGGGAAACCTTGGCTGTAAAGTTAGATGGGAAAAATTATTCAATCTGGCGATTCCACTTTCAGTTCTTTGTTGAGGGAAAAGGGTTGTGGGGTTATGTTGACGGAACTGAAGCAATACCTAATGCAACTGATGTTAAAAAGACAAATGAATGGAAGGTGAATAATGCTAAAGTTGTTTCATGGATTTTGGGGTCGGTGGATACAAACATTGGACTTCCCATGAGAGGACTTCGTACAGCGAAAGAGATGTGGGATTACCTTGAGAAGGTGTACCAACAATCCAACCTCGCACGAAAATTCCAGATTGAGAATGATATTTTTTACTATGACCATGGTGAGAAAAGTATCCAGGAATATTATGCTGGTTTTATGGATTTATGGGCTGAATATGAGTTTGTGAACCTGGCAAATATGACCAATGCTTGTTGTATACAAAGCCTCAAGAACGTGTACGATGAGAGGAAAGTGATGCAGTTTTTGATGAAACTGCGATCTGATTACGAGAATATTCGGGGGAACATTTTAAATCGTGGGACGCTTCCAACAATGGATATGGTTTTGGGAGATGTCCTTCGTGAAGAGACAAGGATTGCAACACAAGCTACTCTGGAAGGGAAAAGGACTGTAGAGTCAGTTTTCATTGCCAAACAGGGCTATGGAAAACCTCTTCCAAAGGATTTTTCAAAGACACAATGTTTCGAATGCAAGGAGTTTGGGCATGTCGTATCACACTGTAAAAAGAAGAACACTTGTGTCTATTGCAAAGAGACTGGCCACATTGTGACTGATTGTCCAGATCTTCAACAAAAAGGGAGCAAAAATTTCAACCGAAAGAAATCAAATCATCGTGTTTACCATGCCGCGAGCGTTTCATTGGATGGGTCGGGTAATGATGCAAAGTTAACTGCATCCTCTTCTAGTAGCTCCGACACAGTGGGATGTCAACCAACACCGATTTCTGATGATATTCGACAGTTGGTACAAAGCTCTGTATCCTCGGCTATTTCCTCGGCTTTCTCCGCTATTGGCTTGTCTGGTAAAAATTCTCATCTATCTCCGGTAATCAATCCTCTTTGGATAATTGACTCGGGTGCATCCAATCACATGACTGGAAGACATGTGAGTCACACGTCCGCCAAACCTTATTCAGGACATAACCAGATCCTTACAGCAAATTGTGACAAGTTGGAAATCGTAGGAATAAACAACCTATCTTTGTCTATTACACCTAAATCCTCTTTTTGTTTACCCAATGTTTTTCTAGTTCCTAAGCTTACAACTAATCTTGTTTCTGTGGGCCAACTTGTTGATGATGATCACATTGTTTCTTTTTCTCGTGATGGATGTCTTATACAGAACCGTCGCACTGGGACAGTGAAAGGGAAGGGTCGTAGGATTGGTCGCCCGTTTGCTTTGGAGTTTGAGAGGCCAATCAGTGGCACTTGCTTATTTACTCATTTTGATTCTGATGTTTCTGTTTCCAATAAAATTTGGCATATGTGGCACCGTAGGCTATGGCATCCTAATGCCAAAAAGCTAGATAATTTGTTTAGTTCCGGTTTTTTGAAATATAATCTTTCCTCATTGGGCAGTATTAATAAATCTTGCATTAGTTGCTCTTTAAGTAAAAGTGTCCATTTGCCTTTTCCTGTGCATTCTGATGTTAAAACTTCACCCTTTGATTTGATTCATAGTGATGTATGGGGTCCCTCTCCCGTTCTGTCTAGACTAGGGTATAGATATTTTGTCTTGTTTATTGATGATTGTACTCGTTATACATGGGTATATTTTATGCGTCACAAGTCTGAAGTGTTCTCTCACTTCAAGACTTTTTTATCTATGTGTCGAACTCAATATGACGCAACAGTCAAATACTAGTGGATGAGCCCGTGCCTGAAGGCACGGCGCAACACGTTTTGAAAACAATTAAATTGAATTACCATTATATGCTTCTAACCAACTCAATAACGAACCTGTCTTTTTCAAGAATTATTTTTTTAAATATGTTTCAAACAGAGTACATCTAATCAATTTCAAATAAGTGAATTTCAAAGATGTCAACAACAAAAAAAGAGCTGTCTAAGTTTCACAAAAAAAAAAAAAATGATCATAACCTAACCAAATTAAATCACTGCATAACGATCTGTTCTTTCAACCTCCCTAATCTCCGCGAAATATGCATAGAGCAGTTCGAACATTTCATCAATTAAGTTAGATACAAAAAACTTGCACATTCATCAAACCTCTCCAGAGAATGCTAACTAAGATATAATTCTAATAGCAAATGGGCCTATGCCTGAAGACACTAATTCAAATGCATCGACCAACAACCCTGGCTCATTCAATTCTCAAAAATTCTACATAGGATCATCAAAATTTAGTGCATTGAATTCCAATTCAATCAAGCAAATTTTTTTTTAAGTTAGGGAATACAAATCAAATAAACTGTACAATTGTATGTGCTATGCCTCGTACTAATCTAAACCAACTACTCTATTTTACTATTGACCTCATCTGTCTAACAAAGGACCTAATAGCTCCATCTCCAAAATCATTAACAACTGAAAAAATAAAATAAAAATCATACTTATGTCAGTAAGAAGGGTTACCAGCTTAAGATGCGAGGCAAAATATGATTTTTTTTTATACTTTACTTCATCGAAGAATTGCCAAAGTCAAAGAATGCAAATCAATCTTGTGTATTTGATGTGTATTATAGAAAGCCAATGGGGCCATTATACTTTTGAGGCTAATGCTCGTGTGTTTTACAGAAAAATCATACAATCTGTAGCGGTCCGGATGATCAAGTCTTAGCATAGGTATGCTTTCCATGTTAACAAAAAAAATGCTAAACTAACAAATGTCACGTGTTGGACACTACGGAGACGTGCACCATGTTGACGACACATATGGGCGTGCCCATTAAATTTAAAAGAATGTTGAATTTTTTATTAAAAAGGACCACAGTGTTGGATTTCTCGTCGGCCCTCCCTGAATGGACTAAAGAGATCATACAACACCCCCTTTTGAATCCACTACAACTAAAGCATAGAATGCTCTACATTTTGTCAGGCACTTCGAACATACAAAAGGTTGAAGTTTTGTGAAGTATTACTTGGTGGAGCTTAGACGTGCTATAAATGAATAACAATGGATGGTTAACTATTTAGAAATCTTGTTTCAAGAGCGACTACATACATGTCCAAATAAAAAACTTTTGTATTAAAAACCGAAACCATAGTAATCTATGCTAGTGCTAATAGACAGAACAAATAGGCACTCTAACAATTCAGAATCTTAGATAATTGCGATAGCTGTAGACTGCCATCTAAAGGAGAGAAAGAACACAAAGAAAAACCCCACCTATGCACTTCCTCCCACATAAAAAACCTCCACAAAGTCACAAAATTGCTCAAGAGAGGAAACCTTTCTTAAGAGGTAAGACTAACAATATACAATATGTGGCAAAGATCTGCTAGGTCAATATTCCCATAGCAAAAGAACAGACCAGAAGAACATGGACATAAAGGCCAGTGCAACCTCACTTTACCTCCTCGACCAATGACTTTATCTTTGAAGTTGTGTCTTTCTTAAGCCGTTTCTTCCTCTTTGCTTAAGGTCTTATGCAGTACATTTCATAGGGACAAACAAAAATTAGCTCGTATAATGGCCGCTATTATCAACATTTTAAAGAAACTTGATGAATTTTGTTTAGAAGAATGTGCAGTGCATAACCACCATTCTGGTCTGCATTGTCTAACGTGTACCCAATGATGATTTTTTATTTTCAAATCCGAACATGAAAATTGCTACAAAGTATAGCACAAATCACTATACAAAAATTGCGAAAGTGTTTCTGTACATTAACGGGCCATGGCAAGGAAATCAAGCTGATACCCAATGATTCAAAAGTAGCAATGTAAAGTCTACAATAATGGAATAGCAAATGAGCCATTAGATGTAAAACAAAATCATCTGATTAATAGGAAAGTTATACCTGTTAGATTCTCCTGAAATGCATGGGTTTGGCCACCCAACGATTTCCTCTGAGAGCAACAGAAGTGGTCGACTTTTGGCGGGATTGATGGTTCACCAAACACCCTGTTAACCACCAATTTCTGATAAAAAAAAAGATCATGCCATGCTGGATGTGAATGATAAAACTCCTTTAACTGAAAAAAGAGACAGAAAAAATAAGGAGAAGAATTCAAACCTCACAAAAACTATAGCTAGGGCTTCGAAACCTCAACCATGAAGCCTCCTGGTTTCAATCTCAGCCCTTAACCACTTCCTTCTTTTGACATTTAAAAAATACAGATTATTTACCAAACTGCCATTCAAAAGTTAATTTGTGAGAGGGACATTTTGGACCCTTGGATGTGTAGAATTGGAGAGTCAAGATTGAAAGAAAAGGAATTTTCTTTTGGATATATACTACGCATTCTCTCCCTTAGAACTGTTTATGTCTAATGCAACTTCAAGAAGGCCACAAATGCACAAAAGAATCAACTCTTGGAGGGGACAAAAAGATCTGAAAAAGAAATGAAAAAATAGCCAACAAAAGTACTAACAAAATTCATATTTGCCCAAGGGATTTCGACTCATTTCTTTTTACCAAATAAAATTTCACAAATACCAAGACCCTACAAAAATGGCCATGGGTTGTATTCTCGCTGTTGGAACTTGAGAAAATAGAGGAGAAACTTACTCGAAATTGAAATAGAAGAGCGAGGGGCGATCTCTCTTAAAAGTAGAGATCGCAATTCACTTTTTTTTTTTGTGTGTGTTTAATCCTTGTTCTTTATTTCACAGATGATAACATCCAAACACAAAAGGGTCACCCAATCTCATGTAAGCAACATGTCAACACCAATGGAGAAAAATAGCATCCTTTCTTTTTAACAAACTAAATAAAGTATCACAATTGACTAAGCAAAAACCATTTTATGCATGATCAAGAGATATAAAAGATGAACAGAGAAATGATACGAATAAGTAAATGTGGAAAAGAAGCCCAAAAATACTACCTGAAGTTGCAAAGATCGGAACATCAGCATCTCATCTTCCCCGCTAAACGCGGACGCCTCATTTAATTCTCCTATATAAAAAAACCCAATGATATTGATATGCAGAGAGATATAAAGTCTTTTGTAATCCTCCTAAAGTCTCGTTTCATGTAATAAATACAATTTCTTCACCGTGTGTGTGCGAAGGAAAGATGGAGGAGGAATAGATGAAAAAAAGAGTTGCTTGTAACATATTTTGCAACCTATAACTGAATTCCATTGCTAATGTTGAAAAACGTGTTAATTTATTATGAATAAACATGAAATCGGGTCCAATAGATCAAATAGTGACGGGGGTTTTCAATTGTTTACCCTTCATACCAGTGTGTTGGAATAGAAATACAAAGCACGAAGCGAAAGTCATACATGAGGATATTATATCAGACATCTAACGTGCATATAATGATGAACATGAATTTCCGTTTAACCGGGAAAAAAATATATAATGATGAACATGAAAAAGAGAAAATCATGTGAATTTGGCAAACAAACGCAGAGCCAAGACAGACACGATACAACACAAAAGAAAATTTTCCATACACCCAATTCATACATCCAATTAATTCCAAATCCCAAAATCTGTAAAACGAACTCAACAGTCAATGTTGCAGTTTGGGCAGTGTAGGTATGGTGGTGTCCGTAAAAGATTAGGAGAAGAAGTAGATATGGAGAAAAAGAGGAGATAGAAGAGTGTTCTGCTAGTCCTTCCTTGACCTCGCTCCCATGCCGATGGGAGACAAAGGAGAAGGGGAAATGGACCAGATGCACTCTGCACTCAAAGTATAAAAAAAATTGAAGTAATGATTGATTGTATATGAAAGTCAATGTGGCACTCGATTTTCCATCCACAGCTTCGGGAATTACATTCAATGGTGTCAATCTGTACTTTTGAGTAATAAGGCCAATGATAAAAGAAACCAAAGCAAACTAAGAAAAATTAAAAGTGAACTTCACATCTAAAATCTCTCAAACAAATGAACCAACTGACTTACCTATTCAATGGTGTCCACACCATTTCTTTCTCCATTTCCTAAAGCGTGAGGATTCAAATTCCCATTGTCCTTGCTAAGAGAAGAAAACTGTGTGCACAAACTGGTTAGAATAACCTAACCAAAATACACAAACGAAGAAACTTGTAGCCAACGAACTAATATTAATACTCAAGGACAATACTCTAGTTTACAGCTTACTAATCACAGTAAATTGTAGAAAGCAAAATAGAATGACTATAGCTTCTCACAGCCAGTCCTACTTAGGCTCCAAGTAACATTCTACCCTGCTTGTGCCTACATGAGAGTATTGGTACAGTTATGGATTTTCTAAGGAACTTTTTATTTAATCGGTAGTTTTCTAAGAGTATATGTATGGGTTCAAATTGGCCCTTGACTGAAAGCCACAATCCAGATTGCCTTCGATTTCAAAAATTTCGAGTGAAAGAAAATATAACCACCATGTGGTCAATTTCAGGAATTGCTTCCATTGTGGACTTTTACCGAACATGTGGTGAGCAAGTAACAATAAAAATTTCGACCATGCACTTTAGCACAACCACGAACTACACAGCTCCGAAGCCAAAAATTTCAACCATGCACTTTAGCACAACCACAAACTACACTGCTCCAAAGCCTGAGTAACAATAAAAATCACAAAACTTGAGAAAATAATTTCGTAGAACTTACCAAGAGTGATTTCCGGAGTCTCCGGAGGTGGCGAACGGGATGAGCTTGGAATCGAGCAGTTCATAGATCAAGGAGAGCTAGAGGTGGCAACATGGACGGCGTTGCCGCAGAACTCCTCCTTCTGGTCAATGGAGGAAATGATGCGCCAGGAGGCGCGGCGGGCGCCCATGATATTCTTGTCGGCGACGGAGAGGAGGTTGCGCTCCACCACGGTGAGCTCCTCGTTCGTTCGTTCAGACCGGAGACCTTCTACATGAACGTTGTTCCTCGGTGAGAGAGAGAGAGATAAGGTAGAAAGGGGAAAGTAAAAGCAATTTTAGGAACATTTACGTGTTTTTCAAATTTTGAAAACAAAATCAGAGTTTTTACCAAAATGCCATTTGCCACTTTTATAGAATTGCCCTAAATCAAATTGATATTTACTGAAATGCCATCTTTGTTCTTAGCCCCAGTATGACACACTATTTACGAAAATGCCATCCAAAAGTTAGTTTGTGAGAGGGATAAAATTAGACCATTGGATTTTTAAGAATGGAGGGTTGAAATTTGTTTGGGGAGCAAATATTATAGGAAAATCCTATGTGTACCGACCATTTTTGGACCGAAACCGTACCGAGCCGTCTCCGGCCACCGGACGGCCGATCCGAGCCGTCCAAAAATTTTTAAAAAAAAAACCGAGGGGCCCAACGCGGGAATCAATATATACACGAAAAATAGGGTGTTTAGATCAAGCACCCTACACACATCGGATGACGTTGATTCCCGCGTTGGGCCCCTCGGTTTTTTTTTTTTAAATTTTTGGACGGCTCGGATCGGCCGTCCGGTGGCCGGAGACGGCCGCGCGCGGCCGTCGGTACGGTTTCGGTCCAAAATGGTCGGTGTATATAGCAGTACTCAATATTATATTGGAAAAATCCCTCCCTTGTTATATGGATTTTGAGATCAAAGCGTCCCAATTTTTTTCCGATGAAATTTACTGCACAACTTAGCACACAAGTACCTGGCACTGGCAGACAAGCGGGGAGAGAAAGATGAGAAAATTGCTACTCCCCCCCCCCCCCCCCTCCCGGCCCCACCTGTTTTCCCGAACTACCCTCCCCCCCTTCTCTCTCTCTCTCCCCCTTTTTTTTCTTTCTTTCCTTACAGTTTCTTTTTTTTTTTGCCCTTTTCTTTTCAGTTTGATTTTTTTTTCATTTTATTTCCTTTTCTTTCTTTCCGGTTTGATTTTTTTTCTCTTTAATAATAGGTTCAAGTCTAATTCTAGGCTTTGTAAAGTAATTACGAGAAAAAAAGTGTTTCAATTGATCATGTTTATACGACTGTTTTATTTTTCTTTTTTTGTCATTTATAGATTAAAAAATATAGTTACGAAAATAAGTGTTTCAATTTTCAATTCGTTTGAACCAGTGTAAAGATGTTATTTTTCTGATCATTTCATCCTAAATAGTTGTAATAAATTTTTGGCTTCAAGACCTTTCAATGGACACCCTAAGAGAGTCTTGAAACTAAATAATGAGTCTTAGGGTGTTTGTTGAAATGCCTTAAACCAAAAAATTTATTATGACCATTTAAAATAAAATAATAAAAAAACCGATCTTTGCTCTGATTTAACTGAATTGAAAATTAAAGCACTTAATTCTTGAATTATATTTTTAAATATACAAAGGGTGTATTTATAGAAATTAAATGAATAAGATATAAGTAATTAAATAAAAAATAAATTAAAAATTAGGGGGGACCCGAGGGCTCTGCTGTTCCCATTGACACAGTAGCTCCTACGAAACCCCTGAAACGTTTCCGTTTTAGTTTTTAAAAAAATAGAAACCAGCCATTTGCAATCCTATAGAGTAGAAACGTGATTTGAAGCAACATACTACAGAATCAGTTAAGAGGATCTATGCTAAATAATGGTTAACAAATTTATTAAATTGTACTATAGTTTAAAAAAAGTAATCCTAAATATAACATTTGTATTCTGGATTAGTACGTCGTTTGCAAAATACATTTCGTAATTAGTTCCCGAATACTAATTGTAATCTTAATGAATTTTTTGCTTCACAGCCTTTCAACGAGCACCCTAAGACTCATTATTTAGTTTCAGGACTCTCTTAGGGTTAGGGTGTTCATTGAAAGGCCTTGGAGCCAAAAATTTATTACGACCATTTAGGATGAAATAATCAGAAAAATAACATCTTTGCACTGGTTCAAACGGATTGAAAATTGAAACACTTATTTTCGTAATTATATTTTTTAATCTATAAAGGACAAAAAAAAGAAAAATAAAACAGTCGTATAAACATGATCAATTGAAACACTTTTTTCTCTTAATTACTTTACAAAACCTAGAATTAAACTTGAACCTATTATTAAAGAGAGAGAAAAATCAAACCGGAAAGAAAGAAAAGGAAATAAAATGAAAAAAAAAAAACCAAACTGAAAAGAAAAGGGAAAAAAAAAAAGAAACTGTAAGGAAAGAAAGAAAGAAAAGGGAGAGAGAGGGGGGGGGGAAGTTCGGGAAAACAAAGGTGGGGCCGGGGGGTGTGTGTTGGGGGGGGGGGGGGGGGGGGGGAATAGCAGCCCTCGAAAGATGAGGGTGGATTTAGGGACGGAATCAGAATTTTGTAAATGTGGGGGCCGAACTGTGAACAACATGTAGAAATTCAAGATTATGAAATCTTTATAACTTGTTTGGTTTAGATTTTGAGAAAAGTTTTTTGGGTAATAGATGGAGAGATAGAAAAAGAAAAGAAATTATTAATTACAGGGAAAACTTTTGGGAAACCAAGCGCAGAGACGCGGGTTGGGTTTTTGGACCTAAAACAAATACATTCTTAAAGTATTTAAATGTCTAAATAACACCTAATATAAAACACAACATCTAAGTGCTCTTGATAAATCAAAAACAGTTACTTTATAATAATATTGAAATTAAAAATAAAATAAAAAAACGACACGAGGGCTTTGGCCCTGTATGCCCTAAGGTAGTTCTGTTTCTGCGTGGATTTGTTTTGACTATGAATCAATTAGCAGGAAAAAGAAGAGAGAAGACGTGATTTTAGTTTGGTCTTGCTATTGTCAGTCCACTAGGCTGACGATAAACACACTAAAAAGCAAGAAAAACACATATTTCTGTGTATTTTATACACCTTTAAATATACATTCACACACTTACTATTGTCAGTTCATTAGACTGATTTTAGAATTTTCCATTTTAGATAATTAAGGGGCTTAAGAAAAGCGGTTGTCTTAAGCGGTTGTGATGTTGCAGTTTTATAGTGGACTCACCTTTTTTAACATGTTGGAGCACTTGGGGAAGTTACATTGGAGTGCGACACAGCAGCCTATAATTTGAATCTAGGGCAAATAGGCAGGTTTTCCCGATTCTCGCGAGGTGATGGGGGTGTTCGCCGGAGGTGGAGCCACTAACGTGGTGGTTGGAGGTGGTGATGGGTCTTCGGCATTGGTGGTGGTCATCACGATTCCATCACCTCTCTTGAAACCAGAACAACGCGTTTGGGGTTTGGGGTTTTTTGTTGGCATGTTTTCTATTTTTTTTTTTTAAAGGTGGGGCCCCCGTGCGGGGGACTGTCCACCACACCTCATGTGGTGATCGTACTGTTATTCAATTTGTTTTAGCAAATAAATAGGGTGGACTTGGTTAAAATTGTAAGATAAATTACACACACATCGGTATACGTAGCGGAAACTAGGATCGTACTAACCTCTAGCCATTGTTGTTCAAGTGTAACACACACTCTAGATTTAGGTGTCTTCTAACATATGCATGACTTGAGCGCCTAGATTTGATGGAGATCATAGGCTTATATAGATGCTAGGTTAGAGATCCTATATCTCCTTAAGACCTTCAAGTTTCCTTCCATCAAAGAAACTAATAAACAAGTACAATAATGAAAGTGGGAAAGCCAAAAGCTTCTTTAAACCACCACTATATCTATAATGTAAGTGAGCACTTTCATTAATCACAATATGACCAAGTGGGCCCTTTAAAATATTTCTTACAAAAATGACACATGGCAACTTAGGAGAAAGTGGGCAGGAGATGTGCATCACGGGATCCAATTTCTCCACGGCCACTCCGAGGTGAATGGTGTCAATAAATACAAGATTTAGTTGATTTTGGAACGGGTTCATGCACGAGTGCAATTTTGTTCACCCTCCTTAAAAGAGGGTGAACATTACCTTCTTTCTTCTTGGTTGAATGGTGTAATTCTCACCTGTATATACACTTTTTGGTAAGCATGACATCACTTGGTGGTGGATCCACACAATTTCATCCAATAAGAAGGAAGATAATATTTACATTTCTAAGTGGAATGTGAACAAAACTCAACTTATTGACGCACGCACCAAAAGCTTACAGCAGCTATAATATCTAAGAATTTAGTTCAAGGCTCTTATGGCTTTTGTTTTTTCAGTTAGTATCATTCCTATCCTATCTAGAGGTGGAAGAACTGTGCCAATTAATTACTACTAGTTTTTTTACCTTCTCTTTTAATTCAATGCATTTTCTTTCTTTTTTCGCACTTACTTAGTTTTCAGGTAGATTAGAAGAACTCTCTTCACTGAGGCAAGAAAAATAGGATCCGGTGATCCTTCCTGGTGCACTGCAAGGTTTACTGTGAAACACGCCAACCGTTCAACTTAACAATCAACAGTTCGAATTCAAAATAAAACTCTACTATGAAAACAGACGGTTTGGATGTGCCCTGTAGCCTGTAGTGCACTGCAGGCCTACAGTTTCCGATTCCAGAAAAAGAACCAGTTATTAGAGTCTCTTTAGGCTATGCATAGCGCTTGAAGGAGGTTCAGAATAGGCGCAACATCTCCATGACACACGGAGTAGTCTCGCTCCTAACAGCAGTGCGCAAGATGCATTACCGTGTGCACGGCGCCTCGTTGTGCTCAACTGGGATTATTATTGTGTTCCTCTTATTTCCCTCGGTTACTTGCCTTTTCTTGTTCTAAGGGCAACCAACGAGAAACTCGTTACGCGATTCTGATGAGTAGCGTTCCGGGTTATTCAGAGAGGGTTTCTTTTTTAACATCTCTCTAGCATCTGGCCCGGGGGGAAATGGCCTGCCCGACCTGTTTGTCATAAGCTCAGCAGTTTTCGTCGCAGCTCATCTCTCCGGTGAGAAATTTCTTGCGATTGTCCATAAGTAGATGTCTTTGAATGCTCTTACTGTCCATAAGATCTTATTTGTCATTGCTTATACAATGCCCTGATCCATATAATCACATCTTTCTTAATAGTTAATACACAAATTAACGTATTGAATCAAAATGTGGCACACCTAGATTATGAATTCTCTTATCGAATCCCGATGTTTTTCCTACTTATTTCCTTATACCATTCTATAAGGAGAACAAACTAAATCAACTCAGGGTATCCAGGTCAGCTTACGCACACCTCAACTTATCATGGGACCCAATCCCATTGTCCATACCGGGAGAATTTGGGACAAAGCCCCTTTTGGATTGCCCATAAGAGTTGATGGGAGATTTTGAACGGAGACCTTGGGATGGAGCAAATCCCAAGCGGGCCAACCATTTGGATTCCAAAAAATGAATTATTAATAGGACAAATGTAAACGAAAAAAATGTCAAAATGCTTCTAAAATGTATTTGCTCAAGTGTTCAAAAAATAATGTTCTGTACTAGTTGGATTTTCATATCAAAATAAGCACATTCTTATATTCTAATCCACATAAGTCTACCTAGCTGTACCATAGTTTAGGGCATGCGGCATATCACGTTTTTATTTCCATTCCTAGTACGGGAACGATGTAACATAGGGCCTAATCGATATAATCACATCTTTGTCCATCAAAGAAGAATTTAATAACTTCTTTATCTTTAAACCAATTTCACCAATTTTCTTCCTCACTTGGAATTGTCCTTATTTTTCTTTGTTCAGAGATTTACGAAGCCATTTCTTCTCTATGCGCGAGTTTTTTTGGTCCCTATAAGAGCATCTCCAATCCATACAAAATAGATGATGGATGTAACACATTGAGGGGAGATTTTGTAATTTATTCCACTTTTTCTTCACTTTTTCTACTTTTTGGGAGAATCTTTGAGGGGCCCACCGTCCTTTTTAGAGTTTGGTCCTCCAAAAGTAAATTTGGTCCTCTAAAAATGGAGGACCAAAAGTAAATTTGGAGTACAAATTTCCTTCGAACTCTAAAAAGGACGGTGGGTCCCTCAAAAATTCTCCCAAAAAAGTACAAAAAGTGAAGAAAAAGTGGAATAAATTACAAAATCTCCCCTCAATGTGTTACATCCATCCTCTATTTTGTATGGATTGGAGATGCTCTAAGATATCTCTGGACTCCGTGTAAATGTAATCCTTTGGGCAAAGTCCACTTCCACCCCTTGTGGTTTTGGCCATGTGCAAATACACCCCCTGTGGTAAGTGTGCATATAACCTCTTGTGGTTTTAAAATTGTGCGGATAAACCCTCTGCCATCATGTTTTCCATCCATATTAACTAAGGTGTATCACACACGCCTCTAGAATGTAATCTGAGTCATTCATAATGTATTAAATAAAGAATAAAGTATCTCTGTAAAAATTCATCTCGATCAGGCATCAATAACCCAGTGATCTAATTTGTGGTAAATTCAAATTGGAAAATTTAATTTCATAACAAAATCGATTTGACCACGAACTTTTCATTTTTTGATTGACTTGAATTTTGGCATAGATGTAGTATTCGTCAAGCTCTACAATATTAACGGTTTGGATTCAATTTTTGGTATAGGGGATGGTGTGGTTAGATTTAAAAAAGATTAATAATCAACGGAGATGATGAGAGTATATCGGTCTTTTAATTTTTCATTTTTTTGATTGACTTGAATTTTGGCATAGATGTAGTACTCGTCAAGCTCTACAATATCAACGGTTTGGATTCAATTTTTGGTATAGGGGATGGTGTGGTTAGATTTAAAAAAGAATAATAATCAAGGGAGATGATGAGGGTATATCGGTCTTTTAATTTTGTGCCTGTTAATATGGATGAAAAACAATACAGCATGGGGTCTATCCGCACATTTTCAAAACCATAGGAGGTTATGTGCACGCTTTTAAACCATAGGGGCGTATCCGCACATGACCCATACCACAAGGGGTCAAAGTGAACTTTGCCCTAATCTTTTGAACAACCCTTATTTAACTGAAACAACTCCACAGAAAAACTATTTGGAGACTGATCAGTTTAGCCTTTTTTGGTGATAGAAGTTGTGTAGATCATCTATGTAACTGGTTCATCATTCATGTGGGGCCTTTAGTGAGTTAATTACCCATAAAACATAGAACTGAATAGACTCAATTGTGACAAAATTGTTATTTAGAACTTCCTTTCCATTGGTTCAGTGAGAGGGGAAGGATCAAGGAACATGTCTTGGTTGGGTATGAAGAAAAGATAACTCTGCTTTCACATAACATAGGAAAAATGCATTCTTAATTTTATCCTGTTCCAACTGCCTCCATGTAATCACCAAAGGCCGTGCGCATGTCGATTGACTATGCCATTTCTTTCAACACGCACATTACTTGATATGTTTGTTAGTTATCGATACTCAAGTATATTCTTGTCTTAGTACCTTTTTTGTGGTATATCCAGCAAAAAATATTGTCTCCATGGGACTTGTGTAATGGTTTCCTTTGAAAGTCCAAAACCTTTCCTATGTGCTTTCTTGGCATTTGGACTCATATTCGAGATTCCAGTCAATTTTATCATTCTAAAAGACCAGCAATTACCTGGGCCAATACATAAGGATAGAAAGATATTTAAGCAGGCAAGCAATCTAGTCACTGCCAGCACATTGAACGGTAAAAGACACACATGAGAGCCTTTTTTATAGACCTGTAATACAAGCGTAAGACTCAGAGAAGTGAATCATTTGAGAAATGTCCGTACCCAAAAATCCTGGTTTGTTGGAAGAGGGAGAGGAAGAGGAGAGCTATGGGACGTCAGAGTCGATGGACCCCGAACTGTACAGAGCAACTACAAAAGGTGATATTCTTGAATTCATAAAAGCGATGGAACATGGCACGCTAGAAAGGCAATATCACTCATCGGCTGGCTGTGTCCAACTAGGTCCCCAGAAAAACACAGTTCTGCATATTGCAACAAGCTGTGGACACTATGAGATCGTTAAGCTTCTTTGCAATGACTTGCCATTCTATGTTGCCGAAAAAAACTCTAAAGGCGACACTCCACTGCACATCGCAGCAAGAGCAGGTGACTCATTGCTTGTCACTCTACTAATCAATTGTGATTTGAGAGAAGGTGCTTTGGAATTGGAAAATGAAGAGCGTAATACTGCATTGCATGAGGCGTTAGGTCATCGTCATCGGAAGGTGGCTCGAATTCTTATTGATAGGAACCGAAGCGCATGGTATTCGGTTAATAAGGAAGGGAAGTCTGTGCTGTATCTGGCAGCAGAAGCGGGTTTTGTTGGTCTTGTTAAGCTGCTTATGGAGAATCCTGCTGGTATATGCAGAGTCGAAGGGCGAATCAGGAATAAGTCACCAGTTCATGCTGCTATCCTCGGGAAGCACATAGGTAATTACTAAATTAAGTGTCCTATCTCTCTCTCTCTCTCTCTCTCTATGATGCCTTCTGACTGTATTTGGGGGGCATGGTTCCATGGCATAGTCCCTTGAGTTCCTTGGTCTTTGGAGGTATTGGCGGCTGGTATTTCGGTGGTAAATATTTTTTAAATCAGCCACTTTGTGCATTTATTGACAAAGGTTAAGTCTATCTCCAAGCATTTGCAGATTATGTGGGTATTCATTATTGTATCTCTGTGTGTGTGTGTGTGTGTGTGTGTGTCCGTGTGTGTGAGTGTGTCAAAAAATACATTCATATTCTCTTTTATTGGTTTTCCATTTTTCTTATTTCTCTGAAACTTGCAATGTCTTATTACTCCTTTCTGTCCTTGTGAAAAGGATGGTTAGTTTTCCTTCAGGAAATAAACTGACATAAGATAACAAAAAGGAAGAGAAAACTTACTAAAGAAAACCATTATTTTCTCATGCTCATCTTTGATCATATTTTGAAATATATCTTGTAGAAATGGTGGTCCTGTTTAAACCTTGAGTAAGAAGTTTTAAAGCATCAAACACAATTATCCCTTTCCTAGAATGATCGCACACGTCACCAATGATGGTGAATGCACAATATTTTATGCATACTTGACTTGTTGCATTTTGCAATTCTTTCCCTATTTGCTAACTGAAAGTCTGTCTTTTTCCTCTGAAATGGTTTCTAATTTTGCATCCTTGACTTCACCTTCATTGGAAACATTTTCATTTTCAGTCCTAACACTAGCTTTCGTTGAGAATTAAAATCAGATGTCCTAAAGATGTTGTGGGAAAAGGACCAGTCCTCCTTCAATTTGAGATGTGATGAGGAGGGGAGAAATGCACTTCACTTTTCTGCATCATTAGGTTTTCTTGAAGGGGTCAAGTTCTTGCTAAGCAATTTTTGCGCTGCCGCTTACCAAAGGGACATATATGGTCTCTTTCCTATTCACACAGCGTCGAGTGAAGGCCATGTCGACATAATCCAAGGGATGCTCCAGCACTGCCCTGATTCAAGGGAACTGCTCACTTTACAAGGTCAGAATATCTTTCATGTCACAGCCAAGAGTGGAAATGACAAAGCAGTTAGTTCTATGCTCAAAATGCCAGAGCTGGAGAAACTCTTAAATGAGAAGGACAATGAAGGAAACACGCCTTTACATGTTGCCACCATTTGTGGGCATCCGAGGATTGTTAGAGCTCTAACATGGGATGAGAGGGTCGACTTAGAGCTCGTAAACAACAACGGGTTAACAGCGCTGGACATTGCTGAGGAATTTATGGAAACAAGGGCATCATTTCGGAAGGTATGTTCTCTATACAAGTACGCTGAAGATATAACAAATGCCCAGAAAACCTAGAAGAGTTTTGGTCTATGCGAAAAATATTTTCTTTTAAGGCCCCATATTGAAAGGGTCCCAAATTTGCATTTATTTGATGTAGTATATAAAATGACGCATGTCGAAAAGGGAACCAATTAAAAGAGAAGGCCTAAAACAGCAGAAACATTTCGAAGTCAAAAGGGATAGATTAGATGAGTCGATTTAGTACCAATTTGTGTGAAAATTGTTTGCAGAACTTTAGTATGAAGATTTAATCATCGATCATGCATCTCAGAAAGCTAGAAAGATCACTTCGAATAGGAATTTCTACAAGAATATGATCAAATGTGAAAAGGCCTATCTTGGATTGTTGGCCTTCAGTTCCATTGAGCCAGCTCTGACAGAGGGAGTGTGTCGTGACTGTTATTTGCACTTTTCTGCATTTTGTTTTGGGGGCGACTATTCGCAGCCCCGTATTTTCTCCCTTAGCCCACTACATTTCGGTAAATAGTTGTTGAAGATCATACATAACATTTTTGTAAATAGCTGTTGAAAATAAGATTATATTTCGGTAACTACATGTCGAAAATATGTTCAACCTTCGGTAAACAACTGCCGAACATACATTTTCGGTAAATAGTTATTGAAAAAAATATTATATTTCGGTAATTGTATGCTGAAAATGTACCTCAATTTCGGTAACTAACTGTCGAGTATAATTGAAATTTTTTATCGGACTAAGGGAGAAAATACGAGACTGCGAATAGTCGCCCCCTTTGTTTTTGTGCATGTAAGATTGCCCTGTAGAAATTTACATCCTATGTTCTGCAGCGACTGACATGGATGGCCTTGAGAGTTGCTGGTGCTCCACAATCTCCACACACAAATATTTCCAGACAAACCTCAAGTGCTGGGCAAAATCCCGAATTAGAGAACTACAAGGACAAGGCCAATGTAGTTCTACTGGTGGCAACACTAGTCGCGACTGTAACTTTCACTGCTGGTTTCACTGTCCCTGGTGGCTACAACAATTCTGACCCTGACCAAGGCATCGCAACCATGCTAGCCAAAGTGAAGTTTCAGGAATTCATGATTTGCGACACCATAGCTATGTACAGCTCCATCATAGTCACCGTCACTCTCATATGCGCACAGCTTGGCGATCTTAGTTCGATGCATGTTGCCTTGAAATTAGCAGTGCCACTTCTGGCTATTGCGGTAGCCATGATGTCCATAGCTTTCATGGCGGGTCTTTACGTCGTGGTGAACACAGTCAGTTGGCTTGGCAATGTTATTCTGGTTATGGGCTCCAACGTTGTCATCGTGCTAGCAGCCCTCTTCGTGCCCCTCTGCTTCTTGGGTTCATCCAACTACCACATCTTTCGCCGACTCTCATACTTTCCGTTTCGCCTCCTACTATACGCCTTTGGAAGCTATACCGAACGTGATGAAATTGAAGATTAACGAAATCCGTTCCCTTATCTTTTGCGTCCTTTTGTTTCAAATATTTTCCCCACTACACGATTAGTGTCGAAAAGCTAATCGTGTGGTGGAGAAGGAATTTGGGATAGAAGGACGGGGGAGATTTGGACGTTCATTTATGTACAACATAGCCTGTCATTCTTCTGTGTAATCTATTGTGGAATGAGTGTATTGGGACCAATGAAGTGTTGGTCTGGTGGCTTGTGGTTGTATTGGAGTAGTTACTACTTCTTTCATCCCATTTTTTAGAGTTCAGTATTTTATTTTGAGCTGTCCTTAATTAGTGTTCATTTTGTAAAATTAATGGGTAAAAGTTGGTGTATTTTCTATTTTGTCCATAAAAGTGGATTCCATTTTGAAAAGCAAGTGAGTAAAAGTGTAATGATGATGTCTCCATAAAGGGTAAATAGGAAAAGTAGAGATAAAAGTTGATATGAAAGATGTAATGATAATATCTTTTTAATAAGTTGGAGTTACGAAGCATGACCCCTAAAAATGAACGGAGGGAGTAATAGTTATGTGTAAGTTAGTAGGAAAAGGAGCGTATACATATATGTAATACTAAGAAATGAACATATGTAATCAGACCTTCTCTTCTTTTCTTTTGTTTAAGACTCGTTTGATCAGAAATCTTAACATATCTGTGTCTGTATATATATGTGTATGGAAAAGACTATAATACACACTCCTTATTTGAGTATGTATCATATGTATTTTCTAAAATGTTATGAATTATAAAAAAAATGTTACGAATCGTATAAAGGTTACGAGATACACCAAAATGTTATGAATCATAATAAAAATATTACGAATTGTACTGCTGAAAAATTATGAATTTTAAAACAAAAGTTATGAAACACACTAAAATATTATGAATGAACCATAAAATAGGTGCATATAATATACCCTTTTATGAGATGTATATAGTAGACTTTCTCTATGTGTATATATGTTATGCCGGAGAGCTGAGATTTTAACTCACTGGTGGCGAACATGGTGCATTGCACGTCCAACATGGAGTACACCAAGTTTGGCTTTTATTACACACTGTACACAATATTTAACATTGCTTGCGCCATGTTTGGTCATACCAAAAGAAGTTCTGCTCACGACAAACAATTCGGACGAAAACGTCGATTTCAAACTATTGCTAGATGGACACACTAACCGATAGAAGCGTCGCTTGCAACAGCAACGTAGGCTAATTTTTGGGAAAACGACGACCCATAATGTATTTTGATAATTAATAGTAGCTCTAATTAATATCCGTCAAGGACAAACTAAAAACATTTATTAATGTCGAAAATGTCATCGGCGGGTATTAATTATTGAAACACATCTTTAACCGTCATTTTTCCTAATTTTTTGGGAGTCTTTTTGGTTAAACTTGGGTATAATTTCTACATCACAACATTTAGCTCAATTAGAGGAATCAGAAAAATATAAAAATAAAGTCCAGAGTTGAAAAGTTTGTGAAAGACGACCAAAGAGTTACTAAAAGACTGTTTTTCCAAAAAAGTTTGTCTTTTAGTATTTTTATGTGACGCCTAAGATGAACTTTTTTCAACATGAGTGTACATCTTTATATTTTATTTTAATAATACTTAAAATACTTTAAGGACTAGGGGCACATCATTTCTAGAAGGACACCCTCTATGGTTAGAACTTCGTGCTAATAACATGTTATAAAATTAAGACAATAATAAAGAAACTTGGCAGAAAAGTAAAGACAATAATGAACACAATATGAGTATAAAGTTAGTTCTTCAAGAACTATTATTAGGATCGATCTTCTAAATCCGATCATATTCAAGAAACTCTATTCCAACACCTCACTATGTAATTCTATGCTCAAAAATGTAGTTTAATTGGTGTGTCTGTTGTAATAAACAGGTTGTTTTAGCATTGAAGTAATCAGTAATGTATTATTAATTGGTGAAAATACTTATGAATTGTTGCAAATTTAGCGGGTTTTTTTTTGGTATTTCTTTTCTTTCTGTTTTCTCTGTTCTTTTATAGACAAGAGAAGGGATAATTATCCTACCTGTATTACTATGCAAACAAAGACTTTAGTGCATGACAAATATCAATAATCAGACATAGACTTTTCAAAATAGAACACATCTAGAAACCTTATATCCATCTCAAAGCTAAGTGGTTTGGCTTTGAGATGGATATAAGGTTTCTACATGGTATCAAAGCGGGGTCCGTTCCACTTCACATTTTAAAATAAATTTACAATCCATATCCCACGATGACAGACCAGCAAAAAGGTTGCACCATGACAGGACCCAAAAGTGGCCACACGTAACAGACCTCAAAACGCGGCTGCATGTGAGGGGGGATGTTAAAAAAATAGAGTCTCACATTGCTTGAGAGTTGAATGGATGATCATTTAATAACATTTAGAATCTCTCTACTTATTGCTAATTAATTTTGAAATGGATATAAAGTTTCTACGGTTCGTTGAAGTTTGAACACTTGATGCAAATACTTTTTTGAAGTACCGAGAAAAAAAGAACTTTTTACAAGCATTTTGACAGTTTTTCGTTTTACATTTGTCCTATTAATAACCCATTCTTTGAAATCTCAAGGGTTTTGCCTAGTGGCAATTTGGGAATTTACTTCTTTCAGAGGTTTCAGTTCAAAACCTCTCACATACTATCAATTCTTATGAGGCAGTCCATATTTAATTGGATTCCCAAACTATGGACGATGGGATTGAGTCACCGAGATGTTGAAATGAGCATAAACTGACCCGGATACCTTAGTTATTTTAATTTTAGTTTGTTCTTTTTGTAGAATGGTAAAGAAATAAATAATAAAAAATTAATATAGGGTCCACTATGGAGAACTTGTAACCCAGTTAATCCACCTCTAATGTTTGTAACCTCTCTAGTCCACTAATATAGTTTAGTATAAGACCTTAAGTCCACTTTTTTTAAAAAATAAATTAAATCAAGACAAAAATGTCATTCTATATATAATTTCTCATATAGAGAAAAACCCTAGACCAAAAATAAATCTGGAGCACAGCCTCCTCTCTCTCTCTCTCATTGACATAATCTCTTGTTTTGTTAGAAGTGACGGTCGATATGGACGACCGCGTACCAGTCATGGCAAAAAACCTATGTTGATGCGTCTTTCAACGGTGATGAGGATGCCGGCGAGGATTTGGTTGGCGCTGTATAAGGGTTTTGGGCTAAGAAGCCAAAATCGAGAGATCCGTTGAAGTCTTGACGACCTCCACGTATATAGGCATTCATCCTAGTGTTGGCAGTTGGCATAGAAAGCAACCGATGATGTAGAGGGGTAGGAGTCCTATTTGTGTTTTTTCCCTTTGTCTTTTGTTTTGTTGGCAAAAATTCTTCTCACTTTTTTTGTCTCTGTCTGCTACTGTATTTTACATTTGATAGGAAAAGAGGAAATGATATACTATGATGATTACTCCATTCGTTACTGTTTAAATTCTGAAAGATGAAAAACCACGGAAATGGTATGTCTTGGAAAAAAATTGAACAAATTATATGTGCACTTTTTCAACATGCAGAGAACATATTTGGCATGGTACAAAATTTAGATATGCACATATAATATTATATGTACTTGTGTTGGTCAAAAATATGTTTCAGATATTAATAGATAACCTTATATGTTTCAAATCTATCTTCGTTTTTTATAACGTATAGAGGACAGATTGAGACATATAAGATTATATGTGCACTTTTATTGATGTAGTACCAAACATAAGATAAGAGCGCATATTGAGACAGATAACCTTATATGTTAAGTGTGGCGGATTTAAGAATGAAATGGCTCAAAATAGGTATAAAAAAAAAAAGAGAAATTTTTGTCACACATATAACGTTATATGTTAAGGGGTGTCGGGTTCAAGAAGGGAATGACTCAAAACATGAATAAAAAAAGAAAAAAATTTTTTTTGTCACACATATCACGTTATATGTTGGCGTGGTGGTGGAGGTGGGAAAAAAAAGAAAAGAGAAATTTTTGTCACACATAGGAGTATAACGTTATATGTTGGCGTGGTGGTGGAGGCGGAGGTGGGTGTGGTGGTGGTGGTGGTGGTTACGTGGTTGTAACAAAATCAAAAAAAATTTTAAAAATATATTTTTTGTGTTAGCCAAATAAGGCCATTGTTTATTTTACATAGGGTAATTTTGTCATGAAAATTATTAGTGGACCAGAGGAGTTAAGAACTTTAAAAGTGGACTAGTGGGGTTAAAAACATGCTATAGTGGACCAATCAAAAATTCTACCTTTGGAAGGAAATTGATTTTCACACGCGCTTTTATCCAAGTGCACTCTATTTTGATGTAGGACAAGATTCTAAAATATTTTATTCTTATTTTTATAATTACAGAATTATAAAAATAAGAATCTAAAATTTTATTTAGAATTAGAATTTTATTTTGGAAATTATATTATTAGGAAATCTTATTTGTGCTACCTATTTTGCACGTTTTTAATCTTCTTATTTTGGCATGATTTAGAATTTTTTCTAGGAATTTTATTTCCTTTCCTTTTAGAATTTTATTGGTCTTTTATTTTATTTTATGTTCTTCTTTATAATTTCTTAACTACCAAGAAATTGTCTTACTAATGTCCTACCTAAAATAGAATTTCTCTACTAGTATTAAAAAGGGTGCAACCGTGCAACCCTCGTCGTAATTAACTTTTAAGATTTTCTATTAATAATATTCAGAAATTTTTCTATTCTTCTTGTGGATTCAAGAATTGCTCATGGCTACAAATACATATCTCGTTTAGATTAGTACGCAATTAATTATTTTGTTAATTCCGCTGCGTCACATTCTTTGTCTTCATTCATGTGAAATTATGAAACTACTCTTCATACATTTTTCTCTTTACATATAAAAAGGATAATCATGTTATTTTACAACACTACAAAATAAAAAAAGAGTATACGTTAAATAAAAGGAGAGTGTGAAAGTCAATTTCGTGTACCACATTTTTATTCATGATGTAGTACTGTACTTCGGTAGTATTAAGAATATGGATCAGGGCATTGTTTAAGGAATGACAAATAAGAAATTATGGACAATCGCAAGATATTTTTCACCGGAGGAATAAGCTGCGACGAAATTAAAATAGCTGAGCTTATGAGAAACCCTCTGTGACGCCGGAACGCCCTACCCCGCTTCTCATCACAATCGCAGCTGACACGCCGAGCTTCTCATCGCCTGCCATTACAACAAAAAATTGTAAAGCAAGTAACCGAGGGAAACGAAAGGAACACAGTAGTTTATACGAGTTGAGCACACCGAGGTGCCGTACACACCCCACCGTGCTATCGGCGCACTAACGGAGGGGAGGGGTCCTGTCAAGTTTCTTACTGTCTATTCTCGTCCATTTTCAATTTTTTCGGGGCCGCAATAATTATGGGAGCGGTTCATTTTGTAGAGGTCGTTGAGACCTTCTACCATGCAAAAAATCATGTTCTGTCATTCGTTGAATACCTGATAAGATATGGGGGAGAAGTGTCATTTGTTGCGAATAATGAAGGGAAGTCTCCGTTCTATCTGGCCGTTGAATTTGGGAAAGTGGATTTGGTTGAGCTTAGGTTGCAGATTTGCATTGACGAGGGGTATTATTCCAACTCTGAGGACATCAAAGGGAACTCCCCACTTAATGCTGCCATTAGGGGAAGAAATAAAGGTGTGAGCCTATAACCCTTTATTTCAGCTGTGTTCAGAGCCATTCCGATGAATGTGAAACCATCATCATCGAACGGCTTTGGACGCCATTGTGTCCAGAGTTATATTTTAAAATTGTGTTCCTAGCATTGCTCTTATAAAATTCTTGTAGTCTGTAATATGGCTTTGAATATCGGTCAATACGCAACGGTTTTTTTTACCTTCGGTTATACTCCTATATATTGATTAGATGCATGTGTATCGACCCATCCCGTTACGTATTAGTCTGTTTACGATTTACTGACCAGTTCACGGTCATTACGGTTACAGAGATTGACGACTGCTACAACCGATTCCTACTATGTATTGTTTGATACTATCGATGCCTTTAAACTACGACCGTTGCTGTTACGTGTTCCGACACTGTTATTTAAGACCTTGGTTGTAAACTACTTCAAGTCTTTTGTTGAAAGGAAAATTGTATTGAAGTTGCAATCAGAGTGAGTGTTCGGAAGCTAATGGAGTAAATTTTTTAGACTTAAAGATTTCGGTATCTTGTACTCACCCGGTATCTAACCATGCCAGTCGGTATCCAATACGGCTGGTGCCAATCGATATTTGAACTGAAACCAAATTAAAGTATTAAAGTACCGGTTTTATGAAGAAAATAAAAGGGGTACAAAACCTTAGTTGTTGAAGTAGTACCGGTTTTATGAAGAAAATAAAAAGGGGTACAAAACCTTAGTTGTTGACGTAGTACCGGTTTTATGAAGAAAATAAAAAGGGGTACAAAACCTTAGTTGTTAACGTAGCACCGGAGTATTGAAACTTTGTAAATATTTGTAACAGAATAAAAATGATTGATCTTTTTGATACTATTAAAGGGCGTGGTTATTCATGTATAAGTGTCTCACAACATCCCACTCTCCTCTGTTTCTAGGTATGTTAGAAATTATCATGGAGAAAATGCCAAAATTCATTCTATTAAGAGATGAAGATGGGGAAACTCCGCTCCATTGTGCAGCATCCGAAGGTTACTATGAGGGAGTTCAATACTTGCTAGACAAATCCAGTGAATGTGTACTTGAAAGGGATGGCAATGGCTTCTTGCCTGTCCACACAGCATCAGGAAAAGGCCATTTGGATATTCTTCGGAAGTTGCTTCAGCATTGCCCTGATTGGAGGGAGTTGTTGACAAACGAAGGTGAGAACATTCTTCATGTTGCTGCTAGGAATGGGAAAAGCAATGTCATCGATTATATACTTAAGACTCCTGAGCATGAGAAACTTCTAAACGAGAGAGATGATAGTGGGAACACACCTCTGCACTTGGCAGCAATCCACTGGTATCCTAAAGTAGTAAGTTCTTTGACATGGGACAAGAGAATTAACCTGGAATTAGTGAATGGTGATGGCATGACCGCTCTTGATGCTGCTGAGGAACGCATGGATACAATGGCTTCATTCCGCAAGGTACGTGTGCTGCTAAAAAGTAACTACTGCGATGTTACACAATCAGAAGAACACAAAATTATAGTCCACAAATTGCAAAAATTAGGGCCTCTTTTTTTGTAACTTATACCTGTCGCTGTCAGATGGCCTTTATTGTAAAACAATTGCGAGCACATCTTGCACATCTTTCTAGATTAGCATATTGTGGAACATTGAGAAATTTTTCCTTAGCCATGTGATTTTGTGCAAAAAAGGTTTGGTGCCCAAAACTATTGTGAGAGTATGGGTTCGTTTTGTCTATTTTGTTCCCAAAATTTATGTCCCCCTGTCCTAATGTACTTCCAATTGTAGGATCGCACCTCAAAATCGTTGAGACCTGATATTTTCTACTACATTGGGTGATTTAGAGTGCATTGGACATATAGGGAGCATGGGCTTTGGGAAGAGAAAATCTGTGGCCATTTGTGCAGGTCGACATGATCTTGCATACCTCTGCTTGCATGTGTGTTTTGAGAGAGAAATATGACTGCTTATGTTATTTACTCTCACTAATTACCATTTTCTTCCTTACTGCTTCCGTAGTCATTACCACCAGCAGATGTTATTCTTTTGTTTTCTTGAAATTGTGCAGCGATTGACCTGGATGGCATTGAAATCTGCGGGTGCACCGAATAGAAAATGCTCTAAAGTTCCAAAACTAATTACACAAACTTCATTGGGATATCAACAGCCTAACATGGAAAAGTACAAGGACAGGATCAACACACTCTTGTTGGTGGCAACACTAGTAGCCATGGTGACATACACAGCGGGTTTCACAATGCCCGGTGGCTACAACAATTCCGATCCAAACCAAGGCATGGCAACTATGCTGAATAAAAGCAAGTTCCAAATATTCGTGATTTGCAACACCATAGCCATGTTCAGCTCAATGATAGTTGCAGTGTCTCTCATTTGGGCACAGTTAGGTGATCTCAATTTAATCCTCACTTCCCTCAGATTGGCCCTACCATTGTTGGGGCTAGCTCTTTTTATGATGTCCTTAGCATTCATGGCAGGTGTATGTCTAGTTGTTAGTAAACTCACTTGGTTGGCCAATGTTGTCCTGATCATGGGAATTGTTTTCCTTTCCATTCTCTTAGTGCTCTTTATTCCACTCTGTAAAATTCTGGAAGTTCTTAAACATTTTATTCATCTTTGATCACTATATATACAGAGTACAAGAGTATCAAATCCCCTAAGTCATGGGATTATGCAAGAATCAAATCCCCTAAGTCATGGGATTATGCAAGATTACAGCTAGCATGATTACAGAATGCACATGGACATATTGACCATGAGGTGCTAAAATCATGGGCTGAAATATCTTCAGTCAAGGATATGACTGAAATGCGGATATGACTGAAATGTGCTTTCCTAATACTCCCCCTCAAGTTGGAGCATGAGGATTGATCATGCCCAACTTGGATTTTAAGAAACTAAACTGATCGCGTCCAAGAGCTTTGGTAAAGATATCAGCACATTGTTCTTTGCTAGGAACATGCACTGTGGATATTAAACCTTGTAGAATTTTCTCCCTCACAAGATGGCAATCAAGTTCAATGTGTTTAGTGCGCTCATGGAAGACCGGATTGGCAGCGATGTGCACTGCAGCCTGATTATCACAATGAAGAGCAACTGGTTGATGGTGAGGAACTCCCAAATCTGTTAGGAGGTATTTGAGCCAAGTAATTTCACAAGTTGCAGTGGCCATGGACCGATATTCAGCTTCGGCGGAAGAGCGAGAAACAGTGACTTGTTTTTTTGTCTTCCAAGAGATGGGACTATGGCCAAGAAAGGTAATGAAACCAGTTGTAGACCTGCGGGTCATCGGACAACTGGCCCAATCGGAATCACTATAACCAGTCAATTGTAGCAAGCTGCTGGAAGATAGCAGTATTCCTTCCCCCGGTGTGGTCTTAAGGTAGCGCAATAGACGCAATGCAGCATCCATGTGGGGTTGTCGAGGCTCATGCATAAATTGACTGAGATTATTGACGGCGTAAACAATATCCGGCCGAGTAATGGTCAGGTAAAGAAGCCGACCAACAAGACGACGATAACGACTAGGATTATCAAGTAAAACTCCACTGTGATCGAGTTTGAGTTGTTGTTCCATAGGAAATTCACAACCCCGTGATCCCAAGTAACCCGCATCAGCAAGAATATCAAGCAAATATTTGCGTTGATTGAGAAAAATTCCAGATTTTGAACGAGCGATTTCAATGCCAAGAAAATACTTCAATTGGCCAAGATCTTTGATACGAAAACGCTGGTGTAGGAAAGCTTTGAGACATGATATGGCCTGATCATCATTTCCTGCTATGAGAATATCATCTACATAAACCAAGACAAAGGTGCAGTGATCACCTTTTTTGTTCATAAAAAGAGAGTAATCTGCCTTTGACTGAGAATATCCGGCCTCAAGGAGGGCAGACGAAATTTTTGCAAACCATTGACGGGAAGCTTGCTTTAAACCATACAGAGATTTATTAAGGTGACAAACTCGAGTCTCCCCCTTACGATGAAAGCCTGGTGGTAAGCTCATAAAAATTTCTTCGTTGAGGTCGCCATGTAAAAATGCATTGTGCACATCAAGTTGGTGCAAAGACCAATGCTTGATAGCAGCTATAGCGAGTAAGCAACGGAGGGTTGTTAACTTAGCCACAGGAGCGAAAGTATCATGATAATCAAGGCCTTCTTGTTGGGTGTAACCTTTGGCAACAAGACGTGCCTTATAACGCTCTATGGTTCCATCGGAGTGACGTTTGATTTTGAATACCCATTTACACCCAATTGGTGTTTTTCCTGGAGGAAGATTAGTCAAAACCCAAGTATCATTGTCCTCCAAGGCTTTAATTTCAATTGCCATAGCATCCCTCCAATGAGCATGTTTCATAGCCATGGTAAAAGAAGTAGGTTCCTCTTCTAAAGAAAGGGCTGCTATGAAGGACATATGTGCAGTAGAGAATTTAGAGTAATTGAGATAATTGGACAAAGGAATGGGAGAACCGGGTGATACCTGTGCACTGGACTTCCTTGGAGGGGTTGGCAACATGGCAGTAGAGCATTCGTAATCACGTAAATAGGCTGGAACTTGACGAACTCGAGTGGATTGACGAATGGGAGGTGCCGTATCATTTTGCGGAGATATATTGGTCTCTGTGGACTGATTGGTCAACATGGGTGAAACAGTGGAATTCGGAGATGCTATAGATGACACTGGAGAATCAACGGTTTCAAGAATAGGTACGGGAATGACTGGATGGGATTCAGATGGTGCTGAGTGAATATAAAATGGAAAAACAGTTTCATGAAATGTGACATCCCGACTTGTAAAGGTTTTCCCATTTTCAAGATCGTATAAGCGGTAACCCTTTTGTCCAAATGGATATCCAATAAATATACACTTTCGAGCACGGGCATCGAACTTGTGACTATAATGAATATTGTGAGCAAAGCATAAGCAACCAAATACACGAAGATGAGAGTATTTGGGCATAGTGCCAAACAGAACTTCATAAGGAGATTTTCCAGACAAGACCGGTGTAGGAATTCTATTGATCAAGTAAGTAGCTGTTAGAACACAATCACCCCAAAACTTAAGTGGAAGATTTGCTTGAAATCGTAAGGACCGAGCGACTTCAAGTAAATGTCTATTTTTGCGTTCAACCACTCCATTTTGTTGAGGTGTTCCAACACAACTACGTTGATGAAGGATGCCATTTTCCTGAAGGAATTTTTGGACTTCATTGAAAATGAATTCCGAACCATTGTCTGAACGAATGAATTTCACTGTTTTGTTGAATTGGGTTCTGACCATGACAATGAAATCACATAAAAATCGTTTTGCCTCAGATTTAGCACGCATTAGAAATACCCAAGTACATCTACTAAAATCGTCAACCACGCTTAAGAAGTAGTGAGCACCAATCAAAGAAGGTGTATGGTAACCACCCCATAAATCACAATGAATGAGATCAAATAGAGCAACAGATTTAATATAACTACTAGGAAATGGCAATCGAGTTTGCTTGGAAAGGGGACAAATGGAACATAAGCAATCCTGGTAAGAAATTGCAGATTGCAACTTTGCTAAAATGCGCAAGCGAGCAGCAGAAGGATGACCAAGACGCCAATGCCAAAGATCAAAAGAAGGCTTTTGGACTAAACTGGTGAAAGGAAAATGCTCATCATCTTGTTCAAAGATGTATAATCCGCCATGTGCTTTACCCCATCCAATCATCGTCCCCGTGCGTCGGTCCTGAAAAACACAATGGGAAGAGAAGAATATGACATCACAGTTAAGAGAAGCAGTGAGTTTACTAACAGAGATGAGATTGTGTGAAAAAGTAGGAACACAGAGGACATTATGAAGGATCAGATTAGAAGTAAGATGCACGGTACCAACATTGGTTACCGGAGTAGTGGAGCCATTGGGTAATCGAACTGGGTTTAATGCAGAAGAGAGGTGGCAATCATTAAACAATGAAAGAGAACAAGCCATGTGGTCGGTAGCACCGGTATCAATTATCCAAAGAGAGGTAGATGGTTTACCTGCAAGATGAGCACTTGGTTGCGAATTACCTATGATGGAAATGATCTGTTGATATTGTTCTGGTGTGAATTGTGGGTGGCTAGGCGACATAATAGGCGGCATAGGAAGAGGATCAGGAACCTCAACGTTGTGAGCTTGGGATGGAATTGTTGGACGTGCGGGGTACCCATGTAACTTATAACATTTCTCTCTAGAATGTCCAATTTGGTCACAGTATGAGCACCGTGGGCGAATCTTTTTGTGAAACTTTTGTCCCCCATTAGGATGAGGAGCATTTGAATGGCCCCTATAATTTGCAGCAGCAGCAGTTGGATTTGTGAGGGAAATCTGTGGCCCAGAATTAGAGCTTTGATGCTTAACAATAGCAGCAATAGAATTCGTGGATTCCATTGTTGGAATGAGAGCCTCACGGTGTTTCTCCTCTTGAAGGAGTAGGCTATAAGCCTTGTTCACAGATGGCAAAGGTTCCATTAGTAACATTTGGCTGCGTACGCCGGTAAAGGAATCATTCAATCCCATAAGGAATTGAAGTAACCGAAATTGTTGTTGTAGATCAGATATTGCTTTGGCTGCTCCACAAGTGCAGGAGGGAAGATTGGTAAGATGAGATAAAGCATCCCAGCAACTTTTCATTCGAGTATGATAAGCTGCGACAGATTGTTGGTCTTGATGGAGGTTAACAATCTCACGTTGAAGTTGAAAAAGACGTGGACCATTCCCTTGAGAAAATCGTTCACGTAGGTCAGCCCAAATTTCTGAAGCAGTTTCCCCAAAAATAACACTCTCCCGAAGGTTATAATCAAGCGAATTAAGCAACCATGAGAGCACCATGTGGTTACAACGAACCCATGATGAACGATTGGGAGAGGAATCATTTGGCTTTGGTAAAGAACCATCAACAAAGCCAAACTTATTTTTGGCAGACAAAGCAACTATCATAGCACGCTGCCATGAGGGATAATTATCACCATTTAGAAGAGTTGAAACTAAAACTTGGCCTGGATTGTCAGAATGGTGCAAGAAGTAGGGATTATCTATGGATTCATGCTGGACAGGAGGGGTAGAATCAGTTGAAGACATTGTGAGATGTAAAGAATGATGTAAAGAACTATATGAATTTAGTGTAGCTTTGATACCATGTAAAATTCTGGAAGTTCTTAAACATTTTATTCATCTTTGATCACTATATATACAGAGTACAAGAGTATCAAATCCCCTAAGTCATGGGATTATGCAAGAATCAAATCCCCTAAGTCATGGGATTATGCAAGATTACAGCTAGCATGATTACAGAATGCACATGGACATATTGACCATGAGGTGCTAAAATCATGGGCTGAAATATCTTCAGTCAAGGATATGACTGAAATGCGGATATGACTGAAATGTGCTTTCCTAATACACTCTTCTTTCCCGATACCACCATGTTCCCTGTCATACGGCACATCTCATACTATTTCTTTTGCCTGATGATGTTAGCCTCTGGAAGTTACCACCGAAGACGAGGAAGAATGACTTAACCCCTTTAGTTTTACTGGTCTCTACCTTTTGCCATTCTCTCGTGTAGTGGAATTTGTATAAATCATTTCATGCATTTTGTTTCATACATATTTTGAGGGTACTCAATGATTTTGCTGGATGTTTCTCGTCCTAGCTAAACTATTGTACCATGTAACATATCTGTTTGTATAAGGGGAATCTTGAAGGAATGCTTATTTGAGTGTGAACTTTATTGCAAATTATTTCGGGACTCGAGTTTACTGTGTATTCATAACCTTTATTGCCAGTAGAAATCTCAAGGAGCATTGAGGCAACTAGTTTACCATTCCTGGTTGGGTCATCTAGATGAGTTAAATAAGTCGTACAGACTAAACATTATATTTTACCCAGCTGGCAAAAAAGAGACATAAAGCTTACATTTTCTTTGGTTCAGTAGAAGGGGAGGAGGGAAGCATCAAGGAAAATGTCATCTCAATTAATGATGAAATGATTTGTTCATGTTAAATTTCCTTTTATCATTCTGTGGGACCTAACCCATGTAAATTTTTGTTTCCTTCTTTCATTGATCAGTGTGAAGTGGAAGCCACGAGTTAAAAATATGTTAAAGAGTTGTTGATGACAGGATAGTGACTCTATTAGTTTTTTTTTTTTTTTTAATCTTTCTAAGGAAAGCATTACGCACTTGGGGATGCTTAAGTGCTGCTGTGCGTTACTGCTCTATAGCGTGGATTCCACGATAACCGGGGGTAAATTCCATAAAACATAGAACTTCCTTTTCATTGGTTCAGTGAAAGGGGAAGAATCATGGAACATGTCTTGGTTGGGTATGAACAAAAGATAACTCTGCTTTCATGACATAGGAAAATGCATTCTTAATTTTATCCTGTTCCAGCCACCTCCAATTAGTCACCAAAAGGCCGTGTAACAACGATTGACTATGCCATTTCTTACAACAAACACATCAGTTTAGAGAGATGCCTCTTAGAAATGGATACTCTAGTATATTCTTGTCTTGGTACTTTTTTTATGGTACAGCCAGCAAAAGTATTATCTCCACCGGACTTGAGGGGTCATGAAGGATCCAATATGTTTGTTGTTGTCCAATCCCATAATCGTATAACTTTTATTTCTTAGATATATTAAAGAGGTCGACAGGAACATTGATTGTTATGGTCTCCTTTGATAGTCCAAAATCTTTCCTATGTACTTTCTTGGCATTGGGATTCATACTCAAGATCCTAGTCAATTTTACCATACTAAAAGACCAGCAATTACTTGGGCCAGCAATCTAGTCACTGCCAGCCAATTTGAATTTTGACGGAAAAAGACGAGCATGAGTTTCTTTTATATAGATTTGTTGTATGAACGCTAACCTCAGAGAAGTGAGTTGAGAAATGTCGGTACCCAAAAATCCTGGTTTGTTGGAGGAGGGAGAGGAAGAGGAGAGCTATGGAATGGTAGAGTCCATGGACCCTGAACTGTACAGAGCAACTACAGAAGGTGATATTCTTGAATTCATAAAAGCGATGGAACATGGTACACTAGATAGGCACAATCAATCATCAGCCGGCTGTGTCCAACTAGGTCCTCAAAAAAACACAGTTCTGCATATTGCAACAAGCTGTGGGCACTATGAGATCGTTAAGCTTCTTTGCAAGGAGTTGCCATTTTATGTTGCTGAAAAAAACTCTAAAGGTGACACTCCACTCCACATCGCAGCAAGAGTAGGTGACTCATTGCTAGTCACTCTACTAATCAATTGTGATTTGAGAGAAGGTGCTTTGGAATTGGAGAATGAAGAGCGTAATACTGCATTGCATGAGGCTTTAGGGCATCGTCATCAGAAGGTGGCTCGAATTCTCATTGATAGGAACCAAAGCGCATGGTATTCAGTTAATAAGGAAGGGAAGTCCGTGCTGTATCTGGCAGCAGAAGCAGGTTTTGTTGGTCTTGTTAAGCTGCTAATGGAGAATCCTGCTGGGATATACAGTGTCGAAGGGCGGATCAGGAATAAGTCACCAGTTCATGCTGCTATCCTCGGGAAGCACATAGGTAATTACTATATTAAGTGTCCCATCCTTCTCTCTCTCTCTCTCTCTCTGATGCCTTTCGACTTGATTTGGGGGCATGGTTCCACAGAATAATGCCCCTTGAGTTCCTCAGTTTTTGGAGGTACAAGGCAACTGGTATTTCAGTGATAAATATTTTTTAGTGCAGCAACTTTGTGTATGTATTGACAAAAGCTTAAGTTTGTCTCCAGAGCCGGCCCTAACTTTTCGGAGTCCTAGAGCGAAAATTGAAAATGAGGCCCTTTTTGTTGAACTTTATTATAGGTCAAAAAGTAGGAGGGCCCCTAAAATGCAAAAAAAAATAAAAAATAATTGGGGGCCTAAAGTTGCCACAACGCAAGCTTTAGCTCAAAACCGACTCTGTCTGTCTCCAAGCATTTGGGGATTATGTGGGTATTGGTTATTGTCTCTCTCTCTCTTTGTGTGCATGTGTGCATGTGTCCATGTGTGTGAGTGTGTCTAGAATTATTCTCTTTTATTGTTTCCATTTTTCTTATTTCTCTGAAACTTGCAATGTTTTATTAATTCTCTCTGTCCTTGTGAAAAGGATGGTTAATTTTCATTTAGGAAATAAACTGACATACGATAACAAAAAGGAAGAGAAAACTTACTAAAGAAACCATTATTTTCTCATGCTCATCTTTGATCATATTTTGAAATTTATCTTGTAGAAATGGTGGTCCTGTTTGAACCCTGAGTAAGAAGTTTTAAAGCATCAAACACCATTATCCCTTTCCAAAAATGATCACACACGTCACCAATAATGCCGAATGCCAATCATTTTATGCATACTTGACCTGTTGCATTTTGCGATTATTTTCCTATCTGCTAACTGGAAATCTGTCTTTTTTTCCTCTGAAATGGTTTCGAATTTGCATCCTTGACTTCACCTTCATTGGAAACATTTTCACTTTCAGTCCTAAGTCCTAACACCAGCTTTTGTTGAGAATTATATTCAGATGTCCTAAGGATATTGTGGGAAAAGGACCAGTCCTCCTTCAATTTGAGATGTGATGAGGGGAGAAATGCACTTCACTTTTCTGCATCTGTAGGTTTTCTTGACGGTGTCAAGTTCTTGCTAAGCAATTTTTGCGCTGCCACTTACCAAAGGGACCTATGCGGTTTCTTTCCAATTCACACAGCATCGAGCGAAGGCCATGTCGACATAATCCAAGGGATGCTCCAGCACTGCCCTGATTCAAGGGAACTGCTCACTTTACAAGGTCAGAATATCTTTCATGTCGCAGTCAAGAGTGGAAATGACAAAGCAGTTAGTTCTATGCTCAAAATGCCAGAGCTGGAGAAACTCTTAAATGAGAAGGATGATGAAGGAAACACACCTTTACATCTCGCCACCATTTGTGGGCATCCCAGGATAGTTAGCGCTCTAACATGGGATGAGAGGGTTGACCTAGAGCTCAGAAACAAAGACGGGCTAACAGTGCTGGACATTGCTGAGGAATATATGGAAACAATGGCATCATTTCGGAAGGTATGTTCTAGATACAAGTACGCTGAAGATATAACAAATGCCCAGAAAACCTAGAAGAGTTTTGGTCTATACAAAAAGATTTTTCTTTTAAGGCTCCATATTGAAACGGTCCCAAATTTGCATTGATTTGATGTAGTATATAAAATGATGCATGGCGAAAAGGGACCCAATTAAAAGAGAAGGCCTAAAACAGCAGAAACATTTCGATGTCAAAAGGGATAGATTAGATGAGTCGATTTACTACCAATTTGTAAGAAAATTGTTTGCAGAACTTTAGTATGAAGATTTAATAATCGATCTTGCATCTCAGAAAGCTAGAAAGATCACTTCGAATAGGAATTTCTACAAGACTATGATCAAATGTGAAAAGGCCTATCTTGGATTGTTGGCCTTTAGTTCCATTGAGCCAGCTCTGACAGAGGGAGTGTGTCGTGACTGTTATTTGCACTTTTCTGTATTTTGTTTTTGTGCATGTAAGATTTTCCTGTAGAAATTTACACCCTATGTTCTGCAGCGACTGACATGGATGGCCTTGAGAGTTGCTGGTGCTCCACGATCTCCACACACAAATGTTTCCAGACAAACCTCAAGTGCTGGGCAAAATGCCGAATTAGAGAACTACAAGGACAAGGTCAATGTAGTTCTACTGGTGGCAACACTAGTCGTGACTGTAACTTTCACTGCTGGTTTCACTGTCCCTGGTGGCTACAACAATTCTGACCCGGACCAAGGCATGGCAACCATGCTAGCAAAATTGAAGTTTCAGGAATTTGTGATTTGCGACACCATAGCTATGTACAGCTCCATCATAGTCACCATCACTCTCATATGCGCACAGCTTGGTGATCTCAGTTCGATGCATGTTGCCTTGAAATTAGTAGTGCCACTTCTAGCTATTGCGCTAGCCATGATGTCCATAGCTTTCATGGCGGGTCTTTACGTTGTGGTGAGCAAAGGCAGTTGGCTTGGCAATATTATTCTGGTTATGGGCTCCAACGTCGTCATCGTGCTAGCAGCACTCTTCGTGCCCCTCTGCTTCTTGGGTTCATCCAACTACTGCATCTTTCGCCGACTCTCATACTTTCCATTTCGCCTCCTACTATACACCTTTGGAAGCTATACCGAACATGATGAAAGTGAAGATTAATGAAATCCGTTCCCTTATCTTTTGCGTCCTTTTGTTTCAAATCTTTTCTCCACGACACGGTCAGTCTCAAAAAACCGATCGTGTGGTGGAGAAGGAATTTGAGATAGAAGGACGGGGAAGATTTGGAACCTAGCCTTGTGTTATGTGTCTTGTGTGTGTAATCTAGTTGTGGAATAAGTGGATTGGGACCAATGAACTGTTGGTCTGGTGGTATGTGGTTTGTATAATTAGACCACAATTATTGTTAATACATGTGTAAATTAGTAGGAAAAGGAGCATATACAGATGTAATGAGTAATGCCCATATCTAATTAGACCTTTTCTTCTTTTGTTTTTTGTTTTGAAGACTCGTTTGATCTGAAGTATATTTGCATGTGTAATGTGTGTGTAGATTTGAGGTTAGTGGTGGAGAACATGTATACAAACATTTGTCCTCCGTCCCTTTTTTAAAGTCCAGTATTCTATTTTGGGATGTCCCTTAATAAGTATTCATTTTGT